>NC_030677.2:17223575-17532503 GCF_000004195.4 Xenopus tropicalis | reverse complement strand
CTGCATGGCAGTTGGGGTCCTACACACTTGCTCTATGGTTCCCTTCATGTCTGGTGTCAGCGGGTGCAGCACACTTGTTCCTAAACAATCGGGCGCCAGTGTCACTCGCACACCAGACACCTGAAATGACACCAGATGGACCTCCATGCAATTTTGTCAGATTTGCAAGATGTGCTGATGTCATTTTGGCAAGTTGGACACAATTGCTTCAGGTGCAGCACAATAGCATTTGGCACAACACCCTATTGAAACACAACAATGCTGGAATTCTGGGAAGAAAACATGGCCATTTTTCTTAAGCACATCTCTCAGATACCTGCCTAACGCTAGTCAGTGGAAGCAGTCAATTCAGAATGGAAGGCAGGAAATACTGAGTGGCACCAAGTGCAACTATACAAAGGTGAAAGAACACATTTTGATGCAAGAGCAATTGCGCCTATTGATGTAGAGGTACCTTGGTGCCAGCACCACCTCTGAGCAGAAACTCCAGGCTTCTCCTAGTGTCCTTTAGCAATGGGCGCTGTGTACTTGCCCCTAAAGAATAGGCTGCACACAGCACTCGCACACCCAAATACCAGAAATGGCATCAACCCGACTTCACTGCAGTTGTGATAAAGTACAATTGTATCAGGCGTAAGGCCTCCTGGCACGTGCAACGCTGGAGATGAGAAAAACACTGTATTATGGAAAGACATGAAACCATGGCGAGAGCTCTCAAAATTGCACTTTGCTCACTGCACTGGCAGTTGTTAATGACCCATTGAATCCTGTTTGTCACAGATTGTAAGATCCAGGGTAGCGGTGGGGCTGACTGGGCAGAGGTGGGGGCCACATGTCTAAAGCTGCACCTCTGTTCAAGAATGTAACCCTTCTTATGTACTTTGTATATAATTTTAAACTACTTAAAAATATAAGTATATGAAATAATTATTATTAATTTGGTATAACTGAAATACTGTCAAACTCTGGGATGACTGACAGTAAGGGCTCTGGCACACGGGGAGATTAGTCGCCCGCGACAAAACTCCCTGTTCGCGGGCGACTAATCTCCCCGAGTTGCCTTCACCTGCCATCCCACCAGCGACAATGTAAGTCGCCGGTGGGATGGCACACGTGGTGGCGCAATTTCGGAAAAAATTGCCGAAAAAGCCTCGCGAGGCAACTTCGGCGATTTCCCGAAATCACGCCGCCGCGTGTGCCATCCCACCGGCGACTGGCGACTGCGCCGGTGGGATGGCAACTGGCGGCAACTCGGAGAGATTAGTCGCCCGCAAACAGGGAGTTTTGTCGTGGGTGACTAATCTCCCCGTGTGCCAGAGCCCTTACACGCCTTGTACAAAGTGCTGCTAAACTGCAAATGCTTCTGTGGTTTTGCAGACAGAACCCTAGTGTTGATATTAGAGTGCACTGCAGGTTCCCTTACCTGTGAATAGCCAAGTACACTCAGAATCTGGGCTATGGGCACTGTAGTTCCTGAGTTAAGATCCCCAATAAATCCAGCAATGTTTCTCTTTCCCGCACAGGAGTAATTAGGAACCGGCTCCCTGGTACCAGATAATATCTGTAGCACACTCTTTACTGCCTTCATCTCATTTCCACAGGAATCAGATATATGGAATCCCAGAGTCAGGTTAGATAAATGGCCCCGATTCTTGTTTATCTCCTCTATTACAAACAGAAAATCTGCTAAATGTCTGTAACTCTTTGCAGTTATCCTGGGTGGGAAAATAAATAAAAAAACATCTGTGCTAAAATGGGAATTCATCTAACAGACAGAATGCAAAGACTCATAGTTACCAAATTCAAACTTATGATCAGATGTTTCCTACCTAAAATCAAATTGATTCAGATGTAAATAGGGCTGTGTGTAGCCTGTACCAGTGAATATAATTACTGAGTGACTTTATCAAAAGATAAATAGAACTCGCTGTAAGGAAGGCTGATACCCATACCTTTCAATTGCTCAGCAGTCAGGATCCCATTGGGGCCTTGTATTCCTGCCCCCACCAGAATTCAGTTTACTATTAAAGCCCTAGTTACACCCCTCCCAAACATCATTTTTAAGATATACAGCTTACATTTCACAAGTTATATCTTTGCTGTAATAGATTTTCTTATTATAATTAGAACCATAGAGACTCAGAGTCATCACTCCTCCAATCAGAATGTCCCCTTCCTGCATATATTCATATTCTTCCAATGTTTCTGCACTCTTTAGCTGGCAGGCAGGGTTAATGGGTAGCGCCACAGAACTGCAGGGTCCCACACACAGGACTGACAGATAGATCAGCACTTTAATATGATGAGATGCAGTTGTGCCCCCCAGCATCGCACCCTCACATAGAGCAATGTACCCCAGTACAAGGCAGAGGGTCAGAGCATTTCCCCAGTCAGTAGCACAGGGTGTAACAGGGAATTCAGGATTCGGCTGCATCTGTAGCACAGGGTAAGGGGACTGGCTAATATGGCGCTCATTTTATAGGGAACACAGTGAGGGTTTCCATAGTATCCTGAATATAGGCACAGGCACCTGAGGGATTGTTACTCTATTCTGGAAATGTTACAGATGCTCTAGGTATTTCTGGTCTAAAATAATAAAATAATGATCTGATTTACTGTACTTTTTTATACTTTCTAAGCAAGAATGTATGTGCTTATTAATCAATATAAAATGTGCAAGGGAAACTTTTTCTATACACAGGTATTAATAATATGAGTAATGTAAAGCTTTAGTTGTATAATAATTGCAGTTGAACAACAAGTTCAAGTCCAGTCTAACTGCAAACTCATGTTTAAAGGAACTTTTTTTGAAGTAAAGGAAATACAATGTACTGTAGCCCTACACACAAAGTTGTGTTTGCTACAGAAACCCTACTATAGTTTATATAAATACCCCGCTGTGTAGCCCCGGGGGCAGCCATTCCTGCACTGGTACAGCTGGGGTGTTTGCTACAGAAACCCTACTATAGTTTATATAAATACCCCGCTGTGTAGCCCCGGGGGCAGCCATTCCTGCACTGGTACAGCTGGGGTGTTTGCTACAGAAACCCTACTATAGTTTATATAAATACCCCGCTGTGTAGCCCCAGGGGGCAGCCATTCCTGCACTGGTACAGCTGGGGTGTTTGCTACAGAAACCCTACTATAGTTTATATAAATACCCCGCTGTGTAGCCCCGGGGGCAGCCATTCCTGCACTGGTACAGCTGGGGTGTTTGCTACAGAAACCCTACTATAGTTTATATAAATACCCCGCTGTGTAGCCCTGGGGGCAGCCATTCCTGCACTGGTACCGCTGGGGTGTTTGCTACAGAAACCCTACTATAGTTTATATAAATACCCTGCTGTGTAGCCCCGGGGGCAGCCATTCCTGCACTGGTACAGCTGGGGTGTTTGCTACAGAAACCCTACTATAGTTTATATAAATACCCCATTGTGTAGAAGACTTGAACATGTAAAGGTAAACAAAGGTCCAGGACCGGATGGGATTCATCCCAGGTTATTAAATGAGCTGAGCACTGTGATTGCCAAACCTCTTCACTTAATTTTTCAGGATTCGTTGAGGTCTTGCATGGTGCCGAGAGACTGGCGGATTGCTAATGTGGTTCCGGACGTTATTTAAAAAGGGATCCCGTTCTCAGCCGTAAAACTATAGGCCTGTTAGTCTGGTGGCAGCAGCGGGGGGGGGGATGCTGCCGGCAGTGTCAATCTGTGTCCTGACAGTGCCGAGCGGCACCAGCAGTGGGGGGGGGTCAATCTGTGAGCGTTGAACTGGACAATCTCTGACATGCTGACATGCTGTGGGGTAGGGGGGGACACTCTGTGACATGCTGGACAAGATGGCGGCGCCGTTCACTGAAACAAGTATGTAGGTTCTAGTATGTGTATCTCTGTAAATCTTTCATTAGGCAAGCCAGGAATAGAGTGTTTTTACACAGCAATAGTAGTACTATTTTATAGTGTGCTTAATGGATTTTGCCTTTCCTTGTCCTTTAATGGTGAAGGATCTAGGGTTTTTTTGTAGATAACAAGTTGTCTAATTCCAGGCAGTGTCATTCTGTGGCTACTAAAGCAAATAAAGTGCTGTCTTGTATATGATGTCTTGTGATACTAATATCTACAGTTAGTATTAGTAGTTGTATTTATAGTTTATGTATGTGAGTGTATAGATTGGTAGGTGTGGGTTAGGTGTGCTGGGTTTACTTGGATGGGTTGAACTTGATGGACTCTGGTCTTTTTTCAACCCTATGTAACTGTGTAACTATGTAGAAATACCAATAAGAAGGAAATAGACAATATGTAGTGTTACGACTCTCTGTACAGACTGGGGTCACTCATTTACTCTCACTTTTCTTAAGGTTCCTAAGTAGAATAACGGAAGTGCTGACACTGCCACCGGCATACAGAGGAACACCTTACAGAAGGTATGGGGTGCTGTATGCAGCACAGGTTCTTTTAAGAATCTCAGATCTACCTGTTATTGACAATTTTACCAATACTGATATTGTTAATATGTATGATTGTACACTCATTAATATGTTTCTTCCAGGCAAATCTGGAACACTGTACCCTGAGATATAACTGGGACATCTAAACTGATGGATTTTTTAAACTGGACTTAAAATGACTGACTTTACTCATGTAGATTTAATTGATCTCCACCCCCTTCCTCATCCCTTCCATTTCCCCTCCCTCTTCTTTACTATAATATCCCATGATGCACTAGTCATGTACATTTTTGATCCTGAAATGTTGCCTTTATTTTGTCTACAAATGGAGCCATTTTTGAAACACAAATTTCTTTTGTTTAGTGTTTAGCTACAGTAAATATTGTCTTTGATATGTGGTGTGAGCCTTAGCAGGTTAGGCCAGCTCAATGTTTAGCAGCCTACCTACAAAAATTATAATACAGGTTTAGCACTCCATATGTAAGTGAAAGTGAATTTTCTGTGAAGAGCAGACATAATACACACAGATATGAGGATTCAAGGCAGGGCTCTATTGTAGCAGGTTCCTGCAAAAATGGCAATGGTACAGACCTGTAACACCACTGGCCCTTCTACTAACTTCTAATAAGGCGCAGTCTCCCCACCTGGATTGGTTTTCAAGGTCTGTTCTGCTGTCAGGATCTGTCCAGATTTGAACCCTGGTCTGCATGTTGAGCTCTGGAGGGCCTTAAATCTTATGCTGGCCAGTTTTCCTGGTAACACTTTCCCATTCTGCTAGAATGGAACATTGCCATTGGCAAACAATGGGTACACTTCCTCCATCTCATTTGTATCAGAACAGATGCTTCCATTTTAGAATGGGAGGGAGCTATGTGCATTGAGAAAAGCTATTCAATCTTCTGTTTCCCCCCTGCATCCATCCTCCACATTCTCCTACAACTAGACAAGAGGTCAGTAGTTGCATATATAAACCAGAGAGTTGATACAAGATCTTGGGATTGCTACAGTAAAAGCCCTAACATGGACTCTTCCCAGAAATAATACTCACAAAACAAATTAGCTGTCACTCTCTTTACCAAGATCTCAGTCTCACTTCTTCCAGAGACATTTTTTTCTAATCTAGAAAAAGCTGGAACCCATGAAATAGAACTTTCTCCAATGCCCTCAACAACCCAGACTCCTAATAAATATATACATAGATCTCACAGACTAACAGAATCATCGCATTTAAAGTAGAATCTTACCCCCTACTTACCTCAAGGTACGAAACGCGTAAGGCTTTTGCAGTTGTTTTTTATGGAATAAATAAATTTTGAAACTTTTATCAACACTACAAGCTGCTTCTTGAAAACTTCTTTGACGTAAAAGGGATCCCAGATGTGCCTGCCTATTTTGTTCCCGTATGGTTCTGCATGACAACCCAGACTCCTATCTCTGTTTGTACAGCCTGGACTCAATGAATATTGGGGATTGAAAGCATTCTCCTTCACGTGGACCAATTTTTCTCAGCTTTTTGACTTCCCTTCATCTTTTTCTTTCCAAAAGTACTTCTTTAAATTAGGTAAAAGAGGTTTTCCAACATAGTCATAGTCTACCCAAAGCCTGAACCTAGAGAGGAAGGTTCCCCTAGGCTTTACAATAGACTGCTGTCAGTGCTCAACCTGAGACAGTTCATGTGGATTGCTGTCCAAACTTTCCCTTCATCTAATCTTTATTATACCCCTTGAAACTAATTATTGCCTCTATTTGCTCTTGCACGCAAAGGCATTACCATTCTATTATATCAGAATTTGATACCTTCCTAAACAATCAGTCCCAGTCTCCAGTCAGAGAGCCATAGATCTAATAGCTGTATCAAACACTTTTCCTGCCTTGTGTCTCTCCAAGCTCTCCGTGCTCCATGGACTAAACTCTGCAGGCCAAGAATCAGTCCCGACACTGGCACCGGCCTCCTGCTTTGCTGCACCCAGAAGCATGTCTCCCACCAGGTGCCGGCAGGCCCCACAGATATCAGCAAAAAAAATTTGACAGTTTGCATTTCACAGCCAATATCTGCCACAATTACAGCAGTTTTAATGGCATTTTTAAGTGTTACAATGCTTTTAAATGCAAAACATAATATTGTGAGTTTACTGTAGTGAAATACACATATGCAATGAAATGTTACTAAAGATATATGGGACTGACCAGTATTTAATTACTTGGTTTTGTTTCTAAACAAATGAGACTTTACATGAAATTCTGGTCTAAAAAAAATAATGTAACATTTTGTCAGAAATATACAGCCTAAAAGTCCAGCACTTGAGGTCACAATGGCAAATATCTCCACACACACAGTGTTTTTGCCTTTGGTGCTCAGATAGGCCGGGATCATTGTGATCCAAACACTGCAGAAGAGCAGCATGCTGAAAGTGATGTACTTGGCCTCATTAAAACTGTCCGGTAAGCTCCGAGCTAAAAATGCTAAAACAAAACTAACAACTGCCAGAAGCCCCATATACCCAATAACTGAGTAAAAGCCAAGAGCTGAGCCCTCATTGCACTGAATGATGATGGTTCCAGGGTAAGTGTGAATGTCCAGTTCCTGAAAGGGAGGAGAAATGGCCAACCAAGTAATGCAGATTATTATTTGAATGGACGAAAAGACCAAGACTACAGATCTGGACAGTTTCACTCCCATCCATTTTTCCCATGAGCTCCCTGGCTTGGTGGATTTGAAAGCAATATAAACCATGATAGTCTTGGCCAGGAGAGAAGAGACGGCTATGGAGAAGGCGATTCCATAAGTGATGTTACGCAGCCGACAGGTTATATCCCCAGGGCGACCGAGGAACAGAAACACACTGAGGAAACTCAGCTTGATGGAGACAAGGAGGAGGAAACTGAGACTTCTGTTGTTGGCTCTCACAATGGGGGAGTCACGGTATTTTATAAACACTCCCAGTATCAAAAATGTTATAAGCAAAAAGAGAACTGATATTGATGACAGAACTATTGAAATTACATCAGTAGTGTAGGAAAGAAAGTCTTCTTTTTTTGGAATGCACTGATTCCTCCTTTTATTGGGAAATTCCAAATCTGGGCATCTGAAGCAGTTTTCACTGTCTTAAAACAAAAATGAAAAAAGGAGGGGGTTAAATATTCTGTAACTAAAAATTTGCTGTCCTACTGTACCTGCTATCCCACAGCCCCAGTCCCTTCCCAGAGGCTATTATCCCCCCACTGCTACTATAGGCACCATCTCTCCCTACTATACCTGCTATCCCACAGCCCCAGTCCCTTCCCAGAGGCTATTATCCCCCCACTGCTACTATAGGCACCATCTCTCCCTACTATACCTGCTATCCCACAGCCCCAGTCCCTTTCCAGAGGCTATTATCCCACTGCTACTATAGGCACCATCTCTCCCTACTATACCTGCTATCCCACAGCCCCAGTCCCTTCCCAGAGGCTATTATCCCCCCACTGCTACTATAGGCACCATCTCTCCCTACTATACCTGCTATCTCACAGCCCCAGTCCCTTCCCAGAGGCTATTATCCCCCCACTGCTACTATAGGCACCATCTCTCCCTACTATACCTGCTATCCCACAGCGACAGTCCCTTCCCAGAGGCTATTATCCCCCCACTGCTACTATAGGCACCATCTCTCCCTACTATACCTGCTATCCCACAGCCCCAGTCCCTTCCCAGAGGCTATTATCCCCCCACTGCTACTATAGGCACCATCTCTCCCTACTATACCTGCTATCCCACAGCCCCAGTCCCTTCCCAGAGGCTATTATCCCCCCACTGCTACTATAGGCACCATCTCTCCCTACTATACCTGCTATCCTACAGCCACAGTCCCTTCCCAGAGGCTATTATTCCTGCTGTTGCTATTGGTACCATATCACACTATCATATCTGTTATTCTATGATATCAGTTCCTTCCCAAAGGCAAACATTCACCTAATTAATACAATTGTTCATAGTCCCATTCCAAACACTTTATCTCACAGTTACAGGTTTTTGCTGATGTTGGTAGGAAGGTATTTGAAAAAAGTAAATAAACCTCTATTAGTTTTTTAGTAATTTCTTTTTGGGCTCATTACAGGCAGTCAGTTCTACTTGGACACCCTTAAAAGCATCTTTGACTTAGAAGACAGTTCTCTGAGTATTTAGGTTCCCATCAAACTTTAGCTCAGTTCTAATGACACACAATGACATTTTGGGCATTTTGCCATTAATTTTTTTTCTCACTAACATAACTGAATCTTCAACAACTTGCCCTTTGAGGATCATTTGAACGTACCTACCAGCATACACAAATTCATGGGAAACAGACTTTGTATAGCTTTGTATCTTTGAATAGAAATGGCTATACATAATTCACAATGTGCTCAAAAATCAACAAGTTTCAAGAATTGTCATACAAACACTTGTCCAGGTGATTTACAGGGATCCTACTCACGGCCAAGGTTATTTTCTAGAAACGCGGTACAGAAGGGATCAGATGGAATCAAAGTCGAAGTCAGTCAAAGGCCAGTGGCTGACAGCGAAGAATTGTAAATCAGAAGTCAGGCAAGGAGTCAAAACCAGTAAATCAGACACAAAAGAGCTTAGCTAGGAACCAGGTACACAGAACCAGCTTGGACACGGAAAATAAGCTGAGTAGCGCATGTGCCACATGCACATGTGCGCGAGCGCTTAGAGCCAGTACTCGCCGGAGCACGTCGAGAAAGGGTGCGCAAAGGAGCGTCCTGCACTACAGGAGACCGAGGACCGGCGCATCTGAAGGTAGGGACATGAGTCGGCCTCCCAGTGCTCCTTACAGGCAGACAGACCCCACTAAAAAAGGCTTACTCCTACAACTTCTTCAACTTCTTCAATCCTCAAAGGCAACAATTCCTCTATATTGGAGAAATAACCCTTCCCCCCACCAATAGAATGATAGATTAATATAGTTAATGAGCTCTGTCTCACATTAAACATTATGCAACTTGGTATCCACAGTAAGAGTACACTGGCAACCTGACCCAGGCTAAAACCTTTGAGTAGATACCGGCCATCTTCTAGGATTTCTCAGGTACGCCCATTCTTTATTCATGAGTATCTAAAGTGTTGCATTATCTGCACAGTCTGTAACCTATATTACCTACTAATGAATCATACTCGTTTATTTTAGTTATTCTGTGTTCATTGTTAAACAGATCACATTGTTACAAGTAGAGTGTACTGTATGTATCCGGCACACAACATCAACATTGATTACTCTGCATACTGTGCATTTCCATGTTCTATGTTCTATGCTATAAAATTGGTTCCTTAAACTCTGTACACATCTGATCTAAACTAAATGGGAATACATTTAAAAAACATAAGACTACCTCAACTAATGTCAGCATTTCTAATTTAATAATGTTATAGAGATCCTTCTATTTGTACCTGCTATTTGGAATTGTACTTTGTTAGCCATAGTTTAGAAAAAGAAAAAACAGTGCTTCTTTTAGGAAAAAATGCATGGACTTGGGGCAAAAAAAAACTTATTTGGCACTGTGCTGCATACATTCTCAGACTATTGAATGGGGAGTGCCTAGCATATTAGCATCAACCAATGAACTGGTCTTGAATTGGCTTCCTGATAATGCTTGGCTGCATGAAGGTGGCATTAACAATCATATCTTTTTAATGTTGAATTATAAAAATGTGCTAAGAATGCACTCACACATCTGTCAGATAAATTCCCATTACAACCCAAAATGTAGGTGATTTTGAACCCCAGTGAATGACACAGTACTGTGGGTGAGGGGGAGTGTAACAATAAATGGAACCCTGATTCCTTAGCTTTGCACTTGGCTCTGATTTTACAAGCAATTAATGAGCAGGAGTGTAACTGGGTGCATAGTAATGGGGTGTCCCAGACAATGTGCTGTAATGTCTGTACATTTCCAATAAAATGAACATAGTTATTTATAGCTTAAGGAAAATGGCTATGGAAGTGCTGCCTGGCTTGCTCCCTGAATGGCCAGCATCTTCTAGAGCAGTGCTGTCCAACTGGCGGCCCGTGGGCCGCATGTGGCCCTCGACCCCCCTCTGTGTGGCCCCCCACCTCTCTGGCAGCTTTGATGACTTCATTTTGTGTTAGCTTTAAATGGTATCAGTACTGAAATTAAATGGCCCCCTGCATGGTTCTCACCTCAGATTCAGGCTGTAATCCCCCTGTATTGTTTAAAAATGTAATCCCCTGTGTTGTTCACACCTTTTAATCTCTGCATTGTTCCCCCCCTGCAGTGTTCACACCTCAGGCTCGGGCTGTAATCACTCACATTGTTCACCTCTTCACACCTCATTGTATGTACTGCCTGGCCTATGCTGCCTGTGTATAGGCAGCATAGGGTAGGCAGAATATGGCACATAGGTAGCATAGGGCAGGGAGGGTATGGCACAAACAGGCAGAATATGGCACACACAGGCAGCATAGGACAGGCAGAGTGCTGCCTGTGTGTGCCATACTCTGCCTGCCCTATGCTGCCTTTGTGTGCCATACTCTGCTTACCCTATGCTGCCTGTGGGAGGTGAACCTGGCAGGGGTTTGTTCTGGGAGTTTGTTAGCAGTTGGAAATAGCCATTAAATGGTCTCTAAGGTGTGTAATTTTATGCTGGGGGTTGCTGTGCTATCCACAGGGGAGGATGAGGCACATGGATTTAAGAGTGTGTCTTAATATGACATAATATAATTCTTTAACATATGAATAAGGTTGATATCCCTGCAGTGACCATTGTGATAAAATGGGTGTGGTTTGAAGTGGGTGTGGTTTAAAATGGGGGAGTGGCCAAAACTAGCTTCCATTAGCGGCCCTCCACCATATATGCAAGAGAAATTCCAGCCCTTGGCACCCAGAAGTTGGACAGCACTGTTCTAGAGGACTTAGGGGAACATTGACTTACATAGGAGTTAGCTGGTTAAATCACAGAACACTTTAGACACAAATCAATAAGCCTCAATACCAGTTTTACTGGAGATCTCTCCCTCAGAACACTGGATACAAAAATAACAGCAGGCGTGAATTGAAGGTGCCGGGGCCTTTCTGTATCCTGGGAGGCAGCTTTCTGAGCACTGAGATCTTGGCATCTTAAAAAAGTAAATATTTCAGGAAATAATTTGTATCAAACACTGCCAGGCTATCTCTTCAATTTTTTCTAAATAATAATCTAATAGAATGATTATATTTTTTCTTTTCTTTTAAAGAATTTTCTGGACAATTGTCTTTTCCCCTTGGTTCATCACTAACCATCTTGGTGATGAGTGATAAAGTGCTCTTGCACTGACTCGAGGGATGAAAGCACAATTTTGCCCCTGTGTATATATGTATGTGTAACTTTATTCATAAAGTGCTAGTAGGACATGCAGTGCTGTACGATTGTACAGAGCAGAAAACATTTTAATAAGCAATAGTAAATAAAAAAGTATAAATATACAGCAATTAAGTTGCCATGTGATAAAAGACAAAGTAGAAAGGAAGTCCCTGCCCCATGGAGCTTACAATCTAAATGGTTTATGGGTCCCTGGTAAGGCCTCACCTTGAGTATTTAGTGCAGCTGAGTTCCAATCCTTAAGAAGGATATTAATGAGCTGAAGGAGGGTGTAGAGACTGCAACTACAATTGTAATAGTAATGACAGAATAAAACCAAGAGTTGTTTTCTCTGGAGATACGGAGGCTGGGAGGGGACACAATTACTCTTTACAAGTACATCAGAGGACAAAATAGATAGATATGTTATATGCTTATATATTTATTATACATTAATAAATGTATATAATATATATACACACACACATTTATTAATGTATACATTTGACTTTTATTGACATTAGCAGAAACTACATAATAAAAAATACCCATGAAGTTTTGTCTATATTTTAGGTCCCAGATTTATAGCTAACAGCCTCTTGTAGACAAAGATTGTGTAAATGGAACAATATATTGTAATGGAACTTTATCTCTAATCCAACGAGCCGATGCTGTCCCCATTTCGACTGAAAAATCAAACCTGCCCGAATGAGCTCTGGTCAATTTCAGGCCATTTTTTCAAGACATTTTTCTTTTTTTTTATGTTACAGTTAAGGCCATTCATATTCCATGTAGTAATGTGTAACATACGCGGTACTATGTTTTGCCAAAACATTTATATTTAAAGCTGATTATTCACCATGAAGGGAGCTTATAAACTTGTAAGCATAGAAAAATACTTGAGAACTTGATGCACAGCAAATAAAGCATGCAAGAACCATCTTTGCCATATACATAGTGAACAAAAAATGTTCTCCTCAGAGTCATCCCTCCGCTGATCCTTTACTGCTACACAGACCCGGTGCTGGGAGGGGGGAGGGTCAGTGACCCCTATAAACATTACAGTTGCTTTGATACTTCCTTACATGATGCAGACTTAACTCCTATTGGCTGTGTCGCCTGTCAGTCTAACACTGCTTCCTGTGCCTGTGACAGAGTGCTGCAGATATAACATAACAGTATGTTAGATTAGAGATATGCTGAGTGTGTTTGCCTATGCCACTGCCAGGGAGAAATTAACCAATAGCCTTTCAATTTATGCAACTGGTTAGAGTGCACAAGTAACTAGGGATGTAGCGAACATCGCCAAAAATGTTCACGAACCCGTTCGCGGACTTACGCCAAAACTCGTGAATATTCGCGAACTTTGCGAACCCCATAGACTTCAATGGGAAGGCGAATTTTAAAACCTAGAAAAGCCATTTCTGGCCAGAAAACTGATTTTAAAGTTGTTTAAAGGGTGCCACGACCTGGACAGGGGCATGCAGGAGGGGGATCAAGGGCAAAAACTTCTCTGAAAAATACTTTGTAAAAAAAACGCCAAAAAATAACCCCCCCCAAAAAAACGCAAGCTATTCCTATGTATACGCAAAGGCGAAAAACCGAAGCAAAAAAACGCGGCGCAAAAAAAACGTGGCAAACCCAAAATGGCGAACATCGCCAAAAGTTCGCAAATTTGCGGACTTGCGATAACCCGATGTTCGCGCGAATTCGTTCGCCGGCGAACAGTTCGCTACATCTCTACAAGTAACCAATGAATTGGTCCAATAGGAAAACAGTAAGGGCAAAGCCTGGGTGTGATGATGTAAGCATACAGGAAGTTGTGTCAGTGTGTCAGGCTCTAAACAGGCCCCTCCCATCCCTTCAGCAAACTGATCAGAGAGACAGGAGAAAGACTGATTGAATATGAATAATGGTTTAAAATTGTTTTCCTGTGGTTGAAAGAAACACCTGTCCTGTAGAGTTATGTACAAATAATGTTGTATAATGTTGTACAGGATTTTAAATATTCCTTTGAGGAAGCCTCAAAGGGACTGCAGCCTAAAATGATGAGAAGTTTATTTCTTAAAGCCAAAGTACCCCCCCCCCCCACAGAGGCCCATTAATCCAATCACAATGGCATTTTGTAACTCTTCAGAAAGGTGACATCTGAAACCCACAGAGGTGTGAATGCTGTAGGGTAAGGCTGATGCCACACGTGGCGTTTTTGCACTGCGTATTTTCTCAACCTAAAAACGCTGTAATTTTTTTTTTTTTCTAATCGCATCGTTTTTATTCTTGCCTGAAAAAAATGTTTTATTGCCATTGCGGATAGTGTATTCGCTAACCGCACTGCACAATACCTTTTGTGTATTATTTTGGTGTTTCTACTACATTTTCTGTGATTTTGGTGGATTTTTGGGTATTTTACTGCATGTTTAGCCATTTTATAGCATTTTCAGTTATGCATAGTCGCTTGACTTTGTCTGTAAAACTTATTTGCCCTAGCCAAAATACTCAAACTGTTATTCTGCCCGCAGATATTATTAGGCAAAAAAAAAAAAAGATTTTAGTGATTTTTTTTTATCTTTATCAATTTTATTGCTTTTTACATTGTTCTTTGTTACTTGTCTTTTGCACATAGGGCATCAAACTGTTCAGTAGACTAGTGGCGTTCATACTTAGAGTGTTTTATGTTGGTACGTTACTAAATGTGGGGTACATAATGGGGCAACATGCAAGCTTTGTGATGATTTTCAGAAATGTCACAAAACCAGTTCTGTTTAGCATAGCTTTGTAGTTTGGTAGTTTGCAGTAGAAAGTTTTATTTACCCATTTTTGTTTTGTCAGAATGTGTACTTTCGGAAAATATATGGTTTTCTACGGTCTCTGTACTGTTAGGGGATCTTATGCCACAAGCCACACAGCCCCTGACTATGGCGTTTTTCAGCCTAGTACTGGTGACGTAGCAAATCCCGTTTCCATGGTGCTAATAGTAAAAAATGCTGCGTATTTCCGCTAGGTCTGTCAGCTGCCTTTGCGTATTCATAGGAATAGCTTGCTGTGCAAATACTGGCGTATTTCAGCCAATGCTTGAAAAATCCGTGCTAAGGCGTTTTCTAGCGTATTTACGCATTGTGTGGTTTGCCTTGAGTCTTTTCAAGTTATTTCTATGGATGATGATATCGGGCGTTTTTCAGCCGCCGAGAGAATTAGAAAATACGCAGCGTAAAAACGCCACGTGTGGCATCAGCCTTACTTTGAAAGGATTACCAAAGTATCATGCAACTCATCGAAACAGGTGTTACTTGTTAGAGTTGCATGAATAGATGTGGGAAGAGTTCTGGAACTGCCGGGGTACAGATGTTAGAACATGAGCTGCATGATAGTTTGGTAATCCTTTCAAAGTAACTGCACAGCATTCACACCTCTGTGAGTTTCAGGTGTCACCTTTCTATTACATCAAGCGCATCCACCCCCTTGCAACTGAGACAAAATGCTGCATTGTAAGAAAAAACATGGGGATTGTGCTCCAAATTTACTTACTGCACTTGCTGAAGTACATGTGCCCTGTAAGGTTCAACGCTGAAGGTTATTTAATTGCTACAGTAAATAACAAGAATATTATTTATTTACAGTTACAGTTTACACTATCTTACGTTGTATGATTTATTTCTTTAACCTTTTTAGTGCCACAGGACGTAGAATCTACGTCCTGTGTATCAAAGGACCAAAGTGCCACAGAACGTAGATTCTACGTCCTACTGCACTTCCGGTTTTGGGAGCTCCCCACTCGTTCCCCAGCCTCCAGACAACAGTCAGAGGAGGGGAACGAGTGGCCCCTGGGTAGCGATCGCCCAGGGGCCCCATGGGACTTACCTGCCATACTTGTGGCTTTCTGTGCAGCTCCTCTCCCTTCCGCAGCTTCCCCCTCTGGCCCCCCTGCTTCCTGACACGCCCCCTCACATGAGCTGATGCTGCTGTGCCAGATCGAGTTTCTCCTGCAGATCCTGATCTTCTAGACCCCAAGTAAGTGGCAAATACACACACAAACACACAATCACACATTTATTACACTAATACACACTTATACTCACACTTACACACACATGCATTTTTGGGAGGTTTTCAAACATTTATCACTTACAGTGAGAAAACTCACACTTGCTTGCATACTCGCACACATGGACACAAAACACATTTTACCTAATGTACACACACACTTACACACTTATGTAATTTTGTAATTTTTTTTTTTTTCTAATCGCATCGTTTTTATTCTTGCCTGAAAAAAATGTTTTATTGCCATTGCGGATAGTGTATTCGCTAACCGCACTGCACAATACCTTTTGTGTATTATTTTGGTGTTTCTACTACATTTTCTGTGATTTTGGTGGATTTTTGGGTATTTTACTGCATGTTTAGCCATTTTATAGCATTTTCAGTTATGCATAGTCGCTTGACTTTGTCTGTAAAACTTATTTGCCCTAGCCAAAATACTCAAACTGTTATTCTGCCCGCAGATATTATTAGGCAAAAAAAAAAAAAGATTTTAGTGATTTTTTTTTATCTTTATCAATTTTATTGCTTTTTACATTGTTCTTTGTTACTTGTCTTTTGCACATAGGGCATCAAACTGTTCAGTAGACTAGTGGCGTTCATACTTAGAGTGTTTTATGTTGGTACGTTACTAAATGTGGGGTACATAATGGGGCAACATGCAAGCTTTGTGATGATTTTCAGAAATGTCACAAAACCAGTTCTGTTTAGCATAGCTTTGTAGTTTGGTAGTTTGCAGTAGAAAGTTTTATTTACCCATTTTTGTTTTGTCAGAATGTGTACTTTCGGAAAATATATGGTTTTCTACGGTCTCTGTACTGTTAGGGGATCTTATGCCGCAAAATACACATACCGGGTGCAAAAACTGCAGGAGCCGGAGTGTCTTATGTGAAAATTCATATGCACTATTTTTACTTGGGTGCCCCTGTACCCCACATAGTTTGGTAAATCTATGCATATAGGGCATCAAACTGTTCAGTAGACCCCTGGCGTTCATATTTAGAATGTTTTATGTTGATACGGTACAAAATGTGGGGGTACATAATGGGGTAAAATGCAAGCTTTGTGACGATTTTCAGAAATGTCATAAAAACCGTTCTGTTTAGCATAGCTTTGTAGTTTGGTAGTTTGCAGTAGAAAGATGTATTTACCCATTTTTGTTTTGTCAGAATGTGTACTTTCGGAAAATATATGGTTTTCTAGGGTCTCTGTACTGTTAGGGGATCTTATGCCGCATAATACACATACCGGGTGCAAAAACTGCATGAGCCGGAGCGTCTTATGTGAAAATTCATATGCACTATTTTTACTTGGGTGGCCCTGTACCCCACATAGTTTGGTAAATCTATGCATATAGGGCATCAAACTGTTCAGTAGACCCCTGGCGTTCATATTTAGAATGTTTTATGTTGATACGGTACAAAATGTGGGGGTACATAATGGGGTAAAATGCAAGCTTTGTGACGATTTTCAGAAATGTCAAAAAAACCGTTCTGTTTAGAATAGCTTTGTAGTTTGGTAGTTTGCAGTAGAAAGATGTATTTACCCATTTTTGTTTTGTCAGATTGTGTACTTTTGGAAAATGTATAGTTTTCTAGGGTCTCTGTACTGTTAGGGGGTCTTATGCCGCATAATGCACATGCCGGTAGCTTATATTGCAGTGTATACACTTTGTATGCACTAACTTCCTTTTGGGGTCTCTAAATGCCAGATACAGTCCTGATCCTATGCACAATGGGCATCAAACTGTTCAGCCGACCCTTGGCTTTCATATTTAGGGTGTGTTTTCTTGGTACCTAATGTTATGTGGGAGATATGGTGCTTGAAAGTGGAAGATTTGATGTGATTTTCAGGTATTTCACCAAAACTAGCAATTTTGGGAAAGCACTGCGACTCTGTAGTTTGGAGTAGAAAGACATGGGTACCAATTTTGAATTCGCCCGAATGTGTACTTTCCAAAAATATATGGTTTTGGGGGGTCAATGTATTTTTTTGTGTTTTTACCCCACAGAAAATGCAGTAAACGTGTTGAATTTTCAGTAGCTAAAGAGACCTCTGGGGCAATCTCTATGCACTGACGTCCTTATGGGGTCTCTAAATGCCAGATACAATGCTGATCCTATGCACAATGGGCATCAAACTGTTCAGCGGACCCTTGGCTTTCATATTTAGGGTGTGTTTTCTTGGTACCTAATGTTATGTGGGAGATATGGTGCTTGAAAGTGGAAGATTTGATGTGATTTTCAGGTATTTCACCAAAACTAGCAATTTTGGGAAAGCACTGCGACTCTGTAGTTTGGAGTAGAAAGACATGGGTACCAATTTTGAATTCGCCCGAATGTGTACTTTCCAAAAATATATGGTTTTGGGGGATCAATGTATTTTTTTATGTTTTTACCCCACAGAAAATGCAGTAAATGTGTTGAATTTTCAGTAGCAAAAGAAATCTCCTGGGCAATTTGTATGTACTAACTTCCTTTTGGGGTTTCTAAATTCCAGATACATAGGTGATCCTATGCACAATGGGCATCAAACCGTTCAGTGGACCCTTGGCTTTCATATTTAGGGTGTGTTTTCTTGGTACCTAATGTTATGTGGGAGATAAGGTGCTTGAAAGTGGAAGATTTGAGGTGATTTTTTAGAATTTTCATAATTTTTTATAGAAAATGCTAAATTCAGTAAAGCATTGCCGTTTGGTACTTAGGAGTTGGAAGACATAGTTACCCATTTCGGATTCGTCAAAATGTTTAGTTTTCAAAAATGTATGGTTTCCTGGGGTAAACCTAATGTTCCAGGATTTTTGGCTTTGGAATGTAAAGTATGCCGTATTCTGCTGTAATGCTTTGAAAATTTAATAATTTACTGCTGGGAGTTTTTGATCTATAGAAGTCAGAAATCTCAATAAAACTATACATATCAGGTATTGGCACATTCGGGAGACATGAGGCTTTCCAAATCAGTTGTATTTTTGTCCATAAAATAAAATATGTTTCTGGTAGAAATCCTTATATCATGAAAAATAGCATTTTTTCTCTTTTTATTTCAAGCTCTAAATCTTGTTCCAGAAGTGGAAATACACAAAAACTCAGGTAGATTTGGAAAGCTCAGATTCTCCTGAAAAAAACAATATATAGTTTGCCTACCTAAACTTAACCCTGCCCCCAGTAAAAGCCCCTATATTGAGAGAGCACAGAATGTTTACAAAACGTCTGGCACTGGGGGCAACTGAAATGACGAATTCGGCTGGCACTTAAAGGTTTAAATATTTAGAAAGGAATATTCAATGTACAAAGTGTTTAAAACTTACTTTACCTTGTTGTCTAATGTGTTCCATGTTATTGCCTCTGTTGTTATATTAAGTCTCTGATCTGGGGGAGCCCATGGCGTGTACTTTCCAACTTGTGCCCAAGACAAGGCAAAAGGAAAACGATTTTTAAAGAACAAGTTATTAATCCCATAGTGAGTGATAAATTCTCCATTTTCATCAAAATAAAAACTCAGGTTGTCGGTGTCTGTGAGTGTGACTCTTTTCAGATAGTGATGTAACTAGAAGGTACAAGGGACACAACATTTAGTGGCAATGGCCCAGTCTGTACAACTGATTGCAGTGAGATGATTAATAATAAACACTATCATTTTTAGTATGCCGCTAACCTGGTGTTCCGGTGACACTAAAGGCTAAAAAATGTTTATTACTTCTGGGGCACAAGGTCTATGTTTTTTCCTTTTATATTTTAATGCCACAGATTTTCCATGATGTATTAGGGCAAGTCTCAAGTCTAATGCATCAAGTAGTTGCATTAAACCCTTGGGGTGATTCATATCAATGTTGATGTGTGGGTAAACTATGTGAGAAAATGCCTACAAGTTGCTTAGCTCATATGCTTTGCTTTTTTCTACAATTTTGTATTTTTTTATTAAAAAGATCACCACCTAAATCCCAGGTTACCAACCCTATATTGAAAAACCCTTAAATGACCCCTACAGTCTCGGTGACCTACCTCCCATCTCTTTGCTTCTGTTTATCTCTAAACTACTACTTACTTGGCCCCGTACGATCAGGTTTCAGCCACATCATTCCTCAGAAGCTGATGTAACAAGGCTCACCAATCAGCTGCTATTTGCAAAAGTAGAAAAAATACTCCCCCTTCTTTTTTATTCTTTGTGTCTTTGCAGCTCTGGGCGCCATCACTTTTATGATTTTGAGACAACACATGTAAGTAGCTCATTAGAAATGTAGCAAAAACCATCAAGCCAATTGCCTTCAAATTTCCCACCAAATCTGTCCTAAAACCCAGACCAGTGATATTGAACTGGACAGGCGACAACCCTACCTTTTTCTATTTTTAAAGCAATTTCTGGTTATGTCAGTCACAGTTCCATTATAGAATATATTCTTTAATTAGACTTGTAGTTCCCCCAAAACTTCCAAGTAGGCAGTGTAGGGGTTTCAAAGCCAAAGCTGCTTCTCCCTTGGCCTAAAATGTCCTTACTATATGTTCAGGGGGAGCTATGCAATGCCTGGTGTTGTTTAAAGAGGATTTCCACCCATAAGCTGTTATTTCGATAGAAATATCTATAGAAAAACTAAAGAAAATGTAATTCTTAGAAACTTTACAATATGACCTCAAAGATTTCAGATCAATATTTTTAAATGTAATCAATTTGTTCTAAAAAGTTAATTAGTATTACATTTTGCTCCATTATACAAAAACAGCTTTTTGGGTGGAGATCTGATTGAGAAGAGGTTGGGTCAACTGCAATGAAGTCTGTGATTTAACAATTACCCAGGACCCAAAGTAAACTCCATCCAAAAATGTAACAAATGTTCCTAACAATCTGTAGTTACCTGATGTCTGTAACTGTGGCCCTTTCCATTCTTTTCATTAGATTGGTTAATAAGAAGAAGTCGCAGCCCATGGGTCATAGTAAGAGCCGCAAGATATACACCAGGAGGATGGAAAGTATCAGTCAAATTATCATTAAAACCATCAAGATCTGTAAGTCGCTGCTCTCCAGGGCAGGGGGGTCTAATTTCTTTACATCCATAAATCAAAATTTCCTCAAGAAATACATCTTCAGGGTATTTGGAAGGGTGTCTCTCTGCTGCAAATTGTTTAAATTTTAACTTGTACATATTTGCAGGGTCTAGGAAATGTGGGGCAAATATTAAACTGCCATGGAGAATATTATGATAGGTTACCTGCATAAAAACACTATCAGATGCCCACAAAGCAGTGAGGACAAGTGTGATATCATTGTGATTAAATATTAGCTTAAATAAGCCAATTACCATAATTTGATTAACTGTCCCACAAAGAACAATCACACTGCTATATGAGTTAGCGATCTTCTGTTCTAGTTCATGCAATAATTTTACATGATAATTTTTTGATGCAATTTTGTTACTGTTGAGCGCAATGGTGAACGCAACACAAATGTCATCATTGGAGAAATATCTACTCAGCAGCCGATGTTCCCTCTCTCCGGCATCATCATCAGATGTAACAATTCCTACCCAGGTCCAACCAAAATATTTCAATAACTTGCTTAAAGCAAAATAATGATGTTGCACACTTTGTACTGTCCGAAAAAAGTATGGGAAGGCGACTCTGTCTCTGAGCAACGGGTCTGTAGCGCCGTAACTGATCTGAGATTAGGAAAGAATATTCATAATGTGGGGGTTTAGCTCTTTAGGTAGAGGCGGCCGCTCCTTTTACACAGGTAAGAGACAGGGATTCCAGCTGAATCCTGGTGTAAGTTTATCTAACACAACAGGCTTGATAGATAATAAAAGTCCATACAGCTGATATCCCAAATACAACCAAAACGTAGCAGCCTTGCTGAAACTGAAAACTGTCCTTCCCAGGGGTACACACAGCCGCACTTGGGCAGAATAAACCAATATAGGTACATGCAGGTTACACTCACAGTCTTTTGTAGTATTCCTGTGCTTTCTCAGAAGCAGCTGCACTTCTATCCCTCAGTCTTTAGAGCAGCATACAGTAGCTGGGCCTTGCTACTAGGCCATCCACCTCTGTGGACAGTTTTTCCTCAGACTCTCAGAGGTAACTGTGCAGAAACAGTTCCCAACAGGTCCCAAACACACTTTTCTTTAAACAGGATAAGTTACACACTGCAGCTCCAGTATCTCCCCTCTCTCCCAGGAGAAAGCAGCCCAGACACTACCCTTGGAGCCACCTTTTAACTACAGGTGGGGCTAATCACCAGGTGGGGCTACAATAATCAAAATCATGTGCAATGACCCAGTGAATATGAGAAGTGAAGGATAAATATATAGTCATGTGACTGCTATAGTTCATACCCAATCTATTGCCCCTTCTATATTAAAGGGGTCATTTACAACTGCATGGCAGTTGCGGTCCTCCAAATTTAAGGTTCCCTCCGTGCCTGGTGCCAATGGGCGCAGCACCTTTGTTCCTAAACAATCGGGCAGATTTGGGAAATGTGTGTGCAGTTTTAGAAAATCAGATAAACTTGCATCAAGTGCAGCACAGTTGGACAGAAGCAACTCCAGCTCTTACTCACATCTTCAATTCTTCTCTGACTTCTGGAAGTTTCCCCTCTTCATTCAAACAGGCCTGTGTCAAGCCTATCCTTAAAAAGGCCACGCTGGAACCGTCCTGTCTCTTTAACTACCGTCCTGTCTGACTTCAGTGCAATTGTGTCTGATTTGATGAAGTGCAATTGCTTTAGGCGTAAAGCCCCCCTAGCACTTGAGTTGTGAACAGTGGTGTAACAAGTGCTGCACCCATTGACACCAGGCACAAAGGGAACCCTCAATTTGCAGGACCACATTTGTGCCTGTGCCCCACCCTCCCCCCTGCTCCCCTTCTGCAGCTGGGGAAAGTGAGGCTGGGGAGGGGGAACTATTTTTTTTATTTACTTCCAGCTATAGAGAAAGCAAACCCCCCTGATGCAGGGCCAGAGTGCTCGATAGGTGGAAAAGTGCAATTACTTTCCGATCTGAAGTGCCGACTGTGATCCGGCGGCTGCTGTGGGTAGCGGTGGGGCTGACTGCGCAGAGGTGGGGGCCACATAAAGCTGCACCTCTGTTCAATAATATAACCCTTGTTATATACTTTGTATGTCATTTTAAACTACTTAAAAATATAAGTATATGAAATAATATTAATTGGGCATGACTTAAACTAATAGAGCTGAAATACTGTCCAAACGCCGGGATGACTGACAATAACACACCTTGTACAAAGTGCTGCTAAATAGGGATGTAGCAAACTGTTCGCCGGCGAACTAATTCGCGCGAACATCGGTTGTTCGCGAACGCGGAAGTTCGCGAACTTTCGGCGTATGTTCGCCATTTGGGTTCGCCTTAGCTGGCGCGAAATTTTGACCTCTCACCCCAAACCAGCAGATACATGGCAGCCAATCAGGCAGCTCTCCCTCCTGGGCCACCCCCCCCCCCCTTGGACCACTCCCTTCCATATATAAACCGAAGCCCAGCAGCCATTTTACATTCTGCCTGTGTGTGCTTGAAGAGATAGTGTAGGGAGAGAGCTGTGATTGATTTGAGGGATAGTTTAAGTAGGTTTTCTGGCTAGTAATCTACTACTGCTCTGTATTTGTGTGGGTAGAGGAGCTGTGTATTCATTTGAGGGAGAGTTTAAGTAGTTTTTCTGGCTAGTAATCTACTTTCTACTGCTCTGTATTTGTGTGGGGAGAGGACTGAGGAGCTGTGTATTGATTTGATGGAGAGTTTAAGTAGGTTTTCTGGCTAGTAATCTACTTTCTACTGCTCTGTATTTGTCTGTGGAGACAGCTGTGTATTGATTTGATGGAGAGTTTAAGTAGGTTTTCTGGCTAGTAATCTACTTTCTACTGCTCTGTATTTGTGTGTGGAGACAGCTGTGTATTGATTTGATGGAGAGTTTAAGTAGGTTTTCTGGCTAGTAATCTACTTTCTACTGCTCTGTATATTTTGTCTAAATAACAATTTGTCTAAATAACAATAATAATTCCGTGTCCAGAAACACAACCTGAGTGACGGTTTTCCACCAGCAATAATATATTCCGTATCCACTACTGTATACGTTGCCCTTGCAGGCCTTGTTGCCCGTTGTCTGCAACCAAGTGCCACCTAGCTGTGTGAGCTTTTTCACAATCTGTCTAAATAACAATAATAATTCCGTGTCCAGAAACACAACCTGAGTGACGGTTTTCCACCAGCAATAATATATTCCGTATCCACTACTGTATACGTTGCCCTTGCAGGCCTTGTTGCCCGGTGTCTGCAACCAAGTGCCACCTAGCTGTGTGAGCTTTTTCACAATCTGTCTAAATAACAATAATAATTCCGTGTCCAGAAACACAACCTGAGTGACGGTTTTCCACCAGCAATAATATATTCCGTATCCACTACTGTATACGTTGCCCTTGCAGGCCTTGTTGCCCGTTGTCTGCAACCAAGTGCCACCTAGCTGTGTGAGCTTTTTCACAATCTGTCTAAATAACAATAATAATTCCGTGTCCAGAAACACAACCTGAGTGACGGTTTTCCACCAGCAATAAAATATTCCGTATCCACTACTGTATACGTTGCCCTTGCAGGCCTTGTTGCCCGGTGTCTGCAACCAAGTGCCACCTAGCTGTGTGAGCTTTTTCACAATTTGTCTAAATAACAATAATAATTCCGTGTCCAGAAACATCACCCAAGTTGTTGTTGTTTTGTAAAAATAAAAAAAATGCCAGGCAAAGGCAGGCCGCCACGCAGAGGCACTAGGGGCCGTGCTGCTATGATATCCTGTGGCCCTAGGAAATTGCCCAGTTTTCCGAAGGCACTTACCCTGAACTCCCAAAATGCTGAAGAGGTAGTTGACTGGCTTACACAGCACACCCCATCCTCTACTGTTTCTAACTTTGCCACAACATCCTCATCCTCCTCTGCTATGGGCACCCCACGTACCACTTCCTCCACCACCGCCGCCCCTTCTTCACTGGAGTCAGAGGAGTTATTTACTCATGAGTTTGTTGAACTGAGTGATGCGCAACCATTATTGCCAGAAGAAGATGAAGGAGATGCGGACGTTACACCAGATATCATAATTCAGGCAGGCAACACAACAGAGATGGACATAAGGTGTCATGAGGTCCCCGCTGCTGCTGTCTTCTGTGAGCTGTCAGAAGAAATTGATGCATCTGAGGAGAATGATGATGAGGAGAGTGATATTTTGTGGGTGCCCACAAGAAGAGAGCAAGAGGAGGATAGTTCAGATGGAGAGACGGAGAGTCAGAGAGGCAGGAGGAGAATAAGACTTAGAAGAAGCAGGGACAGCTCCCAGGGAACAGTAGGGCAACAACATGAATCGGCACCTGTGCTCAGCCAGCCAACGCACCCGCCAACTTCTACTGTTACCGCTAGAAAGCCCACATCAAAAGGCTCAGCAGTGTGGCATTTTTTTAATGTGTGTGCCTCTGACAAAAGCGCTGTAATTTGCAATGAGTGCAGTCAGAAACTGAGTCTTGGGAAGCCCAACACCCACTTAGGTACAACTGCTATGCGAAGGCACATGAACGCCAAACACAAAGCACTATGGGAGCAACACCTCAAAGGCAGCAGCCAAACGCTAAGCCACCCTCCTTCTGCTCCAGCATCTTACTGCTCTACCCCTGCTGTCCTTGACCCGTCTCAACCACCCTCCACTCCGCCTTCCAGTTCCTGCTCATCTGCCCCCAGCCAAGTTTCTGTGAGGGCCATGTTTGAGCGTAAGAAACCAATGCCTCCGAGTCATCCCCTTGCCCGGCGTCTGACAGCTGGATTGTCTGCACTCTTAGCCCGCCAGCTTTTACCATACCAGCTGGTGGACTCTGAGGCTTTCCACCAATTTGTAGCAATTGGGACACCGCAGTGGAAGGTACCCAGCCGCAATTTTTTTTCACAGAAGGGAATACCACACCTGTACCAGCATGTGCAGAGCCAAATCACCGCATCTCTGTCATTTAGTGTTGGGGCAAAGGTCCATATGACTACTGACACATGGTCCTCCAAGCATGGTCAGGGCAGGTATGTCACCTACACTGCCCACTGGGTGAACCTGGTGATGGCTGGGAAGCAGGGAATGCGTTGTTCAACAACAGTGGAGTTGGTGTCACCGCCACGGGTTGCATGCGGGTCTGCCACCACCTCTACTCCTCCTTTGCTGTCTAACTCGTCTTCTAAGTCGTCTTCTAACTTGGCTTCTTCCTCGGCTTCTTCCTCCTCTGCTGCTGTGTCCTCCTCCCCACCTGTGCACCCCCAGCTCCACATAGGCTATTCGACGTGCCAGGTACGCCGTTGTCATGCTGTCTTGGGCATGACGTGCCTGGAAAGTAGAAACCATACCGGATCTGTACTCCTGTCATCTCTGCACTAACAGGCCGATCGGTGGCTGACCCCACACCAACTGAAAATTGGAAAAGTGGTGTGTGACAACGGAAGCAATCTGTTGGCAGCACTGAGACTGGGCAATTTAACACATGTGCCCTGCATGGCACATGTTTTAAATTTGATAGTCCAACGGTTTGTCTCGAAGTACCCAGGATTGCAGGACATTCTCAGGCAGTCCAGGAAGGTGTCTGGCCATTTCAGACGTTCCTACACAGCCATGGCACGCCTTGCTGACATTCAGCGGCGGCACAACTTGCCAGTCAGGCGTTTAATTTGCGACAGCCAGACTCGCTGGAATTCCACGCTAATGATGTTTGAACGTCTGCTGCAACAACAAAGAGCCATCAATGAATACCTATTTGAACTGGGTGGTAGGACTGGATCTGCAGAGCTGGGGATTTTTTTCCCCCGTTACTGGGTGCTTATGCGCGACGCCTGCAGGCTGATGCGCCCTTTTGACGAAGTCACAAATATGGTTAGTCGCACTGAAGGCACCATCAGCGACCTAATACCCTTTGCTTTTTTTCTTGAGCGTGCCGTGCGACGAGTGACAGATGACGCTGTAGACCAGCGTGACCAAGAGCCTGATTTCTGGGCGGAATCACCAGAACGTCCCCAGGCACCTGCTGCAACGCAGGGAGAGGTGTCAGAAGCGGAGTCAGAGGAGGAAGGTGGCTTTGTGGAGGCAGAAGACCAACAGGAGCAGGCTTCCCAGGGGGCTTGTGGTCACCTTTTGTGGAGCCCTGGTCTTGTACGTGGCTGGGGGGAGGAGACGGTGGTGGATGAGGACGTAGTCCTTGATAACGAGGAATGGGGAGATGGATACCTCTGCATCCAACCTTGTGAGAATGGGGTCTTTCATGCTGTCATGCCTGTTGAAGGACCCCCGTATCAAGAGGCTTAAGGAGAAGGACCTGTACTGGGTGGCAACGCTACTAGACCCTCGTTACAAGCATAAAGTGGCAGAAATGTTACCAACGTACCACAAGTCCGAAAGGATGCTGCATTTCCAAACCAGCCTGCAAAACATGTTGTACAATTCTTTTAAGGGTGATGTCACTCCACATTCCAGGGGCAGAGGTGCCGGTAATCCTCCCACGAGCACACCTGCAAGGACAATGCACTTTGGCCACTCTGTAACGTCAGACATGCAAAGTTTTTTCAGTCCAAGGCAGCGCCAGGACCCTTCTAGATCCATCCTCAGAGAACGCCTCGACCGGCAGGTAGCGGACTACCTGGCATTAACTGCAGATATTGACACTCTGAGGAGCGATGAACCCCTGGACTACTGGGTGCGCAGGCTTGATCTGTGGCCAGAGCTGTCACAATTTGCCATAAATCTGTTGTCTTGCCCTGCCTCAAGTGTCCTCTCAGAAAGGACCTTTAGTGCAGCAGGAGGGATTGTAACTGAGAAGAGAACTCGCCTAGGTCACAAAAGTGTTGATTACCTGACCTTTATTAAAATGAATGAGGCATGGATCTCGGAGGGTTACTGCACGCCGGAAGACTTGTTCTGACTGCCCATGCAGCTGTCCTTCTCTGCACGCCGCTTGACACCACACACAGCTGTCCTTTAGCGTCCTCCTCCACCACCGTACAAACTAGGGTGCAAATCCTACTGGCTTAATTGTAAGCCAAACTTTTTGGACAGGTAAATCCTGAATTTTTCTCTCTTCTACTCTTCTGTGCTTGTCACCCTATCTGAGTTCTTTGAAAGGGTTTGGCTGGGGCATGGTTATTATACCATCTAGCTTTGATGTTTTTAATGTCTTCTGTGCTTGTCACCCTATCTGAGTTCTTTGAAAGGGTTTGGCTGGGGCATGGTTATTATACCATCTAGCTTTGATGTTTTTAATGTCTTCTGTGCTTGTTGTCACCCTATCTGAGTTCTTTGAAAGGGTTTGGCTGGGGCATGGTTATTATGCCATCTAGCTTTGATGTTTTTAATGTCTTCTGTGCTTGTCACCCTATCTGAGTTCTTTGAAAGGGTTTGGCTGGGGCATGGTTATTATACCATCTAGCTTTGATGTTTTTAATGTCTTCTGTGCTTGTTGTCACCCTATCTTAGTTCTTTGAAAGGGTTTGCCTGGGGCATGGTTATGATACCATCTATCTAAGATATTTTTTCTGTCTTCTGTGCTTGGTACGCTATCTTCGATTTTTTAAAGGTTCTGCCTCAGGATTGGTTATGATACCATCTATCTAACATATTTTTTCTGTCCTCTGTGCTTCAGTGGCTGCAACAAAAAAACCATAATTTTAAGGAATGTACACATTCCTGATTTTTCAGGGTTCTGCAACAGCGGCAAAATCGTATCTTTTATGGTCACCACAGGTGATCGAAAAGGTAGGACAAACCTGGGCCCACACTGCAGAATCAGTGTTTTTTGGTTCACGTTACTGTACATTGAATTACCTCTGCCTGACCATGCACGTGCGCACAAGCACGGTGACTGCTAAACACACCACTACAGAAATATTCCCACCGACGGGACGAACGTCCTGGAGGTGACAAGCAACTAGTAAAAACTAATATTCGCACACTTGACAGTATCATTAAAGCTTTTTGCGTTTTTTTTTCGTTGCAGTAAACGCGGCGTTTTGTCTTTGCGTGTGAACCGGCCGTAACCTTTACACGACTTGATTGGAATGTAGATGCCGGACTTTTTAAAGCAGTTTATTACATAAGTTTAGGAATGTAGTGTGTTTTCTCCCCTTAACAGCACAAAACGCAACGCTGTGTCAACAACGTATTTTTCAGAGAAATTTTTGCCCTTGATGCCCCTCCTGCATGCCCCTGTCCAGGTCGTGGCACCCTTTAAACAACTTTAAAATCAGTTTTCTGGCCAAAAATGGCTTTTCTAGGTTTTAAAGTTCGCCTTCCCATTGAAGTCTATGGGGTTCGCAAAGTTCGCGAACGTTCGCACTTTTCGGCGAACATTTTTTTTTAGGTTCGCTACATCCCTACTGCTAAACTGCAAATGCTTCTGTGGTTTTGCAGACAGAACCCTAGTATTGATATTAGAGTGCACTGCAGGTTCCCTTACCTGTGAATAGCCAAGTACACTCAGAATCTGGGCTATGGGCACTGTAGTTCCTGAGTTAAGATCCCCAATAAATCCAGCAATGTTTCTCTTTCCCGCACAGGAGTAATTAGGAACCGGCTCCCTGGTACCAGATAATATCTGTAGCACACTCTTTACTGCCTTCATCTCATTTCCACAGGAATCAGATATATGGAATCCCAGAGTCAGGTTAGATAAATGGCCCCGATTCTTGTTTATCTCCTCTATTACAAACAGAAAATCTGCTAAATGTCTGTAACTCCTGGGAGTTACCCTGGGTGAAAAAATAAAAGAAAAATCATCTAAACTAAAATGTGAATTCATCTTAGAAATAAAATGCAAAGACTCATAATTACTATTCAAACGTATGATCAGATGTTTCCTACCTAACATCAAACTGATTCAGATGAAATACACTGCTCTCAGCTCACTTGTATGAGATGTTCGGGGGCATTTTTATTAATCAACTCTTACAGTGTAATAAAGCTGTAAGAAATAACCAAACCAAACATTATTGGGAAATATACTTTTCTTGAATTACAGAAAATCACTAGAGATAAATAACAGTTTGACTCATTGCTTCTTGCAGTAATTCCTTCAGCAGACTTTCACCTGCCCAAAAATAGATAAACAACTATAATGTATTAGTACACATTTTGGAGGCATGATATATCCATACACATCTAGTGAGATGCCGGTTACGCTGATAAATTTTGAATTTGCACCATTATTGTATTTTCCCCTTTGTTTCTTACCCCTCCCTTTTTCCTTTCCCTGCCCATATCTCTCCCTTTCCTTGGCCATAAGTAAGAACACAAGTCGCTGGGTACAAGTTTGTGTTGCAGAAGGTAAATCCTGCCCCATAGCAGCTAAACATAGGCCTAAACATATGAACCAGAAAGGTTAAATAACCCCATGCTATTAGGGTGATAATTAATCATTTCTTGGCTAAATGTTTCTTTAATCCCTTTTGCCAAATTGCTCATTATATATAGATCTTCCCATTCACTTTATACAGACAGGCTGATATGAAAAAATATCTGGTTTACTGCCATTTGTGTATTTCAGAATGATATAAATCTGGTGCTGCTCGGCGGCGTAACTCTGGAGTCCTGGGCCTGCTTCCTCTATACAAGGGGCCTGTGGGTGACCCGCAACACCACAAAGCATTTTTTAGGGTGCCCCTTCCACATTTTTTTTAAAAAGCTGCCCAGAATTCAGTTTACCATTAAACCCCTAGTTAAACCTTTCCCTAACTTCATTTTCCTTTTTAAGAGATACAACTTACATTTGACAAAAGAAACGCCAGCTCATCATATCTTTGATAATAGAACTATACATATTCAGAGTCATCACTCCTCCAATCAGAATGTCCCCTTTCTGTATATATTCATATTCTCCCCATGTTTTAGCACTCTTTAGCTGGCAGGCAGGGTTAATGGGTAGCGCCACAGAACTGCAGGGTCCCACACACAGGACTGACAGATAGATCAGCACTTTAATATGATGAGATGCAGTTGTGCCCCCCAGAATTGCACCCTGACACAGAGCAATGTACCCCAGTACAAGGCAGAGGGTCAGAGCATTTCCCCAGTTACAGTCAGTAGCACAGGGACCCATAATGGATGCAGGATTCGGCTGCATCTGTAGCACAGGGTAAGGGGACTGGCTAATCCGGCGCTCATTTTATAGGGAACACAGTGAGGGTTTCCATAGTATCCTGAATATAGGCACAGGCACCTGAGGGATTGTTACTCTATTCTGGAAATGTTACAGATGCTCTAGGTATTTCTGGTCAGAAAATTTAGAAAGTTAAAATAATGATCTTATTTACTGTACTTTTTTATAGTTGTATAATAATTGCAGTTGAAAAACAAGTTGTTTAAACAATTCCAATCCAACTTCAAACTCATGTTTAACCCTTTCACTGCCAGTGCTTCTGGTACTTTTATTGCCAGACGGTTTTTGAACATTTCTGGCTCTTTCAGTTTAGGGGCCTTTCCTTGGGGGAACGTTTAGTTTACACATGAAAACAGGATATTGTTTTTTCCAAGACAGCCTAAACTTTTAAAATATGGTAGAATGTTTGAGTTATTCCACTTCTGTAACAAGATATAGACTTCTAAATAACTAAAAAAACACAATATTTTCCATAATGTAGAACGTATATCAGAAACATAAATTTATGCATGAAAATACAACTGAAGTCCTATGTCCCCTGAATGCGCCAATACCAAATATGTATGGGGGGGGGCTGAGGTTTAATTCTCCATTAAGGTCAACAACTCCAAGCAGTACACTACCAAGTTTGCAAAGCACTGCTCCAGAATTCTGCATACTTTAGATTTCAAGGTTAAAATTCCAGTAACAGTAGGTTTACCATAGAAAACTGTCTGTCTACTCCAGACTATCAAGTTGCAATGCTTTCTTAAAGTTTTTCAGTTTTTACTAATTGACAGCATTTTATGTGGGGAATACCTACAAAAAGTATGTTCTCTCTAGAAAGTCATATATTTTTAGAAAGTAAACATTCCCCCGAAGCCAAAATAGGTACACGTCTTTCTATTCCAAAGTACTAAGCCACAAAGCTTTTATAAAATTGCTGATTTTTATAAAATTTCAGGAAATCCATTCAAAACTTCCATTTTGCAGCATTTTATTTCCTACAGGTAATTAGGTAACCATATATAAAACACCATAAAGGTGAATGCCAGGTGCCCACTGAACAGTTTGATACCCACACAATGGGGCACATTTACAAAAGCACGAACGCCGTGTGACTTTTTCGTACGCCGCACAACTTTTTAGGATGCTTGCGTGAAAAAATCGGAAAAGGTTTTACCGCTATTTACAATTGTTCGGTACGAAAAATTTTTGACTTTCAGATCGCCAATACGATATTATCGTGACTAATACGATTTTTTCGTAAGCATTTTCGTGATATTTGCGATCTTCTGAAATTTTCATTTCCAATCCAATTTTTTCCCATTCGGGATTCGGATTCATGGATTAGTAAGTGTGCCCCTACATGTATGCATCTCAGATCTACCTGTTATTGACAATATTTACAATACTGATGTTGTTAGTATGTATGATTGTACACACAGTAATATCATATTTCTTTAAAGCAAATCCGGAACACTATACCCTGGGATATAACTGGGATAGCAAAACTGATGGACTTTCAATTTGGGCTTAAAACGTCTGCATTTACATTTGTGGATTTAATTGATCTCCACCCCCTTCCTTATCCCTTGCATTTATCCCTTTCAGTCCTGCGATGCGATTGTCACAGGGACTAATTTCTAACATGATCACACTTGTGTCTGCTGTTAGTGTTTCCTCCTGCAGCCCCACTGAGCCCGCCCACACACTTCCTGCTGCCGAGACTCTGCCATCCTGAGTGTCATCAAAACCGCTTAGTTTAGGAAAGCTTTTTTGTTTGGTAGTTTGGTAGAGGAAGAGGCATGTTTGATTTGTCAGATTTGTCAGTGTATTTTCCAAAAATATATGGTTTTCTAGGGGTCTCTGTAAAGTTAGGGGGTGTTATGCAGGGTCGGAACTAGAGGTAGGCAGAAGAGGCACCTGCCTAGGGTGCAACAGGTACTAGGTAGGCACCTCTGTTGCCAACCCCTAGTCCAGGATCTCTTACCCCCACCGCTGATTTCCTGGTCGCTCCACCCTCTACACGCTTTCCGCTCTGCGCGCCATAAAAATCACTGTTTAGGAAAGCTTTATTGTTTGGTAGTTTGGTGTAGAAAGATGTCCTTTCCCATGTTTGATTTGTCAGAATGTGTACTTTCCAAAATATATGGTTCTCTGGGGGTCTCTGTACAGTTTGGGGGTGTTATGACATATAATACGCAGTCTGGGGGCTGTTTGAAAAACTGAGTTGGCAGGCTAGAAAATTCACATGCATTACTTTCATTTGGGGTCCGTACATAACTACATTATGGTAAATCTATGCATATTGGGCATCAAACTGTTCAGTAGACCTTGGGCATTTGTATTTGGCATGATTTACATTTATATGTAGGAAATTGTGCAATAAAAGCAGAAAATTGCTAAATGTTTAGGTGATTTTCATAAATGTCATAAAAAATGCTAACTTTAGGAAAGATTTGCAGATTGGTACTTTTGTGTAGAAAGGTGTTGGATTTGTCAGAATGTGTGCCTTCCAAAAATATATGGTTGCCATGAGTAACTTTTTTGTCTCTTTTACCACACACAAAACTGCCCGTGTGTTAATGAATTATGTAAATTGGAAAAGGAAAAAGTAAATAAAAGACAGTTTGTAACAGGCATGACAATTTTCAGTTTGAGTTACATGCAGCTTTCAATAAAGATTACTAGTTCAAGTCCAGTCAGAAGTTTGGGCTAAATTGCCAATTTTAGAAAAGCTTTGCAGCTTGGTACTTTGGAGTAGAAAGAAATGGGCATCCATTTTAGATTCAGGGGAATGTGTACTTTCAAAAAATATATGGTTTTCTGGCATGAACACACTTTAATATAGCTTTACCCCACATAAAATTCAGTAAATGTGTTGATTTTGCAGTAACTGAAATGACAAAAAGAATAGATTGTATGGGGGTATGTTCACATTGGGGCCCCTACACGCTACATACTTAGGTAAACCTATACATATTGGGTATCAATCTGTTTAGCGGACCCCTGGGGTTCATATTTTATCTTGGTACCTGCTGATATGTAGGAGATACGAAACTGTAGAGTGGAAGCTTTGAAATAATTTTTCTAAAATGTCACAATTTTTTATAAAAACTGGTACATGTAGGAAAGGATTGCAACTTGGTAATTTGGAGAAGAAAGACGGTTGTGCCTATTCTGGATTCATCAGAATCTTCTCTTTCCTAAGATGTATAGATTTCTAGGGTATAAGGTGTATGCTATCCTTGCTGTGTTCTGCTGTTAAATTTAAGGAATTCTTGCAGTTCTGTTTCGCCCAATTTCCCCATACAATGGATTCTGGAGTATTATCTTATGTTCCAGATAATCCATAAAAATGTTGGCATAGCTCGGTGCCAGGTTACTACCCATTGCAGTACCCTGTATTGGGACATAGAAGTCCTTCCCAAAACGGAAGTAGTTTTACTTTAAAACAAATGATAATAATATCATACAGTGCGGGGTATGGGTATTGGGTAGTGCTCCCTCAATGTAATGCATACCCTCCTCATGTGTATTGATGTGTATAGTGACTGTACATGGATACTACAGAGGAGCCAATCTGGGGAAATCTGTCCTATGTCCTGCAGTTTGCAGGGGAAGTCAGTAGTGTCACACAGGCATTGAGGTGTCAGTTTGACAATTTCTTGTAAGTATAATGTATAATACAGGAATTCATGGATGTGCAACTGTAAGGAATTTCATCATTTTTTGGTGAATGTACCTGTCTCAAAAGCAAAACTTACACAGAAATCTATTTTTCTCTTTATGTCCCAAGTAGGGTCCGTTTGTGAATAGTGATGAGTGTATCCCGTCAGTGTGACCTTCAGGGTTACTTAAAGGGAGTGATTCCAGCGACGTTATGATCCTTTCAATCTCTGCATCAGAATAGACAACTGTATTGGCTTTTTCTTGCATTAAACTTGCCATATCACCAAATCTCCCACGCTAGTTCAGGACACGCGGGAATGTAAATATCCTCAAAGTTATATGAAGTCCTGCCGTAGCTCCTTAATCATCAGTAGGTTCCACTCAACAGGCCCAGTGCTGGCTCTGCAACATTTCCACATTCAAACACGATTAACCCGGAGAGCACACGGCATCTCAGTGTATCAGTGTCATTTATTGAGACATCATAACGCTACATGTTTCAGCTTAACAGCCTTCCTCTAAATCATAAATACAGGTACGGGACCCATTATCCAGAATGCTTGGGACCTGGGGTTTACAGTGGAGTCTATGGGAGATGGCCTTTCCGTAATTTGGAACTTACTGGGTAATGTGTTTCCGGATAAGGGGTCCGATACTTGTATCATAAAAATTAGAAACTTCAAGTAAGGATTATACATACATACAGCAGTTTGTTCTGATCTTACCGGCCCTTTTAGCTGTTAAGGTACATTTATCCACAATACTGTCGCTTTACTATAGTGATTGCAAACAGATCTATATATGTAATGCAATGTTTATTAAAGGGACTGACTACTGTTTGAAACAAAGTTAATTATCTGGATTTGTTACCAAGCAACTTGGATCTGACGTTAATTTCGGGTCTAAACAAAATAATGTAACATTTTGGCAGAAATATACAGCCTAAAAGTCCAGCACTTGAGGTCACAATGGCAAATATCTCCACACACACAGTGTTTTTGCCTTTGGTGCTCAGATAGGCCGGGATCATTGTGATCCAAACACTGCAGAAGAGCAGCATGCTGAAAGTGATGTACTTGGCCTCATTAAAACTGTCCGGTAAGCTCCGAGCTAAAAATGCTAAAACAAAACTAACAGCTGCCAGAAGCCCCATATACCCAATAACTGAGTAAAAGCCAAGAGCTGAGCCCTCATTGCACTGAATGATGATGGTTCCAGGGTAAGTGTGAATGTCCAGTTCCTGAAAGGGAGGAGAAATGGCCAACCAAGTAATGCAGATTATTATTTGAATGGACGAAAAGACCAAGACTACAGATCTGGACAGTTTCACTCCCATCCATTTTCCCCATGAGCTCCCTGGCTTGGTGGATTTGAAAGCAATATAAACCATGATAGTCTTGGCCAGGAGAGAAGAGACGGCTATGGAGAAGGCGATTCCATAAGTGATGTTACGCAGCCGGCAGGTTATATCCCCAGGGCGACCGAGGAACAGAAACACACTGAGGAAACTCAGCTTGATGGAGACAAGGAGGAGGAAACTGAGACTTCTGTTGTTGGCTCTCACAATGGGGGTGTCACGGTATTTTATATACACTCCCAGTATCAAAAATGTTATAAGCAAAAAGAGAACTGATATTGATGACAGAACTATTGAAATTACATCAGTAGTGTAGGAAAGAAAGTCTTCTTTTTTTGGAATGCACTGAGTGTTTTCCTTATTGGGCCATTCCAAATCTGGGCATCTGAAGCAGTTTTCACTGTCTTAAAACAAAAATGAAAAAGAGGGAAGTGAATATTTTTAACTGAAAAATATAAAGCTGTCCTACTATACCACATACTATCCCACAGTCCCTTCCTAGAGGCTATTATCCCCCCACTGCTACTATAGGCACCATCTCTCCCTACTATACCTGCTTTTCCACAGCCCCAGTCCCTTCCCAGAGGCTATTATCCTCCCACTGCTACTATAGGCACCATCTCTCCCTACTATACCTGCTATCCCACAGCCCCAGTCCCTTCCCAGAGGCTATTATCCTCCCACTGCTACTATAGGCACCATCTCTCCCTACTATACCTGCTATCCCACAGCCCCAGTCCCTACCCAGAGGCTATTATCCCCCCACTGCTACTATAGGCACCATCTCTCCCTACTATACCTGCTATCCCACAGCCCCAGTCCCTTCCCAGAGGCTATTATCCTCCCACTGCTACTATAGGCACCATCTCTCCCTACTATACCTGCTTTCCCACAGCCCCAGTCCCTTCCCAGAGGCTATTATCCCCCCACTGCTACTATAGGCACCATCTCTCCCTACTATACCTGCTATCCCACAGCCCCAGTCCCTTCCCAGAGGCTATTATCCCCCCACTGCTACTATAGGCACCATCTCTCCCTACTATACCTGCTATCCCACAGCCCCAGTCCCTTCCCAGAGGCTATTATCCCCCCACTGCTACTATAGGCACCATCTCTCCCTACTATACCTGCTATACCACAGCCCCAGTCCCTTCCCAGAGGCTATTATCCCCCCACTGCTACTATAGGCACCATCTCTCCCTACTATACCTGCTATCCCACAGCCCCAGTCCCTTCCCAGAGGCTATTATCCCCCCACTGCTACTATAGGCACCATCTCTCCCTACTATACCTGCTATCCCACAGCCACAGTCCCTTCCCAGAGGCTATTATCCCCCCACTGCTACTATAGGCACCATCTCTCCCTACTATACCTGCTATCCCACAGCCACAGTCCCTTCCCAGAGGCTATTATCCCCCCACTGCTACTATAGGCACCATCTCTCCCTACTATACCTGCTATCCCACAGCCACAGTCCCTTCCCAGAGGCTATTATCCCCCCACTGCTACTATAGGCACCATCTCTCCCTACTATACCTACTATCCCACAGCCCCAGTCCCTTCCCAGAGGCTATTATCCCCCCACTGCTACTATAGGCACCATCTCTCCCTACTATACCTGCTATCCCACAGCCCCAGTCCCTTCCCAGAGGCTATTATCCCCCCACTGCTACTATAGGCACCATCTCTCCCTACTATACCTGCTATCCCACAGCCCCAGTCCCTTCCCAGAGGCTATTATCCCCCCACTGCTACTATAGGCACCATCTCTCCCTACTATACCTGCTTTCCCACAGCCACAGTACCTTCCCAGAGGCTATTATTCCTGCTACTGCTATTGGTACCATGCCACACTATTATATCTGTTATTCTATGATACCAGGTCCTCCCAAAGGCAAACATTCACATAATTAATACAATTGTTCATAGTCCCATCTCACAGTTACAAGTTTAGCTAATGTAAGATGTAGGTAGGAAGGTTTTTGAAAAAAGTAAATAAACCTCTATTAGTTTACAGTTTATTTGTGGCCTCATTACAGGCAGTCAGTTCTACTTAGACACCCTTAAAAGCATCTTTGACTTAGAAGACAGTTCTCTGAGCATTTAGGTTCCCATCAAACTTTAGCTCAGTACTAATGGCACAGGGTATCATTTCGGGCATTTTGCCATTTATTTTTTTTCTCTCTAACATAACTGAATCAGTATATGCCCCAAATCTTCAACAACTTGCCCTTTGAGGATTGCTTTAACGTACCACCCAGGGTCAGATCTAGGGGTTGACAGAAGAGGCAGCTGCCTAGGGTGCAAGGATTTGGGGGCACCAGGCAGGAGCCTACCCCTAGTCTTCCTTCTTTGTCATTGCCCCTGCTGCTTGTCTTTAGCGGTGGGGACAATGACCCATATCGCATTGCGCATCCCCCCAAGTGTGCATGCGAGCCAAAGGACAGGGGGGCATGGTGGCCAACCGGGTTGCCTAAGCACCCGGTCGGCTTGGCCCGCCCCTGGTACCACCTTAACCTCTATCCTTAATGTATACCATCCTACTGCATTATCAATACCCCAATCTACAAGCATACACAAATTCATGGGAAACAGACTTACAAAGCTCAATCTTGGAACAGAAATGGCTATACATAATTTACAAAAGTTCTCAAAAATCAACAAGTTTCAAGAATTGTCATACAAACACTTGTCCAGGTGATATAGAACCCTAGTACCTTATAGGAATAAGGCAGTGTTAAGGACTGTATGTATAGGAGCTTGAAAACTGCCAGGAATAACCTCTTAGGTGAGGCAGTAGAACCCTGCCAGCCCCGGTGTTCACCAACGCCCTTTTGGGGCCCTGGGCTTTCTGCGGTGGGATTGACAGGAATACTACTCACGGCCAAGGTTATTTTCAAGAAACGCGGTACAGAGGGGATCAGATGTAAGTCAGGCAAGGGGTCAAAACCAGTAAATCAGAGCTTAGCTGGGAACCAGGTACACAAAACCAGCTTGGGCAAGGAAAATAAGCTTAAAATTAGCCTAATTTAACTTGAAGGCTATTTACCAATGCAGTCATAAATCTGCCCATCATTGGTAAATCCCCATCAAAACTGAAAATGTAGGTGATTGTGAATACCTGTAAATTACACAGTACTGTGGGTGAGGCTGAGTGTAAGAGTAAATGGAACCCTGATTCCTTAGCTTTGCACTTGGCTCTGACTCTACAAGCAATTAATGAGCAGGAGTGTAACTGGGTGCATAGTAATGGGGTGTCCCAGACAATGTGCTCTAATGTCTGTACATTTCCAGTAAAATGAATGCAGATATTTATAGCTTAAGGAAAATGGCTATAGAAGTGCTGCCTTGCTTGCTCCCTGAATGGCCAGCATCTTCTAGAGGATTTTGGGGTACATTGACTTATGAGGTAGCTGGTTAATTAGTTAACGTATAAGTCTGATGGAGGAGGTGAGTTTTAGGGGAACTTGAACTTTTTAAGGTAGTGTATTGTGTGATGCTGGGGGTAATGAATTCCCCAGTTAGGGAGCTACTGTAGATAAGTATGTAGGTGTGCATGTAATAAGGTTTATATGAAGCTGAAATGTCTAATGTCTAAGGAGAAATAAACTGGGCAGTTTGGAGAGAACCTGAAGATGAGGGTTTGTCCAGCATCAGGGAAAGGCCTTATTGATAAGATCTTTGTAGCTAAAAGTCAGGAGTTTAAATGAGAATTGATAGGTAACAAGTACAGGGATTTGCAGCAGGGGTGCAGCGGAGGCAGCGTGAAGGGTGAGGTAGATGATTCTTTTGCTATCTACCTTGTATATAAAGATTCTTATGCCTCTCTAGCATGTTCTGATGCCTTGCACATAACTGCACACACATACTCTAGGGAGCCCGGAACTACCAACAGCACCCTGCTTTCCACAGATTTGTAGAGCGCTACATTTTTTCTCAGTGAAAAGAAAAAACAAATGAATTAATTTAATAAGCAGAAAATACAAGTGAAATTAAATGTAATAGTGATTATATGTAATGTTTTAGACTAAAGCCATAAGATCCACAAGAACAACCCTATTTACATATATTTACAATTCACAGAACACTGTAGACACAAATCAATAAGCTTTAATACCAGTTTTACTGGAGATCTCTCCCTCAGAACACTGGGTACAATAATAACAGCAGGCGTGGATTGAAGGTGCCGGGGTCATTCTGTATCCTGGGAGGCAGCTTTCTGAGCACTGAGATCTTGGCATCTTAAAAAGTAAATATTTCAGGAAATAATTTGTATCAAACACTGCCAGGCAATCTCTTCATTTTTTTCTAAATAATAATCTAATAGAATGATTATATATGTTTAAGAATTTTCTGGACAATTGTCTTTTCCCCGTGGTTCATCACTAACCATCTTGGTGATGAGTGATAAAGTGCTCTTGCACTGACTCGAGGGATGGAAGCACAATTTTGCCCCTGTGTATATATGTATGTGTAACTTTATTCATAAAGTGCTAGTAGGACATGCAGTGCTGTACGATTGAACAGAGAAGAAAACATTTTAATAAGTAATAGTAAATAAAAAAGTATAAATATACAACAATTAAGTTTCCATGTGATAAAAGACAAAGTAGAAAGGAAGTCCCTGCCCCATGGAGCTTACAATCTAAATGGTTTATGGGTCCCTGGTAAGGCCTCACCTTGAGTATTTAGTGCAGCTGAGTTCCAATCCTTAAGAAGGATATTAATGAGCTGAAGGAGGGTGTAGAGACTGCAACTACAATTGTAATAGTAATGACAGTATAAAACCAACAGTTGTTTCTCTGGAGATACGGAGGCTGGGAGGGGACATAATTACTCTTGACAAATAATGACATTTTTCATACAACCATTTTCAGTCTGTCTTAGAAAATTGCAAATACACTGCAAAATATATTTTATCTTTAATAAAATATGAGAAGAGGTAAATGCATTAATGTTCATACATATTATATATATATATATATATATATATATATTTACACACATTTATTAATGTCTAGATTATTTGACTTTTATTGACATTAGCAGAAGGAACAGTGACCCCTATAAACACTACAGTAGCTTTTTTACTTCCTTATATGATGTCGCATATAGAAGTGGCAGCAGACTAAACTCCTATTGGCTGTGTCGCCTGTCAGTCTAACACTGCTTCCTGTGCCTGTGACAGAGTGCTGCAGATATAACATAACAGTATGTTAGATTAGAGATATGCTGAGTGTGTTTGCCTATGCCATTGCCAGGGAGAAATTAACCAATAGCCTTTCAATTTAAAGCCCCTGTAAGCTGATAGTGTGCATAGAGGCCCCTAATAGCCAATCACAGCCCTTATTTGGCTCCTCCATGAACTTTTATGGTGCTTGTGTTGCTCCCCAAGTCTTTTTATATTTGACTGTGGCTCACGAGTAGGAAAGGTTGGGGACCCCTGGTGTAGAGACTGCAACTACAATTGTAAAAGTAATGACAGTATAAAACCAAGAGTTGTTTTCTTTGGAGATACGGAGGCTGGGAGGGGACATAATTACTCTTTACAAGTATATCAGAGGACAAAATAGACAGATATAGACTCTGACAATGGGATAGATATGTTATACGGTTGACAAGTGAAAACAAAATCTTAATTTACTTTACAAATAATGAAATTCTTCACACAACCAGTTCCGGTCTATCTTAGAAAATTGCAAATACACTGCAAAATATATTAATCTTTTATAAAATATGAGAAGAGGTAAACGTATTAATGTTCATACATATTATATATAATGCTACACAGATGACCTGCTGCCAATAAGCAAGGGTGAGAGTGACCCTCTGGTTTTCCAAGACATTGGATGAACTTGAGACTAAAATTGACCTTTGACTCTACCTCAATTGACTTTTTTGGACAGAGACAGACTAGAGCACTGGTGGCTGATTATTTCAAATCAGTTACACAATAACATTGTGTAAAAGCCTCTAGTGCCCGTCATATGAAATAGTTCTAGCAGAGTGCCTTTAGCCGCTGAGCCGCTTTCCCCATATACCTCTGTCATGTCCGGCATACAGTGCATGAGCTCCTCCCATGTTGTCTCCACTAGTTTCACACTAACATAATCCTAACTAAGCCCTAACTGGCGTGCAATCGCCTGGGGCTCTTCTCCAACTACTCATTCTCTGTCAGGACAACAGACTTTCCCTGCTGGCTACCCTATCTGGCTCTGACTCCTGTCTGTTGACATCTCCTAATCTCCTAAATCTTTTTATCCCTAACATGGTACAGAATATCTTTTCTGAAAGGAACTTTTTGGCATGGAGTGGGTTAATGAAGTGCTCATTATGGCTAAAGAGAGCGTTTGCATTTGGTGCCACTCAGTCCTTGCTGCCTTATGGTACAAATTTAGCACTGCTGCACCTATTAATGCAGGGGAGCCCTACTGTTACCCCAACCCTGAAGAAGGTGGCAGCTCCAGGGTTCCCTTATTTTGGCCAGTTGCTCTCAATTTGTCATAAAGCGCACAAGCAGTTGCTTTAATTTTAGCTGATGAAATTGTGGCACTGTTCTATTCCGTCAAGCGCATCAACCCCCTTGCAACTGAGATAAAATTCTGCATTGTAAGAAGTACATGTGCCCTGTATTGTTCAATGCTGAAGGTTATTTAATTGCTACAGTAAATAACAAGAATATTATTTATTTACAGTTAAAGTTACAGATTACATTGTATCTTACATTGTATGATTTTGTACAAATTGTTTTGAAACATTTGCACTTACTTTCCTTAGGGCCAATGAAACAACAGACAAAGAAACTGTTTGTTACCTTGTTGTCTAATGTGTTCCATGTTATTGCCTCTGTTGTTATATTAAGTCTCTGATCTGGTGGAGCCCATGGTGTGTACTTTCCAACTTGTGCCCAAGACAAGGCATAGGAAAAATAATATTTAAGGAACAAGTTATTAATCCCATAGTGAGTGATAAATTCTCCATTTTCATCAAAATAAGAACTCAGGTTGTCGGTGTCTGTGAGTGTGACTCTTTTCAGATAGTGATGTAACTAGAAGGTACAAGGGACACAACATTTAGTGGCAATGGCCCAGTCTGTACAACTGCTTGCAGTGAGATGATTAATAATAAACACTATCATTTTTAGTAAGTCCCTAACCTGGTGTTCCGGTGACACTACTTAAAAATGTTTTTTACTTCTGGGGAACAAGGTCTATATTTTGTCCATTTATATTTTAATGCCACTGCTTTTCCATGATGTTTTAGGGCACGTTTCAAGTCTAATGCATCAAGTAGTTGCATTAAACCCTTGAGGTGATTCTTATCAATGTTGATGTGTGGGTAAACTATGTGAACTACAAGTTCCTTAGCTCATATGCTTTGCTTTTTTCTACAATTGTGTATTTTTTTATTAAAAAGATCTCCCAACAAATCTGTCCTAAAACCCAGAGCGGTGATATTGAACTGGACAGGGGACAACATTACCAGGGGGAATTACCTCCTTTTTCTGTTTTTAAAGCAATTTCTGGTTATGTCAGTCACAGTTCCATTATAGAATATATTCTTTAATTAGACTTGTAGTTCCCCCAAAACTTCCAAGTAGGCAGTGTAGGGGTTTCAAAGCCAAACCTGCTTCTCCCTTGGCCTAAAATGTCCTTACTATATGTTCAGGGGGAGCTATGCAATGCCTGGTGTTGTTTAAAGAGGATTTCCACCCATAAGCTGTTATTTCGATAGAAATATCTATAGAAAAACAAAAGAAAATGTAATTCTTGGGGCTTGGTGCATACTGACCACTGCTCCTCTGGGTTGAGCCACAAGGGGCGCTGTGGTTGTAGGCTGCCAGGTTATCTAAATGCCTTTTGCCCTGTATTCCCTGGCCCATACCCTCAACCCAGCTGCAGACAAAAGCCCAATTAACGTAAAAGTAACGTTTAAGCTATTCTGATACAATTTGCAATTGGTCTTCATTTTTAATTGTATACTTTGAGTTATTTAGCTTTAATTTTAGCAGCTTTCTGGTGGCTGGGGTCCAAATTATAGCAACCAGGCTGTGGATTGAGAGACTGGAATATAAATAGGGGAGGGCCTAAACATAAAGATAAGTAATAAAAAGTATAAAATAAATTTGTAGTGTTACAGAGCAATAGGTTTTTTGGCTGCCAGGGTCAGTGACACCTATTTGAAAGCTGGAAAGCATTAGATGAGGAAGGCAAGTAATTAAAAAAAATCTATTAAAACTAGAAAAATAATTTAAATCAATTGTCAAGTTGATAAAAATTGGTTATTTTATAAAAAAAAAAATGACCAAAAGTTAACGTAAAGGTGAAACACCCCTTTAAGGGGCTTTAAGCATGTCTCTTTCAGTAACCTCTGCTGGATCCTTAGCTGCTTGTCTAAGCCATCTGACTATCCTGTTCCGCAGTTCCTGAGAATCCTGTCCTACTATCCTGTCCTGTCCTTGTTTTTCTTGTTTTTTGATTCTGACTTTCTGATTTTTTGTCTGTTTTCTGGAATCCTGTTTGTTTGCTGCCTGCCCAGACCTTGTGCCTGTTTCATAGACTTGATTGTCGGCTGCCTGCCTGACTTGTTTATTCTGTTACCTCCTGTACAGTTCTGCCGGTTTTTTAGTTTTTTAGTTATTAAAGCTTTTGTTCTAAGCAGTTGACTTAATATTCTTGTATGTAGTTCCATCCAAAAAATGTAACAAATGTTCCTAACAATCTGTACTTACCTGATGTCTGTAACTGTGGCCCTTTCCATTCTTTTCATTAGATTGGTTAAGAAGAAGGAGTCTCAGCCCATGGGTCATGGTAAGAGCTGCGAGATATACACCAGGAGGATGGAAAGTATCAGTCAAATTATCATTAAAACCATCAAGATCTGTAAGTCGCCGCTCTCCAGGGCAGGGGGGCCTAAATGCTTTACATTCATAATTCAAAATTTTCTTAAAAAATACATCTTCAGGGTATTTGGAAGGGTGTCTGTCTGCTGCAAATTGTTTAAATTGTAACTTGTACATATTTGCAGGGTCTAGGAAATGTGGGACAAATACTAAACTGCCATGGAGAATATTATAAATGGTTAACTCCATAAAAACACTATCAGATGCCCACAAAGCAGTGAGGACAAGTGTGATATCATTGTGATTAAATATTATCTTAAATAACCCAGATACCATAATTTGATTAACTGTCCCACAAATAACAATCACACTGCTATACGATTTAGCGATCTTCTGTTCTAGTTCATGCAATAAGTTTTCATTTGGTTCATATTTGTTACTGTTGAGCGCAACGGTGAACGCAACACAAATGCCATCACTGGAGAAATATCTACTCAGCAGTTGATGATCCCTCTCTCCGGCATCATCATCAGATGTAACAATTCCTACCCAGGTCCAACCAAAATATTTCAATAACTTGCTTAAAGCAAAATAATAATGGTGCACACTTTGTACTGTCCGAAAAAAGTATGGGAAGGCGACTCTGTCACTGAGCAACGGGTCTGTAGCGCCGTAACTGATCTGAAATTAGGAAAGAATATTCATAATCAAAATCATGTGCAATGACCCAGTGAATATGAGAAGTGAAGGATAAATATATAGTCATGTGACTGCTACAGGAGTGACTGGTTCATACCCAGTCTATTGCCCCATCCATATTAAAGGGGTCAGTCATTTACAACTGGACAACAGTAGCGGTCGTACACATTTAAGGTTCCCTCCATGCCTGGTGCCGATGGGTGCAGCACCCTTGTTCCTAACAATTAGGCAGATTTGGGAAATATGTGTGCAGTTTTAGAAAATCAGACAAAATTGTATCAAGCGCAGCAGGCCATTGTAAAACTATTTTGTTTTAATTTACTTCCAGCTATAGAAAAAGCAGACCCCCTGATTCAGGGCCAGAGTGCTCGATAGGTGGATTTTCTTAGAAAAGTTCTATTATTCCGACACTTATTTTATATCTGAAGTGTCGACTGTGATCCGGCGGCTGCTGTGGGTAGCGGTGGGGCTGACTGCGCAGAGGTGGGGGCCACATGTCTAAAGCTGCACCTCTGTTTAAGAATGTAACCCTTAAGTATATGAAATAATATTAATTGGGCATAACTAAATCTAATAGAGCTGAAATACTGTCAAACGCCGGGATGACTGACAGTAACACACCTTGTACAAAGTGCTGCTAAACTGCAAATGCTTCTGTGGTTTTGCAGACAGAACCCTAGTGTTGATATTAGAGTGCACTGCAGGTTCCCTTACCTGTGAATAGCCAAGTACACTCAGAATCTGAGCTATGGGCACTGTAGTTCCTGAGTTAAGATCCCCAATAAATCCAGCAATGTTTCTCTTTCCCGCACAGGAGTAATTAGGAACCGGCTCCCTGGTACCAGATAATATCTGTAGCACACTCCTTACTGCCTTCATCTCATTTCCACAGGAATCAGATATATGGAATCCCAGAGTCAGGTTAGATAAATGGCCCCGATTCTTGTTCATCTCCTCTATTACAAACAGAAAATCTGCTAAATGTCTGTAACTCCTGGGAGTTACCCTGGGTGGGAAAATAAAAAAAAAAATCATCTAAACTAAAATGTGAATTCATCTAAGAAATAAAATGCAAAGACTCATAATTACCATTCAAACTTATGATCAGATGTTTCCTACCTAACATCAAACTGATTCAGATGAAATACACTGCTCTCAGCTCACTTGTATGAGATGTTCGGGGGCATTTTTATTAATCAACTCTTACAGTGTAATAAAGCTGTAAGAAATAACCAAACCAAGCATTATTGGGAAATATACTTTTCTTGGATTAATTTTAGAAATAACAGTTTGAGTCATTGCTTCTTGCAATAATTCCTTCAGCAGACTTTCACCTGCCCAAAAATAGATAAACAGCTATAATGTATTAGTACACATTTTGGAGGCATGATATATCCATACACATCTAGTGAGATGCCAGATATGCTGATTAATTTTGAATTTGCACCATTATTGTATTTTCCCCTTTGTTTCTTACCCCTCCCTTTTTCCTTTCCCTGCCCATATCTCTCCCTTTCCTTGGCCATAAGTAAGAACACAAGTCGCTGGGTACAAGTTTGTGTTGCAGAAGGTAAATCCTGCCCCATAGCAGCTAAACATAGGCCTAAACATATGAACCAGAAAGGTTAAATAACCCCATGCCATTAGGGTGATAATTAATCATTTCTTGGCTAAACGTTTCTTTAATCCCTTTTGCCAAATTGCTCATTATATATAGATCTTCCCATTCACTTTATACAGACAGGCTGATATGAAAAAATATCTGGTTTACTGCCATTTGTGTATTTCATAATGATATAAATCTGGTGCTGCTCGGCGGCGTAACTCTGGAGTCCTGGGCCTGCTTCCTCTATACAAGGGGCCTGTGGGTGACCCGCAACACCACAAAGCATTTTTTAGGGTGCCCCTTCCACATATTTTTAAAAAGCTGCTTAGAATTCAGTTTACCATTAAACCCCTAGTTAAACCTTTCCCTAACTTCATTTTCATTTTTAAGAGATACAACTTACATTTGACAAAAGAAAATCAGGCTATCATATTTGATAATAGGACTATACATATTCAGAGTCATTACTCCTCCAATCAGAATGTCCCCTTCTTGTATATATTCATATTCTCCCACTGTTTCTGCACTCTTTAGCTGGCAGGCAGGGTTAATGGGTAGCGCCACAGAACTGCAGGGTCCCACACACAGGACTGACAGATAGATCAGCACTTTAATATGATGAGATGCAGTTGTGCCCCCCAGCATTGCACCCTCACATAGAGCAATGTACCCCAGTACAAGGCAGAGGGTCAGAGCATTTCCCCAGTTACAGTTAATAGAATGTCCCATAGTGGCTGCAGGATTCGGACGCATCTGTAGAACAGAGTAAGGGGACTGGCTAATCCGGCGCTCATTTTATAGGGAACACAGTGAGGGTTTCCATAGTATCCTGAACATAGGCACAGGCACCTGAGGGATTGTTACTCTATTCTGGAAATGTTACAGATGCTCTAGGTATTTCTGGTCAGCAAATTTAGAAAGTTAAAATAATGATCTGATTTACTGTACTTTTTTATACTTTCTGTACAAGAATGTATGTGCTTATTAATCAATTAATATTTTATAAAAATATAAAAATACAAGGGAAACAGTTTCTATACACAGGTATTAATAATATGAGTAATGTAAATCTTTAGTTGTATAATTATATACTTTTTTTGCCAGACAGTTTTTGAACATTTCTGGCTCTTTCAGTTTAGGGGCCTTTCCTTGGGGGGAACGTTTAGTTTACACATAAAAAAAGGATATTGGGTTTTTTTTCAAGGAAGCCTAAACTTTAAAAATATGGTAGAATGTTTGAGGTATTCCACTTCTGTAACAAGATATAGACTTCTAAATAACTAAAATTGAAAAAAATTATATTCTCCATAATATAAGACATATATCAGAAGAATAAATTATTTGATTCACGAGAATATGAAAATGTCTCCTGAATGCGCCAATACCAAATATGTATGGGGGGGGGCTGAGGTTTAATTCTCCATTAAGGTCAACAACTCCCAGCAGTACACTACCAAGTTTGCAAAGCACTGCTCCAGAATTCTGCATACTTTAGATTCCAAGGCCAAAATTCCAGTAAGAGTAGGTTTACCATAGAAAACTGCCTGTCTACTCCAGACTATCAAGTTGCAATGCTTTCTTAAAGTTTTTTGGTTTTCACTCATCACTTATTGACAGCATTTTATGTGGGGAAATCCTACAAAAAAGTATGCTCTCTGTAGAAAGTCATATATTTTGAGAAAATAAACATTCCCCCGAAGCCAAAATAGGTACATGTCTTTCTATTCCAAAGTACCAAGCCAGACAGCTTTCCTAAAATTGCAGATTTTGATGGAATTTCAGGAAATCACTTCAAAACTTCCATTTTGCAGAATTTTATCTCCTACAGGTAATTAGGTAACCATGTATAAAACACCATAAAAGTGAATGCCAGAGGTTTACTATACAATTTGATGGCCAATATATATATATATACATGCATGATTGTACACACAGTAATATCATGTTTCTTTAATCCAAATCTGGAACACTATACCCTGGGATACAACTAGAACATCAAAACTGATGGATTTTTTTTTTTTTAAATAATCTTTTTTATTGGTGATTAGAAAAGAAATATAAAATAAAAGACAGTTTGTAACAGACATTACAATTTTCCATTTGAGTTACATGCAGCTTTCAATAAAGATTATTAGTTCAAGTCCAGTCAGAAGTTTGGTCAAAATTCATCAAAATTTTAGAAAACCATTGCAGCTTGGTACTTTGGAGTAGAAAGACATAGGTATCCATTTTTGATTCAGGGTATTGTGTACTTTCCAAAAATATATGGTTTTCTGGCATGAATGCACTTTTTTATAGCTTTACCCCACATAAAATTCAGTAAGTGTGTTGATTTTGCTGGAGCTGAAATGACAGAAATGATACACCATATGGGGGTATGTTCACATTGGGGCCCCTACATGCTACATACTTAGGTAAACCTATATACATTGGGTATCAAACCGTTAAGCGGACCCCTGGGGTTCATATTTTATCTTGGTACCTGCTGATATGTGGGAGATACGAAACTGTAGACTGGAAGCTTTGAAATAATTTTTCTAAAATTTCACCATTTTTTATAAAAACTGGTACATGTAGGAAAGGATTGCAACTTAGTAATTTGGAGAAGAAAGACGGTTGTGCCTATTCTGGATTCATCAGAATCTTCTCTTTCCTAAGATGTATAGATTTCTGGGGTAAACCTACTCTAAGTGGAATATTTGGCCTTGAAATCAAAACATATGCAGCTTTCTGGAGCAGTGCTTTGAAACGTTAGTTGGGTACTGCTGGGAGTTTTTCACCTATACAAGTGAGAAATCGCCATAAAACTATATATATTTGGTATTGGTGCGTTCAAGAGACATTGAACTTATCAAATCAGTTGTATTTTTGTGCACAAAAGAATTTCTGATATACATGTTTATATTATGGAAAATATAATTTTTCTTCATTTTTTAGACATTTAGAAGCCTATATCTTGTTACAGAAGTGGAATTACACAACAGTTCTAGCATATTTTGAAAGCCTAGGTTGCCCCAAAAAAACAACAATTTATTGTTTTCCCAGGTAAACAAAAAGTTCCCTCCAGGAAAGGCCTCTAAAGAGAAAGAGCGCAAACTGTTCAAAGACAGTCTGGCAATACAAGTTCCGCTTTCACCAAATCGGCTGGCAGTTAAAAGGTTAATTACCTGTTTGTTTCCAAACAAATGAGATTTTACATTCAATTCTGGTCTAAACAAAATAATGTAACATTTTGACAAACCACACTTGGTATATTGCAGTCGATAGTGACTTATATCATGCATACGCAACAACAAACAAATTCCTTGTATATTTCATTCTTTCTATAAATCAAACACGAATGACCCGGAGAGCGCACAGTATCTCAGTGTACCATAGGGGTGTGTGTTTTTTCCTATGTCATAGGCTGTAACAGAGTATTTGGGTTCCCGTATCCTAGTTCTGACGGGTCTAGCTGTCTGACCTACAGGTATGTACATTTTCCACATGGGCATTTTAATGCATATACCACAGATTGTGAATTACATGTGTGATAACCCCTCACAAGTATCTTGTGCCCCTTATAGGGGTGTGTTATAAAATCACTCTTGATGATGGAATTGCAGTTACTGCAGTCCAGACAAGGGAAAGTGCCATGTTCTGGAGGGCCAAGGAAACGAGTTTGCTTTTCTGTTACCTGTAAGTCTGATTTAACCAGTTTATCTGCCAAGTTACTGCCCCTCTTATAGGAGAAAAGTGGTGGTGATTTACAGAGTCTCCCCAATGTTGGATCTTTTTGTAAGATGGACCAATGATGTAAAACCAATTTCTCCAATTTCTTACTTAATGGGCCATATTGACTGACAAAGGGGATTCTCTGTTCATCTCTCAATTCAAGCAACTTCACCACATCATATCTCTTTTCTACAATTTTTTTTATAAGCTTGTTTGCGCTGTGTAAATGATTTGGTCATTAGACGCAATGCACCTGATGCGCAGGAACTGACCCTTAGGTATCCCCTTAATGGTGTTTGGTGTATGGTAACTTTCTGGTCTAAGAATATTATTTCTCTCTGTAGGTTTAGAGAACAAATCGATCACAATACAACCTTCCCTGTTGAACACAAGATAGTGTATGCTATCCTTGCTGTGTTCCGCTGTCAATTTTACCCATCTGTGTTAGGAGTTAATACATTTAAGGAATTCTTGCAGTTCTGTTTCGCCCGAGTTCCCCATACAATGGATTCTGGAGTATTAGCTTACGTTCCAGATAACTCATAAAAATGTTGGCATAGCTCGGTGCCAGGTTACTCCCCATTGCCGTACCCTGTATTGGGACAAAGAAGTCCTTCCCAAAACGGAGGTAGTTTTACTTTAAAACAAATGATAATAATTCAATGAGGAAGAATATTATACAGTGCGGGGTATGGGTATTGGGTAGTGCTCCCTCAATGTAATGCATACCCTCCTCATGTGTATTGATGTGTATAGTGACTGTACATGGATACTACAGAGGAGCCAATCTGGGGAAATCTGTCCTATGTCCTGAGGTTTGCAAAGGAAGTCAGTAGTAAATAGTAAATATCTGTAAATACAGATATGGGATCCATTATCCGGAAACCCATTATCCAGAAAGCTTAGAATTAAAGAAAGCCTGTCTCCCATAGACTCCATTTTAATCAAATAATTCAGAATTTTAAAACTGATTTCCTTTTCTTTGTAGTAATAAAACAGTACCTGTACTTGATCCCAACTAAGATATAATTACCCCTTATTGGGGGCAGAACAGCCCTATTGGGTTTATTTCATGGTTAAATGATTCCCTTTTCTCTGTAATAATAAAACAGTACCTGTACTTGATCCCAACTAAGATATAATTACCCCTTATTGGGGCAGAACAGCCCTATTGGGTTTATTTAATGGTTAAATGATTCCCTTTTCTCTGTAATAATAAAACAGTACCTGTACTTGATCCCAACTAAGATATAATTACCCCTTATTGGGGGCAGAACAATCCTATTGGGTTTATTTAATGGTTAAATGATTCCCTTTTCTCTGTAATAATAACAGTACCTGTACTTGATCCCAACTAAGATATAATTACCCCTTATTGGGGGCAGAACAGCCCTATTGGGTTTAATTAATGTTTTATTAATTTTTTAATAGACTTAAGGTATGGAGATCCAAATTACAGAAAGATCTCTTATGCGGAATACGCTTGGTCCCGAGCATAATGGATAACGGGTCCTATACCTGTATAATGTATAATACAGGAATTCATGGATGTGAAACTGTTAGGAATTTCATCATTTTTTGGTGAATGTTCCTGTCTCAAAAGCAAAACTTTCACAGAAATCTATTTTTCTCTTTATTCCCAAGTAGGGTCCATTTGTGAATAGTGATGAGTGTATCTGTCCCGTCAGTGTGACCTTCAGGGTTACTTAAAGGGAGTGATTCCAGCGACGTTATGATCCTTTCAATCTCTGCATCAGAATAGACAACTGTATTGGCTTTTTCTTGCATTAAACTTGCAATATCACCAAATGACATCTCCCACGCTAGTTCAGGACACGCAGGAATGTAAATATCCTCAAAGTTATATAAAGTCCTGCCGTAGCTCCTTAATCATCAGTAGGTTCCACTCAACAGGCCCAGTGCTGGCTCTGCAACATTTCCACATTCAAACACGATTGACAGCCTTCCTATAAATCATAAATACAGGTACGGGACCCATTATCCAGAATGCTTGGGACCTGGGGTTTACAGTGGAGTCTATGGGAGATGGCCTTTCCGTAATTTGGAACTTTTTGGGTAATGTGTTTCCAGATAAGGGGTCCGATACTTGTATCATAAAAAATTAGAAACTTCAAGTAAGGATTATATATACATACAGCAGTTTGTTCTGATCTTACCGGCCTTTTTAGCTGTTAAGGTACATTTATCCACAATACTGTCGCTTTACTATAGTGATTGCAAACAGATCTATATATGTAATGCAATGTTTATTAAAGGGACTGACTACTGTTTGAAACAAAGTTAATTATCTGGATTTGTTACCAAGCAACTGGGATCTGACATTCATTTTGGGTCTAAACAAAATAATGTAACATTTTGGCAGAAATATACAGCCTAAAAGTCCAGCACTTGAGGTCACAATGGCAAATATCTCCACACACACAGTGTTTTTGCCTTTGGTGCTCAGATAGGCCGGGATCATTGTGATCCAAACACTGCAGAAGAGCAGCATGCTGAAAGTGATGTACTTGGCCTCATTAAAACTGTCCGGTAAGCTCCGAGCTAAAAATGCTAAAACAAAACTAACAGCTGCCAGAAGCCCCATATACCCAATAACTGAGTAAAAGCCAAGAGCTGAGCCCTCATTGCACTGAATGATGATGGTTCCAGGGTAAGTGTGAATGTCCAGTTCCTGAAAGGGAGGAAAAATGGCCAACCAAGTAATGCAGATTATTATTTGAATGGACGAAAAGACCAAGACTACAGATTTGGACAGTTTCACTCCCATCCATTTTCCCCATGAGCTCCCTGGCTTGGTGGATTTGAAAGCAATATAAACCATGATAGTCTTGGCCAGGAGAGAAGAGACGGCTATGGAGAAGGCGATTCCATAAGTGATGTTACGCAGCCGGCAGGTTATATCCCCAGGGCGACCGAGGAACAGAAACACACTGAGGAAACTCAGCTTGATGGAGACAAGGAGGAGGAAACTGAGACTTCTGTTGTTGGCTCTCACAATGGGGGAGTCACGGTATTTTATAAACACTCCCAATATCAAAAATGTTATAAGCAAAAAGAGAACTGATACTGATGACAGAACTATTGAAATTACATCAGTAGTGTAGGAAAGAAAGTCTTCTTTTTTTGGAATGCACTGATTCTTTCTATTATTGGGCCATTCCAAATCTGGGCATCTGAAGCAGTTGTCACTGTCTTTAAACAAAAATGAAAAAGAGGGGAGTGAATATTTTTAACTGAAAAATATAAAGCTGTCCTACTATACCACATACTATCCCACAGTCCTTTCCCAGAGGCTATTATCCCCCCACTGCTACTATAGGCACCATCTCTCCCTACTATACCTGCTATCCCACAGCCCCAGTCCCTTCCCAGAGGCTATTATCCCACTGCTACTATAGGCACCATCTCTCCCTACTATACCTGCTATCCCACAGCCCCAGTCCCTTCCCAGAGGCTATTATCCCCCACTGCTACTATAGGCACCATCTCTCCCTACTATACCTGCTATCCCACAGCCCCAGTCCCTTCCCAGAGGCTATTATCCCACTGCTACTATAGGCACCATCTCTCCCTACTATACCTGCTATCCCACAGCCCCAGTCCCTTCCCAGAGGCTATTATCCCCCCACTGCTACTATAGGCACCATCTCTCCTTACTATACCTGCTATCCCACAGCCCCAGTCCCTACCCAGAGGCTATTATCCCACTGCTACTAAAGGCACCATCTCTCCCTACTATACCTGCTATCCCACAGCCCCAGTCCCTTCCCAGAGGCTATTATCCCACTGCTACTAAAGGCACCATCTCTCCCTGCTATCCCACAGCCCCAGTCCCTTTCCAGAGGCTATTATCCCCCCACTGCTACTATAGGCACCATCTCTCCCTACTATACCTGCTATCCCACAGCCCCAGTCCCTTTCCAGAGGATATTATCCCCCCACTGCTACTATAGGCACCATCTCTCCCTAATATACCTGCTATCCCACAGCCCCAGTCCCTTTCCAGAGGCTATTATCCCACTGCTACTATAGGCACCATCTCTCCCTACTATACCTGCTATCCCACAGCCCCAGTCCCTTTCCAGAGGCTATTATCCCACTGCTACTATAGCTGATGGGGCATGCCTGTTTTCAGGTTAGAATTTTTCTTTTAGGCTTACCTGGTCCCAGTGTATGGTACCCAAAGCAGGGAAAGTTCAGCCTCTCTTTCTCTGAAGAGCCATGGAGGTATGCACAGTGACACACTTGCTATCCTGGCTGTTCCTGTTAGGCAGCTGGGGACTAGAAGTGACCACTTGCATTGAGATACCATGTATGCCTACAGCATTATGGCGGGGCAGGTAGCAGTGGCAATTACTACTTCCCTTTTTAAAAGGGTTGTTACAGGGCAGATCACTGGCATCTTGTTTTCCTTACCTTTTATTTGTCTTTTATTTGCTTTTTTCTCATCAGCAGTTTTGCTGATTTTCTTTCTGGCCGGTGATCCTTGCAAATGCAAAGCCCTAAAATGCTGCCAAACTAAGGTTGTAGGTAAGCCTTTTGGTAAGTGCAATGGTAGAAAAGAGAACAAGGATTGGGGAATCAGGTAAGATATGTTTATGCCATGCCCCTTAAAAAAAAAAAAAAAAAAAGCTTCTAATAGCCTGATTAGCTCAGCTAGCTATGGCTTCATTGCCTCCACCTGGAGTCTGTGTGATTGGAAAGGTCAAACCTTCTGCTATACTACTGACTGTGTGACTGTTCTTATTAGTCTGTGGCCAGACTCACATTTGCTATTGGTAACGCCTACTATTTCTGGTAGTTGAATCTTACACGCAAATTAAAAAAAACATCCTGCTAAGGACTGTCTACTAAGATGAATTTTACTAGCATATGACTATTTTCGTAGTCTGCTCTATGCCATGCCTTTGCTATGTTTAGTATACTAACACTGTGGTGTTGTAAATGTACATTTTGTACTATGTTGTTGCTTTGTTCAGTATATTAATACTGTTATTGCTAGTTAACATACTGAGCTATGTATTCACTGTGTTGTTTGGCATATTAATACTGTAGTATTGCAAGTATCCATTATTTTTAGAATATTAATACTATGCTATGGCAAATTTATATATTATGCTGTGTTCACTGCAAATAAAAGTTCAGAATGATTTGCTATATCCATGATAGCTAATATAATTGGGCTGTACTTCTGCAATGTCATATATTAATATTCTATTGTTGCAGGTTAAAGTTATAAGCCTTTGTTATATTTAATGAATTAACATTAATACTGTTATTGCTAGTTAACATACTGAGCTATGTATCCGCTGTGTTTGGCATATTAATACGGTAGTATTGCAGGTATCCATTATTTTTAGGATATTACTACTATGCTATGGCAAATTAATATATTATGCTTTTCAGTGTATTAATACTACATCACTGCAAATAAAGGTTCAGAATTCTTTGCTATATTCATGATAGTTAATATTACTAGGCTGTACTTCTGCAATGTCCTATATTAATATTCTATTTTTGCAGGTCAAAATTATAAGCCTTTGTTATATTTAATGAATTAACATGGTGGCTGTGAAAGAGTTACAAAGCAGTGGTTCTCCTATGCTCGGTATGTAGTATTGCAAGTAGCATTCCTATGCCACATTCAGCTATATCCAATACAGAAAATTAACTGCTTTTTGCAGTATATTAACATTTTTATTATTATTATAACTTGGTGATACTATATTTAGTATTCTCATTATTTTTGTGTTGTTGCAAGCTAGCGTCACCATGCTATATCTATTTTCAGGATATTAAAGGAACAGTAACACCAAAAAATGAAAGAGCTTTAAAGTAATAAGAATATAATGCACTGTTGCCCTGCACTGGTAAAACTCGTGTGTTTGCTACAGTAACACTACTATAATTTATATAATAAGCTGCTGTGTAGCCACGGGGGCAGCCATTCAAGCTGGAAAAAAGGAGAAAAGGCACAGGTTACATAGCAGATAACAGATAAGTTCTGTAGAATACAATAGTGTTTTATCTGTTATCTGCTATGTGCCTGTGCCTTTTCTCCTTTGAATGGCTGCCTCCATGGCTACATAGCAGCTTATTTATATAAATTATAGTAGACTTTCTGAAGTAAACACACAACTTTTACCAGTGCAGGGCAGCAGCACATTATATTTTAGTTACTTTTATACACTTTCATTTTTTGGTGTTACTGTTCCTTTAATGCTGTATTATTGCTCAGGAAACCTGATTGCTGTATTCATTTTATTAGTATTATGGTAAGTTAGCATGACTGCACCTCTGCTATTTAATACTGTTACTGTAGGTAAACGTTACTCTAGCTCTGTTTTATAAATTTCTGTTCCTAGGTAGATAAATTACTATACTTCCGTATATTACTGCACAAATACTGGTTAAAGGCAGTTTTATGCCTCTGCTAGGTTCTATGTATTAATTCAGGCAAGATACTATGTATCTGATGGTTTCAGGGTAACTTGTTGTCTCTGCCCTGTTCAGGGTAAGGCTACGGCATCAATGCACGGTAAGTACTACAATAAGGCTAGGCTATTTCCATTATAGTATGGGTAATACTATAAGTAGCATTGTAAGGCTATATCTGTTGGGTATACTGGGCATCATTAGCCATTTCTAGATAATCTAGTAATCTTTCTCACTACAGTGTAGTATTGCTGTGTTTCTATTTCTAAATATTGATACCATGTTTCTTGGTAAGTTTTTATTATTATCCATAGCCTCTGCTTAAGTGAAATATAGGGGGGTGTTTGTGAGGCATTGGAGTTGGGCATTGCCACTAAGGTTGCATATGAGGACCAATCAGATCTTTGCTTTACAGCTTACCATTTTAATCTTTTTGCTGGTTGGTTGTTGTGAGCAACCGCTGATGTTTTTCTCCAGTGCTGATTAGACTCCCCATATGTAGGTCCACAGGTTAGACTATTTATATTGTCACTGCAGATGTATGTATATTTATATAGCACCTCAAATGTACACTACTTTACAGGGCATACACTTAAACAGGGTATGTTTTATGGATTAGCCAGTGAGAACAAAACTGTAATCTAGATATTAACATTGTGTGTATAAATTCATCTTGGGTACTGTTCTCTGTACATTACAACAGGCTGGAGGAATCTATTTTACAATTCTGAAGTTGCTCGGGAAATTAGTTTCCTGGTGATATATAAGATGAACCATCTCTGTAAAGCGCCAGGTGTAGTAGCGCAGTATAGGGAATGCATAACAAAACTGGAATCCAGTTGTGCCCAGTTGGGGGGCCTAGAAGGACAGGATGAGGCCTCCTGGAGGATTGTTTTGTGACAGTTTTATGGATGCCAAGAACTGCTGTGCGAGATATGGTCGTGTGGCTCTAGTCTGACCATGTCAACAGAACATGCTCTTGATTAAAATACTATTTTTTGCACACCAAGTTTTATGAATATTCTTTTTCAGTTAGGAAAAATGATCCTATGATACTGAGAGTTGGTGTATAATAACAGTTAACTTTTAAGTTTTCACATTAGAAGATGTTTCATTTTAGTTAAATATGTAGATATTTTATCTCTAATAAACCAGATATTGAATATATTCTATATTCAGTTCATTGTCAGATCATTAAAAAAAAAAAAATTAAAACCTTACCTAACTTTGGACATTACTAGGTTTGTGCTCTCACCAACTGCATATTTAAGCATTACTAAATGCTTATACTGGGTTTTCTTTCATTGGATTAATACTGCAGTGTGTTCTTTCAGAGCCGGCTATAATAGGCACTTTTGATGCGTGATAATACTTTTTCTTTACTACTCTTCCTGGGTATTAAGTTCCACTTCGTTACTAATCTGGTTTAGTTGCAAGTTGTTGCAGTACTTTATTACTAACATCAATATATTCTCATTGCAGTGATAGAGACTATTCGTAACCACTACATTCAATTTAGGTATACAGCAGGGATCCCTAACCTTTTATACCCATGGACTGCATTACAATGAAAAAAAGTAGTGGAGAGCAACACAAGCATGAAAAAAGGTTCCTGGAGGTGCCAATGAGAGCTATAATTGGCTATTTGATAGCCTCTATGTGGACTGAAAGCCTACAGAAGTCTGTTTGGCAATTACACTGGGTTTTTATGCAATCAGAGCTTTAAGTAAAGAAAAAAGTTAAAAAAAAAAAAAAAAACATGCTTTGAGGCCACTGGAAGTGACATCTGAAGGGGTAGGAGCAACATGTTGCCCCTGAGCCACTGGTTGGGGATCACTGGTATACAGTTTATATTTTACTACAGTACAAAGGTATACAAAGCCAGTACTGGTAGTTTGGGTGAGTTTATCACTAGTTGAAATGTTTATGATTTTTATAGTATAAGGTAAGCATTTTGTCTTAGGTTATTTTTTTGTCATACCATCTCTAGTTTAATGTTCATAGTTTAATGTTACAATTGTTTGGATCAGCTCCAGAGGAAATATGGAGATAAAGGGGCTGACTGTTTAGTAGATGTGGGTTTCGGCTTTGGTGCTGCAACCTTAGTCTCAATGCTGTTACTAAAGGGCTCACTTGCAGTTCAATATTTAAAAAAAATCTTTCAGGTTACCATCCTGTGGCACAGAAACACTGAAGTCATTTGTGCATATGTACTGTATATTAATGCAGACTTTTGTTGTGTTCTATCAACTCCAAAATATTAAGCAGTTTTCCATATATTCGTTAGACCTTTTGCAATTAACTTGGTTCAGGCAACATGAAGATTTCAAACATTTAACATTTTGATTTCAATTTTCAGCACAGTTGCAGTATTTGAATATGATCGGTGCAAATGCTGTACAGCAGTGCTGTCCAACTGGCGGCCCGCGACCCCCCTCTGTGTGGCCCCCCACCTGTCTGGCTGCTTTGATGGCTTACCTTTGAGTAAGCATTAAATGGTTTCAGTACTGAGATTAACTGGCCCCCTGCATGGTTCTCACCTCAGATTCAGGCTGTATATCCCCTGTATTGTTTAAATATGTAATCCCCTGTACTGTTCACACCTTTTAATCCCTGCATTGTTCAACCCCTGCAGTGTTCACACCTCAGGCTCAGGCTGTAATCACTCCCATTGTTCACTTCTTCACACCTCAGACATAGGTACTGTAGGCAGAGTATGGCACATACAGCCAGCATAGGGCAAGGAGGGGATGGCACACACAGGAAGGGTAGGGCAGGCAGAGTATGGCACACACAGTCAGGGTAGGGCAGGCAGAGTATGGCACACACAGGCAGAGTATGGCACACAGAGGCAGCATAGGGAAGGCAGAGTATGGCACACACAGGCAGGGTAGGACAGGCAGAGTATGGCACACACAGACAGCATAGGACAGGCAGAGTGCTGCCTGTGTGTGCCATACTCTGCCTGCCCTATGCTGCTTGAGGGAGGTGAACCTGGTAGGGGTTTGTTGTGGGAGTTTGTTAGCAGTTGGAAATAGCCATTAAATGGTCCCAAAGGTGTGTAATTATGTACTGGGGGTTGCTGTGCTATCCACAGGGGAGGAGGAGGCATATGTAATTTAAGGGTATATCTTAATATGACATAATTCTTTCACATATGAATGATGGTTGATATCCCCACAGTAAGGACCAAGCATTTGGGATTTTGCTGTGCTACCACCATTGTGATAAAATAGGTGTGGTTTCAAGTGGGTGTGGTTTCAAAAAGGGGAGTGGTCAAAACTGGCTTCCATTAGCGGCCCTCCACCATGTATGCTAGAGAAATTCCGGCCCTCGGCACCGTAGAAGTTGGACAGCACTGCTGTACAGCATAGCCAAACCTCTGTGTAAGGTGCTATTTCTCAGCAGCACATTTGCGCTATGCACAGTTGGGTACAGGTAATGTAAAGCTTTCATTTCACTATTGAGGTCTGTATTCTACAAACTATGCCTCAGGACTTGGCAGATGACACAAGGTCTTATATAAATGGGGAGCTCTAGCATGACGTCTGGCTCATTTATTCTTGGACTATTAAAATTGCTCGTTTAAAAAAAAATAAAAAAAGCCCTCCCATTTGACTGCTATGGTATTAACCCATGAGTGAATGCTGACATGGATAGCCAGGGAAAATGGAAAATTCAATACCAACTTACCGGAATTTTCATTTCCTGGCTATCCACGGCAGCATTCACGCTTTCCCACCCCATTTTTGAATATAATTGCTATGATACAAAGACACTCTTGAGAGGAAGGGGTGGATCTATATATAGGTGTGGTATCTGGAGTGATTGTCTAATTATTTTTAATTCTGTCCTATCAGCTATCAGCGGTTGGAGTAAATCCATGAGTGAATGCTGCCATGGATAGCCAGGAAATGAAAATTCCAGTAAGTTGGTATTGAATTTTCCATTATACCTGCTATCCCACTGCCACAGTCCCTTCCCAGAGGCTATTATCCCCCCACTGCTACTATAGGCACCATCTCTCCCTACTATACCTGCTATCCCACAGCCCCAGTCCCTTCCCAGAGGCTATTATCCCCCCACTGCTACTATAGGCACCATCTCTCCCTACTATACCTGCTATCCCACAGCCCCAGTCCCTTCCCAGAGGCTATTATCCCCCCACTGCTACTATAGGCACCATCTCTCCCTACTATACCTGCTATCCCACAGCCCCAGTCCCTTCCCAGAGGCTATTATCCCCCACTGCTACTATAGGCACCATCTCTCCCTACTATACCTGCTATCCCACAGCCCCAGTCCCTTCCCAGAGACTATTATCCCACTGCTACTATAGGCACCATCTCTCCCTACTATACCTGCTATCCCACAGCCCCAGTCCCTTCCCAGAGGCTATTATCCCACTGCTACTATAGGCACCATCTCTCCCTACTATACCTGCTATCCCACAGCCCCAGTCCCTTCCCAGAGGCTATTATCCCACTGCTACTATAGGCACCATCTCTCCCTACTATACCTGCTATCCCACAGCCCCAGTCCCTTCCCAGAGGCTATTATCCCCCACTGCTACTATAGGCACCATCTCTCCCTACTATACCTGCTATCCCACAGCCCCAGTCCCTTCCCAGAGGCTATTATCCCCCCACTGCTACTATAGGCACCATCTCTCCCTACTATACCTGCTATCCTACAGCCACAGTCCCTTCCCAGAGGCTATTATCCCCACTGCTACTATAGGCACCGTCTCTCCCTACTATACCTGCTATCCCACAGCCCCAGTCCCTTCCCAGAGGCTATTATCCCCCCACTGCTACTATAGGCACCATCTCTCCCTACTATACCTGCTATCCTACAGCCACAGTCCCTTCCCAGAGGCTATTATCCCCACTGCTACTATAGGCACCGTCTCTCCCTACTATACCTGCTATCCCACAGCCCCAGTCCCTTCCCAGAGGCTATTATCCCCCCACTGCTACTATAGGCACCATCTCTCCCTACTATACCTGCTATCCCACAGCCCCAGTCCCTTCCCAGAGGCTATTATCCCCCCACTGCTACTATAGGCACCATCTCTCCCTACTATACCTGCTATCCCACAGCCCCAGTCCCTTCCCAGAGGCTATTATCCCCCCACTGCTACTATAGGCACCATCTCTCCCTACTATACCTGCTATCCCACAGCCCCAGTCCCTTCCCAGAGGCTATTATCCCCCCACTGCTACTATAGGCACCATCTCTCCCTACTATACCTGCTATCCCACAGCCCCAGTCCCTTCCCAGAGGCTATTATCCCCCCACTGCTACTATAGGCACCATCTCTCCCTACTATACCTGCTATCCCACAGCCCCAGTCCCTTCCCAGAGGCTATTATCCCCCCACTGCTACTATAGGCACCATCTCTCCCTACTATACCTGCTATCCTACAGCCACAGTCCCTTCCCAGAGGCTATTATTCCTGCTGTTGCTGTTGGTACCATGCCACACTATTATATATGTTATTCTATCATATCAGTTCCTCCCCAAAGGCAAACATTCACATAATTAATACAATTGTTCATAGTCCCATTCCCAGCTCTTTATCACAGTTACAGGTTTACTGATGTAAGATATAGGTAGGAAGGTTTTTTAAAATAGTAAATAAACCTCTATTAGTTTACAATTTATTTTTGCCCTCTTTAAAGGCAGTCAGTTCTAGTTGGACACCCTTAAAAGCATCTTTGACTTAGAAGACAGTTCTCTGAGTATTTAAGTTCCCATCAAACTTTAGCTCAGTACTAATGGCACAGGGTATCATTTTGGGGATTTTGCCATTTATTTTTCTCACAAACATAACTGAATCAGTATATGCCCCAAATCTTCAACAACTTGCCCTTTGAGGATCACTTGAACGTACCTACCAATCAAATCAACAGGTTTAAAGAATTGTTATACAAACACTTGCCCAGGTAATATAGAACCCTAGTACAGGTATAGGACCCATTATCCAGAATGCTCGGGACCAAGGGTATTCCGGATAAGGGGTCTTTCCGTAATTTGGATCTCAATACCTTAAGTCTACCAAAAAATCAATAAAACATTAATTAAACCCAATAGGATTGTTTTGCATCCAATAAGGATTATTTATATCTTAGTTGGAATCAATTACAAGGTTCTGTTTTATTTCTACATAGAAAAAGGAAATCAGTTTTAAAATTCTGAATTATTTGATTAAAATGGAGTCTATGGGAGACGGGCATTCCGTAATTCGGAGCTTTCTGGATAACGGGTTTCCAGATAAGGGGTCCGATACCTGTACTTTCCTACAGAATAGGAATGAAGCAGTGTTACAGACTGTATGTATAGTCATCAGGGAAAGGCCTTATTGATAAGATCTTTGTAGCTAAAAGTCAGGAGTTTAAATGAGAATTGAAAGGTGAGGTAGATGATTCTTGTGCTATCTACCTTGTACCAAACTCAAAAAGCACAAAATTAACTTGCTCAAAATAAATATAAGTTAGTTTTAAGAACCAGGCATTAATCTATTCGACTGGTTCAAACGGCAGAAATCAATTCGTACCAAATGTAAAGTAGAGACCTGGGTGTTCACACCCCGGGTCTATCACACAAGTAAGAAGCAGAATAATCTGCTAAGCGATAAAGAAGGCTCACCGTAGTCCAGGGGTGGTCTGGATGCTCGGGGCCCCGAACCCGTAGCCAAGGCAAAATCCAAAGATTGTAAAGGTAACTCCAAATGCACCGGACGCCAGGATATTTTCTTAAAACGTAGTCTTTATTCATTCATTTAAAAACATGCCACGCCTTACGCGTTTCGTGCACAGATGCACTTAATCATAGGCCTATGATTATATATAATATCTTGGCGTCCGGTGCATTTGGAGTTACCTTTACAATCTTTGCTATCTACCTTGTATACAAAGATTCTTATGCCTTTCTAGCATGTTCTGATGACTTGCACATAACTGCACACATGTACTCTAGGGAGCCCGGAACTACCAACAGCACCCGGCTTTCCACAGATTTGTAGAGCGCAAGATTTTTTTTTCCGTGAATAGAAAAAACAAGTTAATTAATTGGCAGAAAATACAAGTGAAATTAATTGTAATAGAGGTTGTATGTAATGTTTTAGACCAGTGATCCCCAACCAGTGCCTCGTGGGCAACATGTTGCTCCCCAACCCCTTGGATGTTGCTCTCAGTGCCCCCAAACCAGGGAGTTATTTTTGAATTCCTGACTTGGGGGCAAGTTTTGGTTGAAAAAAAACAAGATTCCCTACCAAATAAAGCCCCTGTAAGCTGATAGGGTGCATAGAGGCTGCCTAATAACCAATTGTAGCACCTTATTTGGCTCCTCCATTAACTTATATGGTGCTTGTGTTGCTCTCCAAGTCTTTTTACATTTGACTGTGGCTCCCGAGTAAGAAAGGTTGGGGATCCCTGTTTTAGACTAAAGCCATAAGATCCACAAGAACAACACTATTTACATATATTTACAATTCACAGAACACTGTAGACACAAATCAATAAGCCTCAATACCAGTTTTACTGGAGATCTCTCCCTCAGAACACTGGGTACAATAATAACAGCAGGCGTGGATTGAAGGTGCCGGGGTCATTCTGTATCCTGGGAGGCAGCTTTCTGAGCACTGAGATCTTGGCATCTTAAAAAAGTAAATATTTCAGGAAATAATTTGTATCAAACAGTGCCAGGCTATCTCTTCAAATTTTTCTAAATAATAATCTAATAGAATGATTATATTTTTTTTTAAAGAATTTTCTGGACAATTGTCTTTTCCCCTTGGTTCATCACTAACCATCTTGGTGATGAGTGATAAAGTGCTCTTGCACTGACTCGAGGGATGAAAGCACAATTTTGCCCCTGTGTATATATGTATGTGTAACTTTATTCATAAAGTGCTAGTAGGACATGCAGTGCTGTACGATTGTACAGAGCAGAAAACATTTTAATAAGTAATAGTAAATAAAAAAGTATAAATATACAGCAATTAAGTTTCCATGTGATAAAAGACAAAGTAGAAAGGAAGTCCCTGCCCCATGGAGCTTACAATCTAAATGGTTTATGGGTCCCTGGTAAGGCCTCACCTTGAGTATTTAGTGCAGTTGAGTTTCAATCCTTAAGAAGGATATTAATGAGCTGAAGGAGGGTGTAGTAACTGCAACTACAATTGTAATAGTAATGACAGTATAAAACCAATATTTGTTCTCTCTGGAGATACGGAGGCTGGGAGGGGACACAATTACTCTTTACAAGTACATCAGAGGACAAAATAGACAGATATAGACTCTGACAATGGGATAGATATGTGATACGGTTGTGAAAACAAAATCTTAATTCACTTGACAAATAATGAAATTGTTCATACAACCAGTTCCAGTCTGTCTTAGAAAATTGCAAATACACTGAAAAATAAATTAATCTTTAATAAAATATGAGAAGAGGTAAACGCATTAATGTTCATTTGTGTGTATATATATATATATATATATACACATTTATTAACGCTTTCACTGCCAGCCATTTTGGTCAAAGCGGAACTTGTATTGCCAGACGGTTTTTGAACATTTTGCACTGTTTCACTTTAGGGGCCTTTCCTCGGGGGGACTTTTAGTTTACCCAGGAAAACAATATATCGTTTTTTTCAGAACAACCTAAGCTTTCAAAATATGGTAGAATTTTTGTGTAATTCCAATTCTGTAACAAGATATAGGCTTCTAAATGTCTAAAAATGAAAAAAAAAATCAAATTTTCCATAATAAAAACACACATACTAGAAACAAAAATTATTTTATGCGTAATTATACAACTGATTTGGAAAGTCCCATGTCTCATAAATGTACCAATACCAAATATATATAGTTTTATGGAGATTTCTCACATGTATAGGTCACAAACTCCCAGCAGTACACTACCAAATTCCCAAAGCACTGCTCCAGAAAGCTGCATACTTTAGATTTCAAGGACAAAAATTCCACTAACAAAAGGTTTATCCTAGAAAATTGTAAATTTTTGGAAAGAACAGATTCTGGGGAATCCAGAATAGGCACAACTGTCTGTCTACTCCAAACTATCAAGTCGCAATGCTTTCCTAAAGTTATTGGTTTTTACCAAAATTTGTGAAATTTTTGAAAAAATCGCTTCAAAGCTTCCAGTCTATAGTATCTTATCTCCTACAGGTCATAAAGTAACCAAATAAAACACCCTAAATATGAACACCAGGGGTCCGCTGAACAGTTTAATGCCCAATATGTATAGGTTTAGCTAAGTATGTGGCATGTAGGGGCCCCAAAGTGAACATACCCCCATATGATCCGTCATTTCTGTCATTTCAGCTCCTGCAAAATCAACACATTTACATCATTATATGTGGGATAAAGCTACAAAAAACTATGCTCACCCCAGAAAGCCATATATTTTTGGAAAGTACACATTACCCGGAATCTATAAGGGGCACAAATTTCTTTTTGCTCCAAAGTACCAAGCCGTAAAGCTTTCCTAAGTTTGCAGATTTTTATGACATTTCAGAAAATCGCATAAAAATGTTGCAATCTCTCACAATTTCTTGATAAAGATCAGATAAAGGCAAATCACCCCAAATAGGAACACCAGAGGCCTACTGAACAGTTTGATGCCCAATATGCATAGATATACCCAAGTCTGCGGTATGTACTCGCCCCAAAATGAAAATAGCGCATATGGATTTCTCGCCTGCCAACTCAGCTTTTGCACACAGAGCCCCCTGTCAGCGTATTATGTGCCAAAACTTCCCCTAACTATACCGAGACCCCCACAAAACCATATATTTTTGTAAAGTACACATTCTGATGAATTCAAAATAGGTAAAGTTATTTTTGTACACCAAAGTTACACACGGCAAAGCTACACTAAAAACAGATTATACAGGGATAAAAATGCAATAAAACCTCAAAAATTGTGCAAATCAGCAAAACAACAAAATACATCACATGACAGTGTAATTAGTGGTCAGAATATCTGATCCAATAGTCATGCTGTCAAAATAACAGTTTTTAGGGAAAATTAACTAAAATCAAAGTGGTAAAATGAAAAATAAAAAAAGTGTTTGTGTATACATGTGTGTACATATGTAAAAGTTGTGTGACAGTGTGTGTGTATATGAGTGTATTTAAATGTATTTAAGTGTGCAAAATGGAAAAATAAATAAATAAAAACTGCTAAATTCAACTGCAAGAACCTTCTGGCACCCATTGTTTTCTGAAATGAACTTATTGGCATGGAGTGGGTTAATGAAGTGCTCATTATGGCTAAAGAGAGCATTTGCAATTGGTGCCACTCAGCCCTTTGAAGTGTTACATAGTTACATAGGGTTGAAAAAAGACCAGAGACCATCAAGTTCAACCCTTCCAAGTAAACCCAGCACACCTAACCCACACCTACCAATCTATACACTCACATACATAAACTATATATACAACCAGTAATACTAACTGTAGATATTAGTATCACAATAGCCTTGGATATTCTGCTTGTTCAAGAACTCATCCAGGCCCCTCTTAAAGGCACTAACAGAATCTGCCATTACCACATCACTAGGAAGGGCATTCCCCAACCTCACTGCCCTCACCGTGAGGAACCCCCTACCCAACATCCCCCGGCAGGGCATTCCCCAACCTCACTGCCCTCACCGTGAGGAACCCCCTACCCAACATCCCCCGGCAGGGCATTCCCCAACCTCACTGCCCTCACCGTGAGGAACCCCCTACCCAACATCCCCCGGCAGGGCATTCCCCAACCTCACTGCCCTCACCGTGAGGAACCCCCTACGCTGCTTCAAATGGAAGCTCTGTTCCTCTAATCTAAAGGGGGGGCCTCTGGTGCGCTGATTGTTTTTATGGGAAAAAAGAACATCCCCCAACTGCCTATAATCCCCTCTAATGTACTTGTACAGAGTAATCATGTCCCCTCGCAAGCGCCTCTTTTCCAGAGAAACAAACCCAACCTCGACAGACTCTCTGTTGTCGGAATGCCACGAATAATAAAAAAAATAACTGCAATATATAGACAATAATATATGTGTGTGTGTGTGAAATGGAAAATGTTATGAACTGATAACCAATCCTTTCCACCCGTTATACATGGCCCTGGGTTCTTCTGACTTGGGTGAAAATTAAGTGCATGGACATCACATTTCATGTCCTCTACGTCTATTCCTCCACAAGTAAAACCCTTGGTTTGAGGAACAAAGCAAGTAAATATCTATACTACGCACACCTTTATTCTCTGAGCTGCAACATATCATACAATATACAGCGCTGCATCCACAGGCACAAATCTTTGATGCAACCAGTTGGCAAAAGCTGATGTGCAGCTTCAAGTTCAAGGGATTTCTTCAATCTAGTGGCCAAAGTACACAAAAAGTCATTACATGTTAAAAAAGAATTGAACACCAAGCAGTTTCAAAGTAGTTCAGTGGTTGCTGAACTTTTTACATTTAAGCCCCTGCTGTAGGTCCAATTTGTAAATGTAATTGTTATTAAAAGCAGCATTTGCTAAACTCCTGCCTGTTATACAGTGTAATGACAAGCGGCGGGGGCAATGACAAAGGAGCTAGGGGTAGGCAGATGAGGCTCCTGCCTGGCGCCCCCCAATCATTGCACCCTAGGCAGCTGCCCTTGCTGCCTTATGGTCCAAATGTAGCACTGCTGCACCTATTCATGCAGGGGAGCCTTATTTCGGCCAGTTGCTCTCAATTTGTCATAAAGCGCACAAGCAGTTGCTTTAATTTTGGCACATTGGATGAAATTGTGGTTGGTGCAGATCTATTGCGTCAAGCACATCAACCCCTTGCAACTGAGACACAATGCTGCATTGTAAGAAGTCCATGTGCTGAAGTACATGTGCCCTGTAAGGTTAAATGCTGAAGGTTATTTAATTGCTACAGTAAATAACACGAATATTATAAATTTACAGTTACAGTTTACACCAGGGGTGGGCAAACTTTTTGGCTCAGAGGCCACATTGACTCACAGGCGGGCTGGGCCGGGCCGGGCCAAGGTTACACGGGGCCTCTAAGTTCCCCCCAGCATCCCCCAGCTCCACTCCCCAGCATCCTGCAGCTCCCCACCCCAGCATCCTGCAGCTCCCCACCCCAGCATCCTGCAGCTCCCCACCCCAGCATCCTGCAGCTCCCCACCCCAGCATCCTTCAGCTCCCCACCCCAGCATCCTTCAGCTCCCCACCCCAGCATCCTTCAGCTCCCCACCATCCTGCAGCTCCCCACCCCAGCATTCTTCAGCTCCCCACCCCAGCACCCTCCAGCTCCCCACCCAGCACCCTCCAGCTCCATTCCCCAGCATCCTTCCCATCTCCCCCACCAGCATCCTTCATTTCCCTGACCTGTAGCTCCCTGCGGCTCCCTCCATCCTTCGGCTGCGTCTGTTCCCCGGCTCCCCACTGCATCCTTTTATATGGTTGCGCCCTGTGCGTACTGACATCATGCGCACACCCGGGGCACAACCAATCAGGGCCCAGAAATTAGTTAAAGGGGCCCAGAGTCGGCGGGCCGGATTAAAAAGGCCAAAGGGCCATAGTTTGCCCACCCCTGGTTTACACTGTATCTTACATTGTATGATTTTGTACAAAATGATTTAAAACATTTGCACTTACTTTCCTTAGGGCCAATGAAACAACAGACAAAGAAACTGTTGGTTACCTTGTTGTCTAATGCTGCATTGTAAGAAAAAACATGGGGATTGTGCTCCAAATTTACTTACTGCACTTGCTGAAGTACATGTGCCCTATAAGGTTCAACGCTGAAGGTTATTTAATTGCTACAGTAAATAACAAGAATATTATATATTTACAGTTACAGTTAACACTACCTCCTACATTGTAGGATTTATTTCTTTAAATTTTTAGAAAGGAATATTCAATGTACAAAGTGTTTAAAACTTACTTTACCTTGTTGTCTAATGTGTTCCATGTTATTGCCTCTGTTGTTATATTAAGTCTCTGATCTGGGGGAGCCCATGGCGTGTATTTTCCAACTTGTGCCCAAGACAAGGCAAAGGGAAAACGATTTTTAAGGAACAAGTTATTAATCCCATAGTGAGTGATAAATTCTCCATTTTCATCAAAATAAGAACTCAGGTTGTCGGTGTCTGTGAGTGTGACTCTTTTCAGATAGTGATGTAACTAGAAGGTACAAGGGACACAACATTTAGTGGCAATGGCCCAGTCTGTATAGAAAAATTAGCACTGGCACTCAGGAGCTGTATACGGGACAAGCCCTTTGAATATCTTTATTACGGAAATGCAACGTTTCGAGGCACAAAGTAGCCCCTTTGTCAAGCATACACATCAGTGGAAGTGACGGCAATAAATATCCAATTCATTAGTCGAAATAGCAAAATTAATTAACACAAGTTACAAACGTGATTCAATCAATACAAACGTGTCAAAAATGTCACAATAAATGTGCTTAATACAGTGTTCAGTTGTGTATTCTATTCAACAGCAGAAATATATGTAAAAGTATTTTTAAGGTCCCACTCATAAAGGTGAATAAAATTGAGATTCCAGTCTCTAAAGTGACACAGTGTAGAAAGGAAAAATCAGTGTAGAATAAAAGAGCAGGTCCCACAGGATACTATCATATAAAACAATGTTACAAAGTTAAAACAATTAAAGTTAAAAACATTTCTTAATAGGTTACAAAGTTTCAAAGGGGAAATATATGCCTTACCCTGCTTGTAGTGGAAAGAAAGTATCTACCCCTGCTAAGTACTCAAAAGGATTATTTATCTGAAATAAAGCATATATATATATATATATATATATATATATATATACCAGTCAGTAACCCTCCATAGCCTATAAAAACAGGACATATTAAATTCATCATTTAACCCTTTTGGATGGCGAGATTGTAAAAGCCAGATCCAATAACATTCTCTCTGTGACAATATTCTCTTTTTCTCTTGTCCCTGAATACATGTTACTTTTTCCAGGATTTGCCACCGAACTTGCGACACCTGATGCCCTTGTGTAAAAAAATGCTTAGCGAGCAAAGTTTCTCTTTTTTTCTCTATCTCTTTTCCTTTCACACTAATCTTACTTTCCCCGGTTACTATGGGCAGCATTCACACCTCTGGGTAATTCCCCGCCCTCGCTTAATGATAGGACAGAAATTAATTAATTCAATTAACCACTCTATAAGGTTCCCCCCCCTACCTCAGCCCCTTGTCTTTTTTCTGTCCTCGCTTTAGGATTTTTTTGATACAATATTTTTATTTTGTGGCTCACATGGACCCAATTTTGGGATCCCATACCCGGGGAGTTAGCCTCTCTTCCTGGTAGGGCCATGCACTTTGTATTTCCTCTCAGAGGAGGTCAGCTGGCCAACCCCGTTATTAGGCAGCCCGGGGTTCTTCCTGGCAGCTCCGCGTCTGAGTCACTCAGTTGGAGCGATTTTATATGCTTGTGTCTCAGACCAAGCTATTGGGCGGCACTGTTAGTTTCTTAAACTTTTAAACTTTCTCCTCGCCTTACCTCTCTCTTTTTTTCAGCGCAGCTTCGTTCGGCGGGTCCGGAAGTGACGAGCCGGGACGCGATGCGTTCCAGCTTGGAACGCATAGTCGCTTCCGGGTCTGACGTCACTTCCGGGTCCGCGGAACGCCGAGAACGGCGCGAACACGGGCTTTTTAAACAGTGGAATTGCCCGTGGCGTCCCCTCTCTGTAGCGCCTTGCCTGGACTGCCTCCAGACTCGTGTCCCCTGCTGCTTCCCTTGGAGCACGGAGTGCCTGTGTCTCCCCTGACTTTCTGCGCTTCTGCTAAGGTAGGCTAAGTGATGTTTTGGTAAACGCAAGTTTTTTTGTGTTTGCAATTGGTTTTCTTTCTGTTTTAGATGACTTCTAATCTTGATGTGCCTAGTAGCCCAGAAAATGCTGCCAGTGATGTTAGGAGGTGAGCCACTGTTAGGTAAGGTTTGTGTTGGGTTCTTACAAAAGAGTGCAATATTATTAGAATTCTATGTATGTTGTTTCAGTGTGCCTACCCCGAAAAAGTCTGCTTCTAAAGAAAAACATAAGAATTGTGTGACCTGTGATAATCCAGCCCAAAAGCATTCAAAGTTGTGTGGAAGATGTACTAGAAGACTAGCAGGAGATGCTGCAGCGGATACTGCTGATGTTATGAGGTGGATTAGAGATGCGGTAGCAGAAGGTGTTAACTTGGCGACAAAGCGTTCGGCACAGACTCAAAGATTTGAAGACTTCAGTGCTAATAGGAATAGGTCACCAGAACCGTATTCTATGGCAGATTCAGAGGAAGAAGAAGGCTTTCAGGAAGAGATTGCTTCATCTTTTGACGAGACACTTATTGAACCATTAATTAAGGCAGTGAGAACTCAGTTGGAGTTACCAGAGAAATCAGAGCAACAGACATCTTCTTCTAATCCATTTAAATACTTAAAGAAGGAAAGAGCTACTTTTCCCTTGCATGAAGTGATTAAAGAGATTGTGGTTAGAGAATGGGAGAAAACCGATGCTAAGTATCCGATTCCTCCTAGGGTGCAGAGGTGTTATCCTTTTCTGAAAGAAGAAGAATTAGTTTGGGATAAGCCACCGAAAGTTGATGCGGCAGTTTCCAGATTATCCAGAAAGACTCTCTTGCCAGTGGATGATGTGGTTTCGTTTCTTAATCCTATGGATATAAAAATGGAAGCGTCATTGAAGAAGGCACATTTAGCGTTGGGGGCAACGTGTAGGCCGGCTTTAGCACTTACCTCTATTTCCAGAGCTATGCAAATGTGGATGCAAAATGTGGAGACAGCATTAAGAGAAGGTGTAGATAGGAGGAACATCATTGATGCATTAGCGGAGTTGAAGTTAGCCACGGATTTTGTTACAGAGGCCTCTGTGGATTTGGTTCGTTCTTCCTCTAGAGCAATGGCTCTTTCAGTGGCAGCAAGAAGAGCCCTGTGGCTGAGAGCATGGGATGCTGATAAAGCGTCCAAGATGAATCTGTGTAATTTGCCTTTTGAAGGTAGAATGCTCTTTGGAGAAAAGCTAGACGACATTATTAAAAGAGTGACGGGAGGTAAAAGTGTTTTTCTGCCTCAAGAGAAGAAACCAGTTAGAGCATCGGGTTCCAATACAGACAGATCTTCCTTTCGGAATAAAACTACATCTGCTGAGCACAGACAGTTTAGACCTTCGAGACAATATAATCAGCCAACTCAATGGAGAGGAGGTTAGAATACGCTATTCAAGAGCTCAAGAAGCAGAGGAGCGGCAGGAAGGCCATTTAGGAAGTTCTGAAGGCTGGGCAGTTCAGACTTCAAAGATACCCGGGAGGTTAACACACTTCATAGAAGTCTGGACAAGGTCAATTACAGATCAGTGGGTATTGCAGACATTAAGGCAAGGCTACTCGTTGGAGTTCATGAAGACTCCGAGTCACAATCATTTTGTAATCTCAAACATCCCTTATCGAATAGAACACAGGAAGATTGTTGTCAATTACGTCCAACAGCTTTTGGTGGATGGGGCGATTATACCAGTGCCTCAAAGATTTCGGAGGCTAGGAATTTATTCAATTCTCTTTATGTTAAAGAAAAAGTCAGGAGATTTCCGGCCAGTCTTGGACTTAAGGCCAGTGAACACGTTTCTGCACATAAAAAGATTCAAGATGGAATCGATATTTTCAATAGTAAAGATCGTCCAGGAAGGAGACTGGCTCCTGTCTTTAGATTTAAAAGATGCCTATTTCCATGTACCTATAACTCCATCTCATCAAAGATTTTTGAGGTTTGCGATAAGTCAAGATCTGCATTTTCAGTTCACCTGCCTTCCGTTCGGATTAGCAACGTCACCTCGAGTATTTTCGAAGATTCTTCAGACGTTGATAGCAGAAATCAGGAAGTTGGGGATTCAGATATATCATTATCTGGACGATATCCTGTTGATAGCTCAAGATCAGAAGCTTTTGATTCGGCACAGAGATCGGGTTATCCGGATCCTTTCAGAACATGGATGGATTTTGAACGTAGAGAAGAGTCAAATGGTGCCTTCACAGGATCTAATTTATCTGGGAGCCAGATTTATGACGAATCAGAACCTGGTGACTCTTCCAGAAGAAAAGAAAGACAAGTTAAAGATAGCTCTAAAAGCTTTGAGGAACAGGACTTACAATACAGCGAGACAAGTGGCCAGTGTACTAGGTCTCCTCAATTCAACTTTTCCGATGTTAAAATGGGCAAGGTGGCATGCCAGGCCTTTGCAGAGAATGTTTCTACATCAATGGAATCCAACAGCGCAAGACTGGAATCAGAAGATATTCATGGAGGAACATGTCAGGAAAGAATTGAGGTGGTGGTTTCTGGAGGAGAATCTGATGAAGGGTCATTCCTTGACGGAGACAACATGGGTAACTCTAACGACAGATTCAAGTCCTATGGGATGGGGAGCCCATCTAAGAAGACAGTATTGTCAGGGACTGTGGACGGAGGAAGAACAGAGTCTTCCAGCCAATATATTGGAATTAAGAGCAGTTTGGAAAGCGATTCAGGCTTTCAAAGATCATCTGAGAGGTTCATCATTGTTGGTGAAGATGGACAACAAAGCAGCAATTGCCTACATAAAGAAACAGGGCGGAACGCACAGTCAGAATTTAATGACAGAGTTACACCCAATTCTGAGTTGGGCGGAGAAGTATCTACAGGGGATTTCCGCACTGCATCTACCAGGGAAGGAGAATTTGCTGGCAGATTTTTTAAGTCGAACCTTGATAGGGAAACACGAGTGGGAACTGAATTCAGAAATATTTGCGGAAATTGTGAGGAAATGGGGTCTTCCAGAGGTGGATCTAATGGCAACCCCGAGCAATCGGAAGGTGAAGAGATTCTTTTCCCAGTTTTATTGTTCCCAAGCACTAGCAGTGGATGCCCTTCAGCAGGATTGGAGTCAGGGACTCCTTTACATCTTTCCTCCAATACCCCTAATACCTCGAGTTCTGAGGAAAATCAAGAAGGACAGGGCCAACGTCATGGCAATTATTCCGAATTGGCCAAGGAGAAGTTGGTATCCTCTTTTGAGGCGGATGACCATTCAGAAACCGTTAGCCCTGAGTTACAGGGAAGATGTGTTGAAACAGGGGCCGGTGAGACATCCCAGTCCACAAATATTTTGCCTCTTTGCTTGGAGGCTGAGAGGAACAGACTGAATAAGGAAGGATTGTCGGAAGCAGTAATTAAAACTATGCTATCGGCCAGAAAGAATTCTACGAATAACACATATACTAGAATTGGAAAGATCTTTTCAGAATGGTGTGCTGCAAAGCAGATAAATGTAGATCATCCCTCTGTGGCTCAGATCTTAGATTTTTTGCAAGCAGGCCTTGACAAAGGACTAAGTTTAAGAACTTTAAAACTCCAGGTCTCAGCAATCTCAGCGCTAACGGGCATACGCTGGGCAGAAAACCAGAATGTGTCAAAATTTATGACAGGAGTATTACATCTCAAACCTCCAGAGAGGGCACTCTCAGCTACATGGGACTTGCCAGTGGTTTTGCAGGCGCTTACAAAGAAACCTTTTGAACCTATTGAAAGTATTTCAGATATGATCTGGTACATGTCTTGGTACATATCGGTACTAACGACAAAATGAACGGTAGGTGGGGGACTTTAAAGAGTGAGTTCAGGGATCTAGGCTCTAAGATTAGGCAAAGGTCCTCCAATGTAATTTTTTCGGAAATTTTGCCGGTGCCGCGTGCAAGTTTAGGGAGACAGCGGGAGCTTAGGGAGCTAAATGCGTGGCTAAAGTCTTGGTGTAGGAAGGAAGGGTTTGGGTTCCTAGAGCACTGGGCTGACTTTTCCTTGGGGTACAATCTATACAGCCCTGACGGATTGCACCTCAATGGAAGGGGGTCTGCTGTGCTAGGGGAGAGAATGGTTAAGAGGTTGGAGGAGTGTTTAAACTAGACAAGGGGGGGGTGGGTGAGCTAGAATTCCATGGGAAAATTAGTGTAGACGGGGTAGGGGGACTAGCAAAGGGTTGTGGGGGAGGAGTGAGGGGGGCATATAGTTTATCAGATAAGGAGCTTCCGTTACAAGGAAAGCAGTCTCATAATTGCCTTAGCTCTAATTCTCCCTTAGCTAATGTAAACATCAGAGGGAGAAGTAATAATCTCCGCTGCATGCTGGCTAATGCGCGTAGCTTGTCGGGTAAATTAGGGGAGCTGCAAGCTATTGCATGTATTGAAAATTATGATTTAATAGGTATCACTGAGACCTGGTGGGATGATAAATGCGACTGGGCTGTGAATTTAAATGGGTATACACTTTTTAGGAGGGACAGAGAGATTAAAAAGGGTGGAGGGGTTTGTCTTTACGTAAAGTCAGACTTAAAGCCATGTAATAAAGACATTACCAATGAAAACGTCGAATCTCTTTGGGTAGAAATTTCAGTAGGGCTGAAGGTCACAAAGAAAATGATCATTGGTGTATGTTATAAACCACCCCGTATAGATGAGGGGGATGAGGCCCAGCTATTGTTGCAAATGGAGGAGGCTTCAAAACTGGGTCAAGTTGTTGTTATGGGGGACTTTAATTATCCGGACATTGACTGGAGTAATGGGGTGGCTAAGTCAGAAAAAGCTAGTAGGTTTGTAAATATGCTAAATGACAACTTTTTATTTCAGGCAGTTCAAGAACCCACTAGGAATGACGCTATTTTGGACCTGGTGATTTCTAATAATAATGAACTTATCTCTAACATTTGTGTGGGTGAGCATTTGGGGAACAGTGATCACAACATGGTCTCCTTTGAGATAATGCTGCAGAGACAGCGCTATAAGGGAGTAACTAAAACACTCAATTTTAGACGTGCAGACTTTGCCAGTATAAGGGCATCTCTGCAATGTGTCAACTGGGAAAGGCTTTTCATGGGGTTAGACACAGAAGGAAAATGGAACATCTTTAAAACATTGCTTTGTAGGTATACGCAACAGTATATCCCCCTAGTAAGCAAGGAGAGGCATCGCAAAGCAAAACCTTTATGGCTGAATAAAAGTGTTATTGTCAAGGTTGGTAAGAAAAAACGTGCTTTTAGGGCATTCAAGTTAGCTGGGACAGCAGAAACTTTCATCAGGTACAAGGAAGCAAATAAAGCATGCAAAAAAGCTATCAGGCAAGCTAAAATAGAGATGGAAAGGGATATTGCTGCTAGGAGTAAAAAGAATCCAAAATTATTTTTTAATTATGTGAATAGTAAAAAAATGAAGCAAGAAGGGGTGGGAACTTTATTATCACGGGGGGGTACGTTGGTTGATGAAAACGGGGAAAAAGCTGAAATTTTGAACTCTTATTTTTCATCTGTCTATACATCTGAGGAGCCAGATAATGAAGGCTTCCCTTGTAATATGCCCAGTTCTAGTAATTTAGCTACTGACGCATGGGTCACTCGGGAGGAAATTCAAAAGAGACTTGAACATGTAAAGGTAAACAAAGGTCCAGGGCCGGATGGGATTCATCCCAGGGTATTAAATGAGCTGAGCGCTGTGATTGCCAAACCTCTTCACTTAATTTTTCAGGATTCATTGAGGTCTGGCATGGTGCCAAGAGACTGGCGGATTGCTAATGTGGTGCCGTTATTTAAAAAGGGATCCCGTTCTCAGCCTGAAAACTATAGGCCTGTTAGTCTGACATCAGTAGTAGGAAAACTTTTGGAAGGGGTAATAAGGGATAGGGTACTTGAATACATTGCAGTTCACAATACTATTAGTTTGTGCCAGCATGGTTTTATGCGTAACAGATCTTGCCAGACTAATTTAGTTGCCTTTTATGAGGAGGTGAGTAGGAACCTTGATGCTGGAATGGCAGTTGATGTCATCTACTTGGACTTTGCTAAAGCGTTTGATACAGTACCTCACAGAAGGTTAATGATCAAATTAAGGAATATTGGCCTAGAACATAATATTTGTAATTGGATAGAGAACTGGCTGAAGGATAGAGTACAAAGAGTGGTTGTAAATGGAACATTTTCTAATTGGACCAGTGTGGTTAGTGGAGTACCGCAGGGGTCAGTCCTTGGGCCTTTGCTGTTTAACTTGTTTATTAATGACCTGGAGGTGGGCATAGACAGTATTGTTTCTATTTTTGCTGATGACACTAAATTGTGCAAAACTATAAGTTCCATGCAGGATGCTGCCGCTTTGCAGAGCGATTTGACAAAATTAGATAACTGGGCAGCAAACTGGAAAATGAGGTTCAATGTTGATAAGTGCAAAGTTATGCACTTTGGTAGAAATAATATAAACGCAAACTATCTACTGAATGGTAGTGTGTTGGGGGTTTCCTTAATGGAGAAGGATCTAGGGGTTTTTGTTGATAACAAGTTGTCTAATTCCAGGCAGTGTCATTCTGTGGCTACTAAAGCAAATAAAGTGCTGTCTTGTATAAAAAAGGGCATTGACTCAAGGGATGAGAACATAATTTTGCCCCTTTATAGGTCCCTGGTAAGGCCTCACCTTGAGTATGCAGTGCAGTTTTGGGCTCCAGTCCTTAAGAAGGATATTAATGAGCTGGAGAGAGTGCAGAGACGTGCAACTAAACTGGTTAAGGGGATGGAAGATTTAAACTATGAGGTTAGACTGTCGAGGTTGGGGTTGTTTTCTCTGGAAAAGAGGCGCTTGCGAGGGGACATGATTACTCTGTACAAGTACATTAGAGGGGATTATAGGCAGTTGGGGGATGTTCTTTTTTCCCATAAAAACAATCAACGCACCAGAGGTCACCCCTTTAGATTAGAGGAACGGAGCTTCCATTTGAAGCAGCGTAGGTGGTTTTTCACGGTGAGGGCAGTGAGGTTATGGAATGCCCTTCCTAGTGATGTGGTAATGGCAGATTCTGTTAATGCCTTTAAGAGGGGCCTGGATGAGTTCTTGATCAATCAGAATATCCAAGGCTATTGTGATACTAATATCTACAGTTAGTACTAGTGGTTGTATTTATAGTTTATGTATGTGAGTATAGATTGGTAGGTGTGGGTTAGGTGTGCTGGGTTTACTTGGATGGGTTGAACTTGATGGACACAGGTCTTTTTTCAACCCTATGTAACTATGTAACTATGATGTTAGCATTAAAAGCGGTTTTTCTGACAGCCGTCACATCTTCCAGACGAGTCAGTGATCTGCAGGCGCTCTCATCAGAGGCCCCGTTTATGGTTATCCAACCGCATCAGGTCTTACTAAGGCCAGTACCAGGATACCTTCCAAAGGTGGTCTCGGCTCTGCACATGAATCATGAATCAGTGTTGCCAGCTTTTTTCCCTGAACCTACATCGGAGGTAGAAAGGGCTTGGCATACTCTAGATCTTGTCAGGTGTCTCTCAACCTATTTGGCAAGATCCAAAGAATGGAGAAATTCTGACAGATTGTTTATTATCCCAGAAGGTAATAAGAGAGGCCAGGCAGCCTCAGTATCCACAATAAGCAGATGGATTGTGAGATGCATCCAGATAGCTTACAAGACAGAAGGACACCAAATTCCAAAGGGGGTTAAGGCACATTCCACAAGGGCGTTGAGTGCTTCTTGGGCGTTTCAGGCAGATGTCACACTAGACCAGGTGTGCAAATCGGCTTCGTGGAGCTCAGCTAAAACATTTTTGAAACATTATCATGTTAACCTTGTCTCCTCAAAAGACGTTAATTTTGGGAGAAAAATTTTGGAAGCGGTGCAATGCGCTAAAGAATAAAAATATTAAGCATGATTGTGGTTAATTATTCCCATCCCTTCTAATTGCTAGGGTACGAACCCAGAGGTGTGAAGGCTGCCATAGTAACCGGGGAAAACGGAAAATTTTTACCATACTTACCGTAATTTTCGTTTCCTGGTTACTATGGGCAGCATTCACACCGAACCCTCCCCTGAGTTAGCTCGGACATAAAGACAAGGGGCTGAGGTAGGGGGGGGAACCTTATAGAGTGGTTAATTGAATTAATTAATTTCTGTCCTATCATTAAGCGAGGGCGGGGAATTACCCAGAGGTGTGAATGCTGCCCATAGTAACCAGGAAACGAAAATTACGGTAAGTATGGTAAAAATTTTCCGTTTTTTTGCGGAGAGTGTGGCTGGTAGTTACGAATGATAGACTTATGCTCATTAAGCCTGACCTTAATGGGTCTAGTAGTCTGCCCAACATACGCTAGGCCGCATGGGCATTTGACGCAATAAATAGCATCCTTAGTGTCACAAGTAAAAAAGCCACCTACCTCATGTTGGGTACCTTGTAAAGGATGTGTCACATAGGCACCAGTAACTTTTGGTTTCACTGAGACAGAGAGAAAGCGTATTCTACATGCGGTACAGGAGTTGCCAGCGGCCTCTGCACTTATACGATACTGATGTCCTCCATAAGCTTGAACAGCTGAAACGCCGGAATACTGCATGGTCACTCCATTCATCTGCTTTAGCCGAATATGCAAAGGCACAAAGAATACCACGTGGCCTTAGGATCGGGCTACAGCCGGCAATGTTCAAAGAGGATCAGGAATTTGTGTCTAAATGGCGCTGCATTTTAAATCGTTGCAGTTTGGACTTGATCGTGCTCACATTGCAGCAGCTTCAGCAAAAAAGTAAGGAGCTTAAACAGCAGATTTATATTACGGAGGATGAGTACAAGCTGGTGAGCGGGCAGGCCCGGATTTGTGGCGAGACCAGAAAGGCCCGGGCCTAGGGCGGCATAAACATAGGGGCAGCATGCCGCCCCGCCGCACGCAAATTTTTTAAATTTTGCTCCCATACGGAGCAATGGGGACATCTTCCCACTGCTCCGTATGGGAGTTTTAACTTTGGCGCATGCGCGTTAGCGCAGCGGCAGGGGAGGAGGAGGTGGTTTGCGCATGCGCGCTCGCATGGTGGGTGGGGGCGGTAGGGGGCGCCAAATGGGGGCGGCCTCGGGGCGCGTCATTTAGAAATCCGGCGCTGTGAGCGGGGCAAATGCAGGCAGTTCCTTACAAGAATTGGAGCTAAGAATGGAACAGTAGGGATGTAGCGAACCCGCGCAAAAATGTTCGCGAACCCGTTCGCGGACTTTCGCCAAAACTCGCGAATATTCGCGAACTTTGCGAACCCCATAGACTTCAATGGGAAGGCGAACTTTAAAACCTAGAAAAGCCATTTCTGGCCAGAAAACTGATTTTAAAGTTGTTTAAAGGGTGCCACCACCTGGACAGTGGCATGCAGGAGGGGGATCAAGGGCAAAAACTTCTCTGAAAAATACTTGTAAAAAAAAAGCGCCAAAAAAAAAGCGCCAAAAAAAAAGCGCCAAAAAAAAAACGCCAAAAAAAAAGCGCCAAAAAAAAAACGCCAAAAAAAAAACCGCAAGCTATTCCTATGTATATGCATAGGCGATCAAACGAAGCGAAAAAAGGCGGCGGAAAAACCAAGGCGAAAATACGCGGCGCCAAAAAAAAAACGCGGCGAACCCAAAGTGGCGAACATCGGCAAAAGTCCGCGAATTTGCGCGAACGCGAACACCCGATGTTCGCGCGAATTAGTTCGCCGGCGAACAGTTCGCTACATCTCTATGGAACAGCAGGAAATTCTTCAAACGAAACTTCATCAGTTTAAAAGGGATACTTATGATTATGAAAAAAATGAGGTTTATACCTGGAAGGAGACGAACATATCGTAGGCAGCGCCATTCTTCTACAGCCGCTTCTGATAAAGCATCGGTTCGTTTCTCCGATTTTGAACAAGCCTCACCTACTTCTTCACAAGGCTCTGCGGTGTCTTTTTTAGTGCCAAGAAAACACAGAGGAAACGAAAAATATGGAGAGGTCGCGGCAGGTATTCCACCAACACCAGTCAGGGGCCGGGGAATACGACGATATCGCAGGTAACAACTATAGAAAACCTGTCCTCGTATGAACTTTCTAAAGATGAACTTTCAGTACTCAGTAAAGGTTTAAATTTTGTGCCTACATGTATTGCTCAACCTTTTTCTTTTACCATCGATATGTATACATTTATTCGTTCCCTTAAATTACAAGCCTATTTTTCAGGTAAAGATAATTTGGTTAGGTCTGATAATTTTATGGTGACTCTAAAAAACAAGTTAGGTAAAAAAAAGCTCTTTTGTCCCTCCAGGTATTTTCACTGCTATTGATACTTTTGAGGCAGTAGTGTTGCTGGAATGTAATAAATGTTTTTATAATAAGGATATGCACCCCAAAAAAAGTGGTTCTAATATTTCTCATGCAGAGAGGCAGGCGCTAAAATCCTTACAAGAAAATACGACTATTGTTATTACTAAGGCAGATAAAGGTGGGGGTACCGTGGTTCTTAACAAGCAGGACTACGAGGAAGAGGCTTTACACCAATTGGGCAATTTTGCACATTACAGGAAATTGGCTGGTGATCCCACATTCAAATTTAAAAATGAGTTAAATATTTTTTTGAACTCTGCAGTGATGGAAGGAGTTATTACTGATGAGATTTATCAATTGATTTTTACACAACATCCTAAGGTTCCAAATATATACTTCTTACCAAAGATTCATAAAAGTTTGAAATGTCCACCAGGGAGACCTATTGTTTCCAATGTGGGATCACTTTGGCAATCACCAGCCATTTATGTTGACATTTATTTGCAGGAGATATTACCATCCTTGGGGCCCTCTCTGACAGATACCACAGATTTTTTAAATAGATTGAATGATGTTACTTTGCCAACAGGTGACTTTTTCCTTTGTTCGTTGGATGTGAAGGATCTTTTTACGTCCATTCCACATATGGAGCAGGGGCGCTTCTGCCATTAGGCGAGTTGAGAAACTCACCTCAGGCGGCAGAAGTGCCCCAGTTACCAGGGGCGGCAAAAAGCCGCTCCTGGTAACTTTAAGAGCCGAATTTCCGGTTTTTAAACCGGAAATTTGGCTCTTCTAGTGCAGAGAGCGCAATTGCGCTCTCTGCACTAGCGATCTCACCGCCCCGGACCCGCTCCTGCGCTCAGAAGGTAAGCGCTGGGGAGCGGGGGGGGGTGGCATCCAGGAGCCGCCTAAGGCGGCGATATGTCCAGAATCGCCCCCAGGACCGGATTTGTGGAGAGGCCACAAAGGCCCAGGCCTAGGGCGGCAGAAACCTGGCGCCGCACTAAAATCTTTTAACATTTTTGTTCACATACGGAGCAATGGGGACTTCTCCCCACTGCTCCGTATGCAACTTTGGGCCGACCACGCATGCATGCGCGCAACCCTACCCCCCGCGCTCTCCGCACATTGCGCACGCAACCCTCCTGTTCGCGCATGTGCACTTGGGGGGAGGGGGGCGTGCGACTGGGGCGGCCGGTTTAGAAATCTGGCCCTGATCGCCCCTGATATGGAGGGTATTGAATGTATACGCCAGTACTTAACAGAGACTAAATTACATAATTATAAAGTGAATTTTATCTGTGAGCTGTTGGAGATGGTTCTAACTCGAAATTACTTTAAGTTTAACGAAGAGTATTTTTTGCAACTTCAAGGCTGTGCCATGGGTGCCAACATGGCACCAGCTTATACCAATGTCTTCATGGATAATTTTGAAAAAAAGTACATTTTTGCTAATAACATTTACCAATCATATATTCATTGTTATATGCGTTATGTGGACGATACCTTTTTTCTCTGGACTGGTACCTTAGATCTGTTAAATGAATTTTTATTTCATTTGAATAATATTCATCCAACTATCAAATTTACTCTAGAGGTTGATCAGGTTGAGATGCATTTTTTGGACGTGTTGGTAACAGTAATTGATTCTAAATTTGTCACCTCAGTTTATAGTAAACCTACTGATAAGAATAACTTGTTACCACCCTCTAGCTTCCATCCACAGGGGTTATTAAAGGGCCTCCCTAAGAGTCAATTAATGCGTATTAAATGCATTACTTCAACCCCTGAACTTTATGATAAGGAGTCATTAAGGACAGTTCAAAACTTTGTGGATAAGGGGTATTGTCAAACTAAACTTATGGAGACAAGAAATGAGGTAAAATTGATGTCAAGACATGAGGCCCTAAAAAGAAAAAAGAAAACATCAGATAGGATTAAGCGTAATCCCTTTATTACAACTTATGATATAAATGCTAAAAAACGAAAGAATATCATTTTAAAACATTGGGGGATTTTGGCTACTGACCCTAAATACGGTCATCTATTTAAACAGCCACCTGTTTTCTCCTATAGAAGAGGTAAAAACATTGGGGAATGTATTAAACACAGACCAACTTCCAAGCAGAGACCTTTTACTAACAACATAAAAGGTACACATCCTTGTAGAAATTGCAGCCATTGCAATGGCATTATTACTGGTGCCTATGTGACACATCCTTTACAAGGTACCCAACATGAGGTAGGTGGCACATTTACTAACCCATGAACGGGCCGAATGCGTCCGATTGAGTTTTTTTCGCAATGATCGGTAATTTTACGATTTTTTCGGCGTCTTTATGATTTTTGTGTAAAAACGCGAGTTTTTCGGCGTCTTTACGATTTTTGCGTAAAAACGCGAGTTTTTCGTAGCCATTACGAAAGTTGTGCAAAGTCGCGATTTTTTCGTAGCGTTAAAACTTGCGCGAAACGTCGCGCCTTTTAATTTTTAACGCTACGAAAAAGGCGCGACTTTGCGCGCAAGTGTTAACGCTACGAAAAAATCGCGACTTTGCGCAACTTTCGTAAAGACGCCGAAAAACTCGCGTTTTTACGCAAAAATCGTAAAGACGCCGTAAAACTCGCAAAAAATACGAAAAAGTCGCAAAATTTCCAATCGGAATTTTTCCAATTCGGATTCGAAATCGTGTCTTAGTAAATCAGCCCCTAAGGATGCTATTGCCCATGCAGCCTAGCGTATGTTGGGCAGACTACTAGACCCATTAAGGTCAGGCTTAATGAGCATAAGTCTATCATTCGTAACTACCAGCCACACTCTCCGCAAAAAAGTAAGATAGAGAAAAAAAGAGAAACTTTGCTCGCTAAGCATTTTTTTACACAAGGGCATCAGGTGTCGCAAGTTCGGTGGCAAATCCTGGAAAAAGTAACGTATTCAGGGACAAGAGAAAAAGAGAATATTGTCACAGAGAGAATGTTATTGGATCTGGCTTTTACAATCTCGCCATCCAAAAGGGTTAAATGATGAATTTAATATGTCCTGTTTTTATAGGCTATGGAGGGTTACTGACTGGTATATATATATATATATATGCTTTATTTCAGATAAATAATCCTTTTGAGTACTTAGCAGGGGTAGATACTTTCTTTCCACTACAAGCAGGGTAAGGCATACATTTCCCTTTTGAAACTTTGTAACCTATTAAGAAATGTTTTTAACTTTTGTAATTGTTTTAACTTTGTCACATTGTTTTATATGATAGTATCCTGTGGGACCTGCTCTTTTATTCTACACTGATTTTTCCTTTCTACACAGTGTCACTTTAGAGACTGGAATCTCAATTTTATTCACCTTTATGAGTGGGACCTTAAAAATACTTTTACATATATTTCTGCTGTTGAATAGAATACACAACTGAACACTGTATTAAGCACATTAATTGTGACATTTTTGACACATGTTTGTATTGATTGAATCACGTTTGTAACTTGTGTTAATTAAGTATGCTATTTTGACTAATGAATTGGATATTTATTGCCGTCACTTCCACCTATGTGTATGCTTGACAAAGGGGCTACTTTGTGCCTCGAAACATTGCATTTCCGTAATAAAGATATTCAAAGGGCTTGTCCCGTATACAGCTCCTGAGTGCCAGTGCTAATTTTTCTATACAGAATTTTGGGAGGGTGCCGATCCCCCCAGCAGTGCGCACCGAGCGGTGAAATTGTCAGGAGAGCCGAGGGTGTGCGAGTTAAGGTATTTTTGCTTTTGTAAATGGCCCAGTCTGTACAACTGCTTGCAGTGAGATGATCATTTTAGTGTTCCCGTGACACTAAAGGCTAAAAAATGTTTATTACTTCTGGGGCACAAGGTCTATGTTTTTTCCTTTTATATTTTAATGCCACAGATTTTCCATGATGTATTAGGGCAAGTCTCAAGTCTAATGCATCAAGTAGTTTCATTAAACCCTTGGGGTGATTTGTATCAATGTTGATGTGTGGGTAAACTATGTGAGAAAATGCCTACAAGTTCCTTAGCTCATATGCTTTGCTTTTTTCTACAATTGTGTATTTTTTTATTAAAAAGATCACCACCTAAATCCCAGGTTACCAACCCTAAATTGAAAAACCCTTAAATGACCCCTACAGTCTCGGTAACCTACCTCCCATCTCTTTGCTTCTGTTTATCTCTAAACTACTACTTACTTGGCCCCATACAATCAGGTTTCAGCCACATCATTCCTCAGAAGCTGATGTAACAAGGCTCACCAATCAGCTGCTATTTGAAAAAGTAGAAAAAATACTCCCCCTTCTTTTTATTCTTTGTGTCTTTGCAGCTCTGGGCGCCATCTCTTTATGATTTTGAGACAACACATGTAAGTAGCTCATTAGAAATGTAACAAAAACCATTAAGCCAATTGCCTTCAAATCTCCCAATAAATCTGTCCTAAAACCCAGAGTGGTGATATTGAACTGGACAGGGGACAACCCTACCAGGGGGAATTACCTCCTTTTTCTGTTTTTAAAGCAATTTCTGGTTATGTCAGTCACAGTTCCATTATAGAATATATTCTTTAATTAGACTTGTAGTTCCCCCAAAACTTCCAAGTAGGCAGTGTAGGGGTTTCAAAGCCAAACCTGCTTCTCCCTTGGCCTAAAATGTCCTTACTATATGTTCAGGGGGAGCTATGCAATGCCTGGTGTTGTTTAAAGAGGATTTCCACCCATAAGCTGTTATATCGATAGAAATATCTATAGAAATACTAATTAAAATGTAATTCTTAGAAACTTTCCTGTATGACCTTAAATATTTCAGTTCAATATTTGTAAATGTAATTAATGTTTTCTGAAAAGTTACTTTTGGGCATCAAAAGAATAGTCGTGCGTCCAAGAATAGTCGTGCATCCAAGAACAGCCGCAAGAATAGTTGCGGGCATCAAAAGAATAGCCGTGCGTCCAAGAATAGCCGCGGGCGTCAAAAGAATAGCCGTGCGTCCAAGAATAGTCGCAAGAATAGTTGCGGGCGTCAAAAGAATAGCCGTGCGTCCAAGAATAGCCGCAAGAATAGTTGCGGGCGTCAAAAGAATAGCCGTGCGTCCAAGAATAGCCGCAAGAATAGTTGCGGGCGTCAAAAGAATAGCCGTGCGTCCAAGAATAGCCGCAAGAATAGTTGCGGGCGTCAAAAGAATAGCCGTGCATCCAAGAATAGCCGCAAGAATAGTTGCGGGCGTCAAAAGAATAGCCGTGCGTCCAAGAATAGCCGCGGGCGTCAAAAGAATAGTCGTGCGTCCAAGAATAGTCACAAGAATAGTTGCGGGTGACAATTTTTTTGATGCGTGACATTTTCGTCAGTTCACGAATTTTTCGCCGTTTCGCAGATTTGCTCATCACTAGTCAACTACAAAGAAGTCTGTGATTTAACAATTAGGACCCAAAGTAACCTTAAAGGTAAGTGTTCTGCTATCAGACAATATAATCTGTGTCAGGAACTCCCAGTTTTAGAACCAGGGGCTTGGTGCATACTGGCCACTGCTCCTCTGGGTTTAGCCACAAGGGGCACTGTGGTTGTAGGCTGCCAGGTTATCTAAATGCCTTTTGCCCTGTCTGTATTCCCTGGCCCATGCCCTCAACCCAGCTGCTGACAAAAGCAAAACTAAAAGGAACTGCCCAGACCTTGTGCCTGGTTCACAGACTTGTTTTTTCTGTTACCTCCTGTAAAGTTCTGCCTGTTGTTTAGTAGTTACACAGCGTGTAGGCTACATCCAAAAACAATAATCAAAAGTTCCTAACAATCTTACTAACAGGCTGGTGGCTGGTTGAATCAACTTGCATTTCACTTCAACAAAAAGGAGATAAGTATTTTTATTAACTTTATTAAAAATCATTGTGTTTTTTAACTGTAGGGTTTAAATGCTTTCAAATGTATTTGCTGTTTTTGGTACTAATTTACAAAGTTTGGTGAACTATAAGGCTTACAGCAGGCTTGCCAGAAGTTACATTCCTTTCTATTTACCCTCAGTTTGAAGTGGGTGGGATTTGATTAGTTCACCTGGACAGACTGTATAAATAGATCCACTGGCACTCCAGTGAGCTTGCTCTGGTGGTTAGTGCTCTTTAAGTGGGGGCTCTGTATGTGGAGTTATAAACACAGGAGTTAGTGGGTCTGTAAGTGGAGATATAAACACAGGAGTTAGTGGGGGCTCTGTATGTGGAGTTATAAACACAGGAGTTAGTGGGTCTGTAAGTGGAGATATAAACACAGGAGTTAGTGGGTCTGTAAGTGGAGATATAAACACAGGAGTTAGTGGGGGCTCTGTAAGTGGAGTTATAAACACAGGAGTTAGTGGGTCTGTAAGTGGAGTTATAAACACAGGAGTTAGTGGGGGCTCTGTAAGTGGAGTTATAAACACAGGAGTTAGTGGGGCTCTGTAAGTGGAGTTATAAACACAGGAGTTAGTGGGGGCTCTGTAAGTGGAGATATAAACACAGGAGTTAGTGGGTCTGTAAGTGGAGTTATAAACACAGGAGTTAGTGGGGCTCTGTAAGTGGAGTTATAAACACAGGAGTTAGTGGGGCTCTGTAAGTGGAGTTATAAACACAGGAGTTAGTGGGGCTCTGTAAGTGGAGTTATAAACACAGGAGTTAGTGGGGGCTCTGTAAGTGGAGTTATAAACACAGGAGTTAGTGGGGGCTCTGTAAGTGGAGTTATAAACACAGGAGTTAGTGGGGGCTCTGTAAGTGGAGTTATAAACACAGGAGTTAGTGGGGCTCTGTAAGTGGAGTTATAAACACAGGAGTTAGTGGGGCTCTGTAAGTGGAGTTATAAACACAGGAGTTAGTGGGGCTCTGTAAGTGGAGTTATAAACACAGGAGTTAGTGGGGCTCTGTAAGTGGAGTTATAAACACAGGAGTTAGTGGGGGGCTCTGTAAGTGGAGTTATAAACACAGGAGTTAGTGGGGCTCTGTAAGTGGAGTTATAAACTCAGGAGTTAGTGGGGGCTCTGTAAGTGGAGTTATAAACACAGGAGTTAGTGGGGGCTCTGTAAGTGGAGTTATAAACACAGGAGTTAGTGGGGCTCTGTAAGTGGAGTTATAAACACAGGAGTTAGTGGGGCTCTGTAAGTGGAGTTATAAACACAGGAGTTAGTGGGGGCTCTGTAAGTGGAGTTATAAACACAGGAGTTAGTGGGGCTCTGTAAGTGGAGTTATAAACACAGGAGTTAGTGGGGCTCTGTAAGTGGAGTTATAAACACAGGAGTTAGTGGGGGCTCTGTAAGTGGAGTTATAAACACAGGAGTTAGTGGGGCTCTGTAAGTGGAGTTATAAACACAGGAGTTAGTGGGTCTGTAAGTGGAGTTATAAACACAGGAGTTAGTGGGGCTCTGTAAGTGGAGTTATAAACACAGGAGTTACAAACTAAAGGAGTTAAAACATAAATACAAAGTTTTGTATTTATTTCAAGTCCTTTCACCTATTTCTGTTTAACTGTTTCTGTAACTGGGAGAATGAGTGGCAGCAACACTGAAGGTGTGACACAGTGCCAGACTGCCAGGCTGCCACATGTATGCGGTTGTGCAACTACAGTTCCCAGGTACCTACCTCTGTTGTGGTTGTGAGCGAGTTGCCACTTTAGAGGCTCGCGTTAGAGCACTAGAGGAACACGTTGCAACACTGCGTTCGATTGACAATCGAAGTCTCTTGCTTACTGAGCAAGATCTAGCGGGGTCAGATAGTTTGGGGGGAGGGGAGCAACGAAAGGATGATAGGGCAGTAAGCTGGGTGACAGTTAGACAATCGAGTGTGGGGAAAAGGAAGAAGGAGGCTGCGCCAGGGTTTGCGCATCCCAACAGATTTGCCAGATTGTGTGAAGATGGGAGTGTGAACTCTGGTTTGGCGGTTCTAGATATTGCTGATCCTTCTAACAGCCGGGAGACCAGTTTCTCTAGTAGTGGTGGGGAGGAGAGCAGAGCTAGGCCTAAACAGATGGTGGTTATAGGGGATTCGATCATTAGATAAGTGGACTTGTACATATCTGTGTCTTGGTACATATCGGTACAAACGACTAACGGTGGGGGACCTTAAAGAGTGAGTTCAGTTTAGGGAGACAGCAGGAGCTTAGGGAGCTAAATGCGTGGCTAAAGTCTTTGTGTAGGAAGGAAGGGTTTGGGTTCCTAGAGCACTTTTTCCCGTTCTCAGCCTGAAAACTATAGGCCTGTTAGTCTGACGTCAGTAGTAGGAAAACTTTTGGAAGGGGTAATAAGGGATAGGATAGTTGAACACATTGCAGTTCACAATACTATTAGTTTGTGCCAGCATGGTTTTATGCGTAACAGATCTTGCCAGACTAATTTAGTCGCCTTTTATGAGGAGGTGAGTAGGAACCTTGATGCTGGAATGGCAGTTGATGGGATCTACTTGGACTTTGCTAAAGCGTTTGATACAGTACCTCACAGAAGGTTAATGATCAAATTAAGGAATATTGGCCTAGAACATAATATTTGTAATTGGATAGAGAACTGGCTGAAGGATAGAGTACAAAGAGTGGTGTAAATGGAACATTTTCTAATTGGGCCAGTGTGGTTAGTGGAGTACCGCAGGGGTCAGTCCTTGGGCCTTTGCTTTTTAACTTGTTTATTAATGACCTGGAGGGGGGCATAGACAGTACTGTTTCTATTTTTGCTGATGACACAAAATTGTGCAAAACTATAAGTTCCATGCAGGATGTGCCGCTTTGCAGAGCGATTTGACAAAATTGGAAAACTGGGCAGCAAACTGGAAAATGAGGTTCAATGTTGATAAGTGCAAAGTTATGCATTTTGGTAGAAATAATATAAACGCAAACTATCTACTGAATGGTAGTGTGTTGGGGGTTTCCTTAATGGAGAAGGATCTGGGGTTTTTGTAGATAACAAGTTGTCTAATTCCAGGCAGTGTCATTCTGTGGCTACTGAAGCAAATAAAGTGCTGTCTTGTATAAAAAGGGCATTGACTCAAGGGATGAAAACATAATTTTGCCCCTTTATAGGTCCTTGGTAAGGCCTCACCCTGAGTATGGGGGGCAGTTTTGGGCTCCAGTCCTTAAGAAGGATATTACTGAGCTGGAGAGAGTGCAGAGACTGCAACTAAACTGGTAAAGGGGGTGGAAGGGTTAAACTATGAGGTTAGACTGTCAGGGTTGGGAGGGGACATGATTACTCTGTACAAGTACATTAGAGGGGATTATAGGCAGTTGGGGGATGTTCTTTTTTTCCCATAAAAACAATAAACGCACCAGAGGCACCCCCTTTAGATTAGAGGAATGGAGCTTCCATTTGAAGCAGCGTAGGGGGCTCCTCACGGGGAGGGCAGTGAGGTTGGGGAATGCCCTTCCTAGTGATGGGGTAATGGCAGGTTCTGTTAATGCCTATAAGAGGGGCCTGGATGAGTTCTTGAACAAGCAGAATATCCAAGGCTATTGTGATACTAATATCTACAGTTAGTATTAGTAGTTGTATTTATAGTTTATGTATGTGAGTGTATAGATTGGTAGGTGTGGGTTAGGTGTGCTGGGTTTACTTGGATGGGTTGAACTTGATGGACTCTGGTCTTTTTTCAACCCTATGTAACTATGTAACAATCTGTACTTACCTGATGTTTGTAACTGTGGCCCTTTCCATTCTTTTCATTAGATTGGTTAAGAAGAAGGAGTCTCAGCCCATGGGCCATGGTAAGAGCTGCAAGATATACACCAGGAGGATGGAAAGTATCATTCAAATTATCATTAAAACCATCAAGATCTGTAAGTCGCCGCTCTCCAGGGCAGGGGAGCCTAATTGCTTTACATTCATAATTCAAAATTTTCTTAAGAAATACATCTTCAGGGTATTTGGAAGGGTGTCTGTCTGCTGCAAATTGTTTAAATTGTAACTTGTACATATTTGCAGGGTCTAGGAAATGTGGGGCAAATACTAAACTGCCATGGAGAATATTATAATAGGTGAACTCCATAAAAACACTATCAGATGCCCACAAAGCAGTGAGGACAAGTGTGATATCATTGTGATCTAATATTATCTTAAATAACTCAGATACCATAATTTGATCAACTGTCCCACAAAGAACAATCACACTGCTATACGATTTAGCGATCTTCTGTTCTAGTTCATGCAATAAGTTAGCATTGAATGCAATTTTGTTACTGTTGAGCGCAACGGTGAATGCAACACAAATGCCATCACTGGAGAAATATCTACTCAGCAACCGATGTTCCCTCTCTCCGGCATCATCATCAGATGTAACAATTCCTACCCAGGTCCAACCAAAATATTTCAATAACTTGCTTAAAGCAAAATAATGATGTTGCACACTTTGTACTGTCCGAAAAAAGTATGGGAAGGCGACTCTGTCTCTGAGCAACGGGTCTGTAGCGCCGTAACTGATCTGAAATTAGGAAAGAATATTCATAATCAAAATCATGTGCAATGACCCAGTGACTATGAGAAGTGAAGGATAAATATATAGTCATGTGACTGCTACAGGAGTAACTGGTTCATTCCCAGTCTATTGCCCCATCCATATTAAAGGGGTCATTTATGACTGCTCAACAGTTGCGGTCCTACACATTTAAGGTTTCCTCCATGCCTGGTGCCGATGGGTGCAGCACCCTTGTTTCTAAACAATCCGGCAGATTTAGGAAATGTGTGTGCAGTTTTAGAAAATCAGACAAAATTGCATCAAGCGCAGCACCCCTTTTGCAACCACAATGATGCTGGAATGCTGGGAAAAAAAACATGGCCATTTCACTCAGACACCCCACACACCTCAGGCACCTGCCTACTATTAGTTCACAGTAGCGCTCAATTTGTAACTGAAGGCAGGAAGGACTGAGCAGCACTGAGTGCAACTACACAAACGTGTTCTGAACCAAGTGCAGTTGCAACTATTGATCCAGAGGTGCCAGGTGGTAGCGCCAGGGTTCTCTGAGAGTCCTTGTGCCTAAAGAATCGGCTGCACACTCACATGCCAAATACCTGTCAATCTGACTTCAGTGCAATTGTGTCTGATTTGATGCAGTGCAATTGCTTCAGGAATAAGGGCCATCTGAAGTGCCGACTGTGATCCGGCGGCTGCTGTGGGTAGCGGTGGGGCTGACTGCGCAGAGTTGGGGGCCACATGTCTAAAGCTGCACCTCTGTTCAAGAATGTAACCCTTCTTATGTACTTTGTATGTCATTTTAAAGTTAAAAATATAAGTATATGCAATAATATTAATTGGGCATAACTCAAACTAATAGAGCTGAAATACTGTCCAAACTAGGGGGTGACAATAACACACCTTGTACAAAGTGCTGCTAAACTGCAAATGCTTCTGTGGTTTTGCAGACAGAACCCTAGTATTGATATTAGAGTGCACTGCAGGTTCCCTTACCTGTGAATAGCCAAGTACACTCAGAATCTGGGCTATGGGCACTGTAGTTCCTGAGTTAAGATCCCCAATAAATCCAGCAATGTTACTCTTTCCCGCACAGGAGTAATTAGGAACCGGCTCCCTGGTACCAGATAATATCTGTAGCACACTCTTTACTGCCTGCATCTCATTTCCACAGGAATCAGATATATGGAATCCCAGAGTCAGGTTAGATAAATGGCCCCGATTCTTGTTTATCTCCTCTATTACAAACAGAAAATCTACTAAATGTCTGTAACTCTTTGGAGTTACCCTGGGTGGGAAAATAAAAAAAAGAAAAATCATCTAAACTAAAATGTGAATTCATCTTAGAAATAAAATGCAAAGACTCATAATTACCATTCAAACTTATGATCAGATGTTTCCTACCTAACATCAAACTGATTCAGATGAAATACACTGCTCTCAGCTCACTTGTATGAGATGTTCGGGGGCATTTTTATTAATCAACTCTTACAGTGTAATAAAGCTGTAAGAAATAACCAAACCAGGCATTATTGGGAAATATACTCTTCTTGGATTAATTTTAGAAATAAAGTTTGAGTCATTGCTTCTTGCAATAATTCCTTCAGCAGACTTTCACCTGCCCAAATATAGATAAACAACTATAATGTATTAGTACACATTTTGGAGGCATGATATATCCATACACATCTAGTGAGATGCCAGTTATGCTGATTAATTTTGAATTTGCACCATTATACCCCCCCATTATACCCCTCCCTTTTTCCTTTCCCTGCCCATATCTCTCCCTTTCCTTGGCCATAAGTAAGAACACAAGTCGCTGGGTACAAGTTTGTGTTGCAGAAGGTAAATCCTGCCCCATAGCAGCTAAACATAGGCCTAAACATGTGAACCAGAAAGGGTGATAATTAATCATTTCTTGGCTAAACGTTTCTTTAATCCCTTTTGCCAAATTGCTCATGATATATAGATCTTCCCATTCACTTTATACAGACAGGCTGATATGAAAAAATATCTGGTGTAGTGCCATTTGTGTATTTCAGAATGATATAAAGCTGGTGCTGCTCGGCGGCTTAACTCTGGAGTCCTGGGCCTGCTTCCTCTATACAAGGGGCCTGTGGGTGACCCACAACACCACAAAGCATTTTTTAGGGTGCCCCTTCCACATATTTTTAAAAAGCTGCTTAGAATTCAGTTTACCATTAAACCTCTAGTTAAACCTTTCCCTAACTTCATTTTCATTTTTAAGAGATACAACTTACATTTGACAAAAGAAAATCCGACTATCATCTTTGATAATATGACTATACATATTCAGAGTCATCACTCCTCCAATCAGAATGTCCCCTTCCTGCATGTATTCATATTCTTCCAGTGTTTCTGCACTCTTTAGCTGGCAGGCAGGGTTAATGGGTAGCGCCACAGAACTGCAGGGTCCCACACACAGGACTGACAGATAGATCAGCACTTTAATACGATGAGATGCAGTTGTGCCCCCCAGCATCGCTCCCTGACACAGAGCAATGTACCCCAGTACAAGGCAGAGGGTCAGAGCATTTCCCCAGTTACAGTCAGTAGCACAGGGACCCATAGGGAATTCAGGATTCGGCTGCATCTGTAGCACAGAGTAAGGGGACTGGCTAATCCGGCGCTTATTTTATAGGGAACACAGTGAGGGTTTCCATAGTATCCTGAATATAGGCACAGGCACCTGAGGGATTGTTACTCTATTCTGGAAATGTTACAGATGCTCTAGGTATTTCTGCTCAGCAAATCTAGAAAGTTAAAATAATGATCTGATTTACTGTGCATTTCTGCAGTTCCAAGAACTTAAGTGCTCAGGAATCAATAAAAATCAATAAATACCTATATACAGGTATGGGATCCGTTATCCGGAAACCCGCTATCCAGAAAGCTCGGTGGGGGGGGGGGCCCATCTCCCGTAGACTGAATTTTAATCAAACAATTCACATTTTTATAAATTATTTTCTTTTTCTCTGTCCTAATTAAACAGAACTTTGTACTTTATCTTAAAGTGGGCCTGTCTATACATAGTGATCCTACCCCCCTTACCTGCCCCTTTCCCCAGTGTAAACAGACCCAACTGGGCCAGCCTTTCCCCATAACTGAGACTTTCCATACCCTTTACCAGCTTAGTTGCCCTTCTCTGGACCCTCTCTAACTCAATAATATCCTATCTAAACACCGGAGACCAAAACTGCTCGGCAAATTCTAGATGGGGCCTTACCACGGATCTGTAAAGCGGAAGAATAAACCCTTATCCCCGCAAATCTACGGCCATTTTACTTTGGTGAGCTCTAGCTTTCAGCAATTGATAAATATGCTTTTAAAACTCCCATAACAATGAATAGAATGTGGATGAATTCTTCTTTATTTATTAAGCTCTAAAATCACATTTGGATAAATCTAGCACTAAATCACAGACAAACCAAATTGTAATCAGTTTAGTACTGGTGATAGGTATGAACCAGGGCCACTCCTGCCAGTTGAGAACCTTGCCTCAGGCGGCAGAGAGAGGCTAGTTACCAGGGACGGCAAAAAGCCACCAATGAACCAATATTGGCATTGATCAGATAGAACTAGGGCAGCACTTGTCTGTTATAAGGAAAGCTTTCCCTGTTCTAAGAAATAAAGGGGCATTTATTCTTGCCTGAGGTTCTAAAATAATTTATCAACCTCTTTGTTCTTAGTTTTTATTCATGAAGGGCATATTTAGTCGTAGTTCGAGTATGGAATGTAGAGAGACCGAAACTGTATGAGCTTCTCTGCGGTACATTTATAAAGCTGTGTTTGTAAGTTCTCATTAGATAAAACCTTGTGCACAAATTCTAACATGTTCATGGTCGGGGTATCAATGTAAATATCCTGTAAGGTACCATTTTAAATGTTCCTGTAAGATAAATAATGTGGCCCTATTTTGGCTTAGGCTTACTTCTACCATGCAATTGTATGCGTGTGGCCCTGCGTCCCCGCTTACTATGGGGGAGCAGGTACGCTATATGCTGGCGTGCCTCCACCCAGGGTAGGGACAGGTTAAACTGTAACTCCCCTCCCTGGGAAACGCTGTACTGTCCTCCTTGTGTACGGACTCCCTGCAACTCCCGGGACCTTGCCCCCCTTGGGGTGGTTGTTTACCAGGCAGTTGGGGATTCAATCCTTGAGGAATTAACCAAGACACTGTAAGTGCTGATTAACCAGATGAACTTGTTTATTGTATTCACACAGAGTATCCAGTAGTATGACAGGTTCAGGTACTTTCTCCTTACTTCCCTTGAGACCCTCTCACTTAGGCTTATTCCCCGGTACTCCCACCAAGAGATCCTTTCTTAGAGTTCTCCCTGGTACTCACACCAAGAGATCCTTTCTTCGAGTTCTCCCTGGTACTCACGCCAAGAGATCCTTTCTTCGAGTTCTCCCTGGTACTCACACCAAGAGAGAAAACCAATACCAAAAAATCCTCAGCGCTCACAAATGATGAGTTATCCAGTCTTACGTAAACCAAATAGCAAAATTGGATGCGTTAACGATTTCTTTATTGCAGCTCCGTCTTAAGGCAACCCCTTTGACTGGGTCCCGAAGAAAGCTCAACAAAATAGACAAATCCAGGAGCGCATAAAACAAAAACAAAAGAGAAAGAGAAACAGAAATAGTGTAATAACGTTTAAATAGTGAGGTAATATAAACACCGTTTAGGATTCCCTGTGTTCAATATATTAATATTAACACCACAGTGCAGTACCACTAACTGCTTACCAGATGGCAGTATTGTAGAGGTAAAATAAACGTAGTATGTTCATTGCAGACATATAGCTGTTTCAACGGATATTGTATCCTTGGAATGAAACTCCACTGTATCAATGTATCGATCCCAACCGATTATCCTCATGCAGGCCGTGGCTATATCCTCATTGAGTCATACAAAAAGGAGAACCGCCACTAGTGCAATATTATTTATTGATAAAACAATATATAAAGAGTAAAACTTACAGTGTGTAGTAAGATACAGGAACTCAATAGCTCAGAAAGCCCAACGCGTTTCGTGTGCTAATCGGCACACTTCCTCAGGAGCATAAATATTTATTTGGGATCGATACATTGATACAGTGGAGTTTCATTCCAAGGATACAATATCCGTTGAAACAGCTATATGTCTGCAATGAACATACTACGTTTATTTTACCTCTACAATACTGCCATCTGGTAAGCAGTTAGCGGTACTGCACTGTGGTGTTAATATTAATATATTGAACACAGGGAATCCTAAACGGTGTTTATATTACCTCACTATTTAAACGTTATTACACTATTTCTGTTTCTCTTTTGTTTTTGTTTTATGCGCTCCTGGATTTGTCTATTTTGTTGAACTCCCACCAAGAGATCCTTTCTTAGAGTTCTCCCTGGTACTCACGCCAAGAGATCCTTTCTTAGAGTTCTCCCTGGTACTCACGCCAAGAGACACTCCCTTTGGACTCTCCCCGGTACTCACACCAAGAATACCCGGCAGTGTGGGTATTATACTACCCCGTTGCTGGGTCTCCTTAATCCCAATGTACGTGGGGGTGCATCAAACCTGTATGACGGCAGCAGGGGGCCGGCTCGGTGCCCTCTCCGGCATGGCTGACACCCCTATCTGCTACGTTCGAGCACAGCACACGGCGGGGAAGTCTAAACTGACAAGCATCGGTATTGCCTAAACATTGGGTCTTACGTGCCCGCTCACCTCTGTACGGTTGCCTAGCAACGGCGGGACGGCAGCGCTATCTGAAGACACGGACCTTGGGGGGCTTCTATGAGCTAAGTAAAGTTGCCAATTAGGTTGGTAATCTGTCACAGGATGCAGCACAGCCTTTGCATACTTCTATGGGCGCCTTATTTTGGAGCTCTGGTAATAGGGATACGCCACTATAGGGGGTCAGTACATTCATACGCCCATTTTTATCTAGCCTTTGGCACATTGTGCATTAATTGACATGTACAGAGTATATAGCACTTATGATTTGTGTTTTATTTCTTTGCTAGCCCTTCTTTTTTCCCTGTTTTTTTTTAATTGTGTTGCCTAGCAACTGCATTGGTGCCCTTTTGGGCTTATATCTGTTTGTCTCACACTGTGGTGTGGGTATCCCTGATGAAAGTTCCTGTGTGGAACTGAAATGTTGGTCAAAATAAACCTCTGACTACTCTTTTGCAAAACTCCACGACTGTGTGTGAAAATCCTGTGTGTGCCGTCACTTCATGCCTGTTTATATTACTTACTCGCACAGGCACCCAGGTATCATCATTATTTATGGTGTGCAGCTCCCATGCAGTTTGTATTATATATATATATATATATATAAGGTAACACCTCCCAGAGACCCATCGCTCTTAGAGAGGAAACATCAAAAACCATGTGCCATTGAACAAGTGGGACTTGCTAAACTGGGCACTGCCAACAAAATCTATCTCCATTCCCAGGGACCCGCTGCCCGACTGTGAAAACGGGCCATCCTCCCTTAACTTCTTGCTTCACTATATCCCCAAGATACTTACCTTCTTGGGTCATCTTAACCTGTATCCTTTTACCCAGGCCACAGTTGTGACAACTAACACAAAGGGTAACAATGGGAGGGCGGGTGGGACTCCATTTTCTCTTTCCAAAATGGATGCCCTCCTTAACTGCGCCTGCTTCAAATACCATATGCTCCACCCCCAAATGCTAAATACTAAGCCCCAGCTATTAACCCCTGTCTGGCAGTTTGTCCCGCACAGTCATGCGCCCTTTCTCAGCAATTGCTGTATCGGGCTTCCCTTTCTTAGAGTTCTCCCTGGTACTCACGCCAAGAGACCCTCTCTTAGGGCTCTCCCTGGTACTCCCACCAAGAGACACTCTCTTTAGACTCTCCCCAATACTCACGCCAAGAATACCCTTTGCTTAGGCAATCTCCTTTTGTGTGGTCCCTAGCTACCACCTGAGCTGGCCACTTAATGTAACTGAACTCCGGCCAGTAATGCTTCAGACTGCCCTTTCTAGATACTCTGTCTCTTCTCTCACTCCTAGAGTGACTATAACATATCTCTCTGAACTCTCTAACTCAGGGATCCCCAACCTTTTATACCCATGAGCCACAGTCAAACGGAAAAAGTGTTGGGGAGCAACACAAGCATGAAAACAGTTCCTGGGGCGGCAAATAAAAGCTATAATTGGCTATTTGGTAGCCTCTGTGTGGACTGACAGCCTATAGAAGCCTCTGTTTGGCTTTACAATTGGTTTTATGCCATCAACACTTGCCTCCAAGCCAGAAATTTAAAATTAAGCACCTGCTTTGGGGACACAAACCACTGGTTGGGGATCACAGCTCTAACTGGAGCCTGTAGCTAGCCTCGTGAAGAGGTTGGTCCCAGGACAAACGACCTTGCATAAAATGGATGTCATCCCTTTTTATATTGCAGCACACCACCATCTAGTGGTTGCTGTTGGAACTACACAAACAACTAGGACCACCTTTAGGTGTCCATATCCCATAAGGCCCCCCCCTGGTACCTGTCAAAAGGGGAACCCACCTAAGGGGCCCAAATCTTGGGATCCCTACAATAAAAATACAGTAATGGAGAGTTTGGAAAGTCGAACCCATTGAATCTTGTAATATATTATAGAAATTTGCTGTCTATAAGAAAATTTTCTTTTTATGTTTAGTCAATTAAAACTAAATATAATTTAGTTATTTCCTATTGCATCTATGTATACACAAATCTTGATTTGTTTGGGTTCCCTAGTAAGCAGTGTTTTGTGTTCCACTCTGGCTTTAATAAAATAATATAACATTTAGGGAGAAATATACAGAAAAGAAGCCCACAGCTTGAAGTTATTATGGCAAATATTTCCACTGCCACCATGGGTTTCCCTTTGGTGCTCAGATAGGCCGGGATCATTGTGATCCAAACACTGCAGAAGAGCAGCATGCTGAAAGTGATGTACTTGGCCTCATTAAAACTGTCCGGTAAGCTCCGAGCCAGGAAAGCTACAATGAAACTCATAGATGCCAACAATCCCATGTAGGAGAGGACAATGTAAAATGCAACTACTGAGCCCTCATTGCACTGAATGATTATTTTTCCTGGTTCAGAAAGTATATTGTATTCCACAAAAGGAGGAGAAATAGACAACCATAAACTAGTAATAAGTATTTGAATGACTGAGCAGACAAGAACAATACAATGTGCCAGTTTCACTCCCACCCATTTACTCCAAGATCTTCCAGGCTTTGTAGCTTTGAAAACAATATAAACCATGATAGTCTTGGCCAAGACACAAGACACAGCTATAGAGAAGGTGATACCAAAAGAGCTTTGTCGGAGCGTGCATATTATATCAGTGGGACGGCCAAGGAACAAAAACACGGACAGGATGCTCAGCTTGATGGAGACAATGAGAATAAAGCTGAGATTGCGATTATTGGCTTTCACTACTGGAGTGTCTCGGAATGAAATAAAGATTCCCAGTATAACTGCCCCTACTGTAAACAGTATCAAAGAGTTAATGGTAAAGAATATAGCAAAGTAATCGGTGTCAAAGGATATAAATTCAACTTGTTTCTCAATACACATCGTTTTTTCATGATTTGGCCATTTATTGTCTTGGCATGTTAGGCAGTTTTCCATATCTGCAAGAAAAAAAATAAGATAATTAATATGGTGCGTTAAAGACACTGTCCAATGTTGTATCAAAGGGGGAAATAATAGGCATTTATTGTGCAGCCTTTGTCCTAGTGCCTTAATGAAAGACCTTCAGCTAATCCCTTCTTGTTGGATTGCACCAGCAGTGGAGAGTGCTGGGACTTCTTTTCTTAAAGAAGAAGGAAAGGCATTTTGGCATTTTACTGCCAATAGATTTGCCACATTAGTGCCACCTAGAACCCTATATTTATTCTGCAGAAAGTAAAGAGCCCTAGAAGCTCTCTCTGTTTGTTTACGACTTCAGCTGCCATTTTAGCTCAGTAGCTTCTGTGCTGCAGCTCTAGCAGTTGGTAGCTCAGATCACACATTCTAATGGAATGGGGGGAGCAGGAAAAGGTTGGGGGAGAGGCAGAGAGGAAAAAGCTACGCAGACTCATGCCTACGTCTTGTTTTCTGAGAGAGCAACTCTGATACAGAAGAATATGTTTACACAATAGAAGACAAGAAATCCTGTGTTTCTTTTGATAGAGTACTCAGAAGATTTTTCTGAGAGCAGGAAGTCTGATACAGAAGAACGTGTGTACACAAAAGAAGACAAGAAATCCTGTGTTTCTTATAATAGAAGAGAACAGCGTTTCTGTGAGTGCTTATGGCTGTATTTACATAGACCTTTCTGATAAAACATTTTAGTTTTTACCTTTCCTTCTCCTTTCACCAAGTACATAGTGCTGACATGGCAGTTTGCACCACTAACATTTTCAGTACTGACTAGGGTTGAGCTAGGATTGACAATTACTTTCAATTTTCATTTAGCACTCACTTTCCCCCCTCCTTCCCAACCATCTAATTGTGTAGTCAGTGCATGGGCATGTACAGCAATCCCCCTTTGGTGCATAAAGAAGATTTTGGGTTGATACAAAGCTTGCCTTGCTAGAACTGTCCACAAAATGACACCTCCCTGCCGGCTGTGATTGTGTAAAGGTGCCCATACACGGTAAGATCCGCTCGTCTGGCGAGGTCGCCAAGTGAGCGGATCTTCTCCCGATATCCCCACCTATGGGTGGGCGATATCGGAGGAATTTAGGCTAAAACGATCAAATTATAATGGCTGTTAAGGGCGCCAGCGGTTAAAAGAGCCGATGCGGTCCCCGATCCGACTGAATTTTTTAACCTGCCTGATCAATATCTGCCCAATTTCAGGCCAGATATTGGTCGGGCATGCCCCTCGTTGCTGCCCCTACATGGGCCGATTAGCTGCCGAATCAGTCCAAGAGACCCATATCAGCAGCTACAATCGGCCCGTGTATGGCCAACTTTAGTCCCAGACTGACGGAAACAAGATTTATATTATCTATATAGTGTAAGTGAAGTGTATTTTGCTTGACAAACACAATAGAAAAGAAATATCATTTTCAGTCTCACCTACATTTAGTGATGGAATAATCTGTCCCTTTTCGCCTTCATCCAAAAATTAGCAAAGCAGCAAAAATTCACAAATTGCATTGAAGTCAATAGACGTTTTTTCACAGTGAAAAATTTTGCTCTTTACTGTCTACTATGTCATATTGTATATCTACTGCAATTTTAAAAATCCTTGAATATTTGCTGAACAGAAGCTAAGGATGGTGGGGATAGTACACATGGTAACTAACAGATAGGTACCAGTTATATTGGAAATGTCTCCCTCTGAGCATGGCGCACAGTCATAACAGCACGGCGGCGATGATTTCCGCGAGACTTTCCTAAAGCCCGGAGAACAGTTTGCAGAGCACTGGGATGTCAGAGTCTTGAAATAAGAATGAAACATTAGATATAGATAACTGTTTTAGCTGGGCGGCATTGTTTTCAGTTATGGCTCATAGTATAGTTCAAGTTATGGATGGAAGTGGAGTTGGATGGGGGAGTAAGCAGCTGACACAGCCATTGGCACATAAGTACACAGGGAGGCTGGTTTTTCAATAACATTTTTTTAAAAAAACAAGATCAAGAACTTTTTTTTCCCCACAGTTGTTTTTTTTCCTTTGATCATTAGCACATTTAAGAAAAGACTTTATTTCATTGTGATCAGTGATGTAATTATAAAAGAAGCAGACCCTGTGGTGGTAGGGGGGCACAGACTGTGGGGTGTGCTACCTCTATAGCCGCTCTAGTTGCCAAAGTTATGTGCTCTCCCTGTAAATATTCAGCAGCCGGCGCACACGTATGTAAGAGTGAGCGGGGAGGGGGGGCAGAAGTTGGAACCTGTGCATTTCCCTCTGAAGATATTCTTGCAGGTGGTCCAGCCGGTACGCCATTGACTGTGATGATGTTTATTAGCAGAAAGAAGTCAAGAGCAAAGAGTATTGTATAGTTCTATTGTTCCATCCCTGCTGTGCTTTTTGGCAACAGGTGGCGCAAACTGTGCTGTTTTGCTGTAATAATAAGTAAATAGGGTTTTCTTCTTCTTTAAAGGGATTGTCATGATTTGTACGGGGCACTTTTTATTTCTAAAGTACACTGTTACATAGCAAATAATTCCCTCTGCCATTTAAACGTTTATTCTTTAACCAACAAATGTATTTGTAGCTGTAATATTGGTGTGTAGGCGCCATCTCAGTGCATTGTGCCTGAGTCTGAGCTTTCAGCCAGCGCTACACATTAGAACTGCTTTCAGCTAACCTATTGTTTCTCCTACTCCCATGTAACTGGAGGAGTCCCAAGCCGGACTTGGATTTCTTACTATTGAGTGCTATTCTGATACCTACTGGGAGCTGCTATCTTGCTCCCTTCCCATTGTTCTGCTGATCGGCTGCTGGGAGGGAGGGGGGGATATCACTCCAACTTGCAGCGCAGCAGTAAAGTGTGACTGAAGTTTATCAGAGCACAGGTCACATGGCTGTGGCACCCTGGGAAATGAAGAATATGGCTAGCCCCATGGGAAAAACAGATTACAAAAAAAAAACTTCACGTTTTTACCTTTTTCTTTTGTCTTGTTCCTATCAGCCATTTTTGCTGGACATAAACACAACACTAATACATTTATTATGATGCCTACCTTATTACTAGGGTTATTCTTCCATATTATTTCTGGGCTGTTGAGTTCAAGTTTGGCTTCAGATTGTGACCAAGTAAATCTGCCAACGTTTCTTTGTTTTCCTGTCATTGCCTCGGAAACATAACGGTTTGTAATAATATATTGCCTGGGAACCTCCCCAGTGCCGTTATATTGTGTTCCGTTCCCCCAAGGTTCCCCGAGGTGCACGTTCCTTACATAGTGATGTAACTGTGAATATAATATAGAGAATATGTACAGTCATGCCCTTCTCATACTCACAGTTACTGACATGGCATTCCTCTCCCTGCATTCATCCATTATGTGCAATGGTTAAGAATAATTATGGAGATGGTTGAGCAAACACCCCTAATACAACAATTCATAATACAGGTATGGGATCCCTTATCCGGAAACCCGTTATCCAGAAAGCTCCGAATTACGGAATGCCCGTCTCCCATAGACTCCATTTTAATCAAATAATTCAGACTGATTTCCCTTTTCTCTGTAGTAATAAAACAGTACCTTGTAATTGATCCCAACTAAGATATAATTACCCCTTATTGGGGCAGAACAGCCCTATTGGGTTTATTTAATGGTTAAATGATTCCCTTTTCTCTGTAATAATAAAACAGTACCTGTACTTGATCCCAACTAAGATATAATTACCCCTTATTGGGGGCAGAACAGTCCTATTGGGTTTATTTAATGGTTAAATGATTCCCTTTTCTCTGTAATAATAAAACAGTACCTGTACTTGATCCCAACTAAGATATAATTACCCCTTATTGGGGGCAGAACAGCCCTATTGGGTTTATTTAATGGTTAAATGATTCCCTTTTCTCTGTAATAATAAAACAGTACCTGTACTTGATCCCAACTAAGATATAATTACCCCTTATTGGGGGCAGAACAGCCCTATTGGGTTTATTTAATGGTTAAATGATTCCCTTTTCTCTGTAATAATAAAACAGTACCTGTACTTGATCCCAACTAAGATATAATTACCCCTTATTGGGGCAGAACAGCCCTATTGGGTTTATTTAATGGTTAAATGATTCCCTTTTCTCTGTAATAATAAAACAGTACCTGTACTTGATCCCAACTAAGATATAATTACCCCTTATTGGGGGCAGAACAGCCCTATTGGGTTTATTTCATGGTTAAATGATTCCCTTTTCTCTGTAATAATAAAACAGTACCTGTACTTGATCCCAACTAAGATACAAATAATCCTTATTGGATGCAAAACAATCCTATTGGATTTAATTGCTGTTTTATTGACTCTTTAGTAGACTTAAGGTGTGGAGATCCAAATTACGAAAAGACTCCTTATCCAGAATACCCTTGGTCCCGAGCATTCTGGATAACGGGTCCTATACTTGTATATACAACCAGCATTCTACTGTGGTAAATAGATGAGGGTTCATTTACAAACACAAGTGCAAAGTGCAATTTCTAACCCAATTCACCATGTTTATTTCCCAGAATTCCAATGTGTCATTTCTGGTCCAACTGTGGCACATCTGTGGGTGCATATTGATGCAGCCTGCACCCTTAGGGGTACCATTCATGAGGATATGCTAGAGGGGTGCAATTGTGCTTGGTGCAAAGATGAGCAAGTGCAAGGAGGCTGTTTGAGCTCAAGTAGCTTTATTGAATTGTGTCAATAAGTGAAATAATTGTGTCCATTTTTGCACGGCTACTGTTGGAAATGAGCCCTATATTGTTTCGCCCCATCTCATGTGCGGTGGTGCTACTCTATATTTTCAGGGTCGAGAGTAATTACAGAACTGAGTCCTGAGCAAAGGCCCATAGAGAGTCAAGGAGGTCTGAGGCTTTATAGAAAGCACACACGACTGTGATTGGTTAGCTTGCACGCATGCTTAATAGTAAATAGGCTGTAACTAGAATAAGTAGATATAAGGATCCCCGACTCATCATAGCACAAACATTTAAATTAGTAAATATTATTATTATTAAATTATATCACAGAAAAAAAACCATATTTAATACAGGGGCCTGGGATTTTCCAGAAAAGGGATCTTTCCTTAATTTGGATCACCATACCTTTAGTCTACTTTAAAATCATTTAAACATTAAATAAACCCAGTAATCCAATAAGAATTAATTATATCTTAGTTGGGATCAAGTACAGGTACTGTTTTATTATTACAGAGAAAAGGGAATCATTTGACCATTAAATAAACCCAATAGGGCTGTTCTGCCCCCAATAAGGGGTAATTATATCTTAGTTGGGATCAAGTACAGGTACTGTTTTATTATTACAGAGAAAAGGGAATCATTTGACCATTAAATAAACCCAATAGGGCTGTTCTGCCCCCAATAAGGGGTAATTATATCTTAGTTGGGATCAAGTACAGGTACTGTTTTATTATTACAGAGAAAAGGGAATCATTTAACCATTAAATAAACCCAATAGGACTGTTCTGCCCCAATAAGGGGTAATTATATCTTAGTTGGGATCAAGTACAGGTACTGTTTTATTATTACAGAGAAAAGGGAATCATTTAACCATTAAATAAACCCTATAGGGCTGTTCTGCCCCCAATAAGGGGTAATTATATCTTAGTTGGGATCAAGTACAGGTACTGTTTTATTATTACAGAGAAAAGGGAATCATTTAACCATTAAATAAACCCAATAGGGCTGTTCTGCCCCCAATAAGGAGTAATTATATCTTAGTTGGGATCAAGTACAGGTACTGTTTTATTATTACAGAGAAAAGGGAATCATTTAACCATTAAATAAACCCAATAGGGCTGTTCTGCCCCCAATAAGGAGTAATTATATCTTAGTTGGGATCAAGTACAGGTACTGTTTTATTATTACAGAGAAAAGGGAATCATTTAACCATTAAATAAACCCAATAGGGCTGTTCTGCCCCCAATAAGGGGTAATTATATCTTAGTTGGGATCAAGTACAGGTACTGTTTTATTATTACAGAGAAAAGGGAATCATTTAACCATGAAATAAACCCAATAGGGCTGTTCTGCCCCCAATAAGGGGTAATTATATCTTAGTTGGGATCAAGTACAGGTACTATAGGGAAGTATAAGGAGTGCTATTTGGCACAAATGCCTTTATAATGTGTCAATACGTGCAATGTCTGTGTCTATTTTTGCACAACTGAGTGGGTAAATAAGCCCTAAAGAAAACAGTGCAGGGAAATAACAAACACAACAGAAAAATGAGTAGCTACTCAAGTTATCCTTGAAGCAAGCATTTCATAGTTGATGAGTTTCTCAATCCACTGTCCCTTTCCTAATGCTTCCCCGGGGCTGTATTGGCTGTTCATTGACTACAGCCCTTTTCCCTCCAGACGTGTTACCTGTTTTCTGTAAATGTTTTTATCATTATCTGTTCCAGAAACAGTGAGCATATTGTGCAGCGCGTGTGCCATTGTGTATATTGATCCGTATACGTGGTTACTGGGCTCCGACTTTGATATAAAACGTTTAATATTTCCCGTCCCAGAGCAATTTCGGAAACACTCTCCATAAAGGAGTTGAAATAAATGTCTCTTCTCTTGATCGGGAGGTTGGCATATCAAAATGATTGCTGTTAGGTCTTCAAGGAACATGTCTTCAGTCACTGATAATATATAGTTCTTAAAATGAGTTTGCAGTCCTTCGACCTGCCATTTTTGGTCTTTGAACATCAAACTGCCATTGAATAATCTGCCACTTAGAAGGTAGCGACTAAATGCCCATGTTGTTGGAACCACCACCGTCTTATTTTGGATTTCGTGCTGTAAATGTTTTAGAGCAGAGTAAAATGGAGCAGAAGGCTCCCCCCACATTACAATAACCTGAGCAGTTGATTGTTTTATTCTTTCAAAAGCTTTCATGTTTTTGTATAAATCTTCTGTTATAGTGACAATGAAGTCCACACAAGTGCCATGTTTGTTCATCTCTTTTTGAAGGTTCATGCTCTCCAGCTCTCCATTGTCATCAGCAGCCGTCATAATTATCACCCAGGTCCATCCTAAGTGTTCCAGCAGTTTGGCGATAGCGATGTTCTCTATATAATCTGCCCCTTTCCTGCTGAAAAAGTGTGGGTGCAGCACTCTGTCACTTAGCCTCAGGCCTGAGCTCCCATAACTGATCTGAAAGTACAGAAGGCAGCATTGCAATTACACAATAGTAATATAAACACATAAATAATATATATAAATGTGAATACTAACCCTTGTAACAGAAGGTGGGCCCAGAAGTATATTTTCATGCACTAGAGAGGGGGCATCACTGAGAGTTCTGCTATATATGATAGAGAGTCTGTTTAGGCAATGGATTGCAGCCTTTTTGGCCCTGCCTTCGAGATCCAACATTTGGTCATTCCCCTACTTCATAACAAGTTTATACCATGAACTTCATAATTTTATTAAGAAAGGTACTCTATTCTGTAAGTGGGACACATCATTTATTTATCTGGTACATCTCAGGCAAGCAGGAGATTGGATAGACTGGAGAGGGTCTGTGTTCCCCCTCCAGTGGCTTCATCTCTCTGAGAGAATACAGTAGTACCAGCAGCTTTTAGGCCAGGGGTCCCCAACCTTTCTTACTCGTGAGCCACAGTAAAAAGTAAAAAGACTTGGGGAGCAACACAAGCACCATAAAAGCTCATGGAGGTGCCAAATAAGGGCTGTGATTGGCTATTAGCCAGCCTCTATGCACCCTATCAGCTTACAGGGGCTTTATTTGGTAGGAAATCTTGTTTTAATTCAACCAAAACTTGCCCCCCAAGTCAGGAATTCAAAAATAACTCCCTGGTTTGGGGGCACTGAGAGCAACATCCAAGGGGTTGGGGAGCAACATGTTACCCCCGAGCCACTGGTTGGGGATCACTGCTTTAGGCTATCAACCAACCTGCTAATTTGTTTTAAAAAACTGCAAAAAAAAAACCACATATATAGAAGAAATAAAGATGAACATGGAAAGTAAATATAGGTAGAGTGGTAGAATAATAGGCAGTATTAAAACTAAAAATCAAAGAGAAGGCAAATGAAATTGGAAAATACTAAAGAGATGAAAGCAGAAGAAGGGAAAGGAAGGATACAGGATAATAGAAAGGTAAAGAAGAGAACAAGAAAAAGGACAGGAAAAAGGAAGTGATGGTGCGACAGAGATAGAGGAGCAGAGCATTCTAGTTAGACAGTGGTAGCACCATATTATGCCCTTTTGCAACACTTATGGCTTGGTATATATATATACGCTCCTCCAGGCCTCATTAAACATTTTCTCTACCGTTGAACAAAGTCTGTCCCTGACTCTCTCACAAACAAATGACCTAAAACTAATTACCTAGGACTCTGATATACAGGATAAAAAGATAAGGGGCTGTTAATACACTGAGTGGTGCCAATATATTAGCCACTCCCCGGTGTATAAAATCACTAGCTTGCCCCCCTTTGTCTTTATTGTTTTTACAATTAAGACAACATTAGCAGTTTTTTACAATGGCATTATGGCACAATAAACTATCCTATTAATCAGCTTTTTTTCACAGTAGTGTTACTTGACAGTGATAGACAAGAGCAACATACCTGTGTGTATCCATATACACCCAACAGCTGTGCTACCGGCAGAGATGTGCCTAAAGACCGATCTCCAATAAATCCAGCAATATCCCCCCGCTTCCTACAGGAATAATTAGGGAATGTTTGCGGGGAACCCGATAATATCTGCAGGGCACTCTGTATAGCAAAACGTGGGTCTGCACAAGCATCATATACATGGTATCCCAGAGTGAGGTTGGGTAACAGATCTGGGTTCTTGTTGATCTCACCAATGGCAAAGAGGAAGGTGCGTAGTTCTTTGTAGTAGTATAAAAGGGGTCTGTGGGAACATATTGTCATGTTATTAGCAAAACAACAGCTTTCAGAGCCCATGTTACTGCTGCTTCTCACTGGGCTCCCATAGAACAGTAACCGACAGTTCTACGTAAGAAGCTGCCACTTTACAGAGCAATTTCACTAAATTAGTGAACTGGGAAACAAACTGGAAAAAAATGTGGTTTAATGTGGATAAGTGCAAGGTTCTGCACTTCGGTTGAAATAACATAAATCAACTTATGCACTAAATGGGAGTATGTTGGGGGTATCATTAACTGAGAAGGATTTGGGGATTTTTGTGAATAACAAGTTGTGTAGCTCTAGGCAGTGTCATTCTGTGGCTACTAAAGCAAATAAAGTGCTGTCTTGTATAAAAAAGGGCATTGACTCAAAAGATGAAAACATAATTTTGCCCCTTTATAGGTCTCTGGTAAGGCCTCACCTTAAGAATTCAGTAATTTAATTAGTAAATAAAGAGGCAAAGCCACTTACTCCACACAGATGGGGAAAGGATTAATAGCTCGGTATGGCAAATATTTCACACCCCTGTTTACAGAGAATACTCCTCCAATGATAATATCTCCATCCTGAGTGTATCTGTATTCATACTTGAGCTTGGTGAGGTGACTATGGCACTGTAAGTCTGACCCGCTCAGCTCAGTGCTGCAGGGCGTTACCCATATGGCTGCCAGGCAAAACATCACTTTCAGCTGATCAGGAGAGAGACCTCTTGCTTGAAACCAAGTAGCAGCTGCCATTTAGTCCTTCTGGGATTATGTATTTGCAGCCTTATGCGGCGCCCTCTCTGGTGCAGAACAGGTATTGCTCCTAGACCGATGGTATTGTGTCCTGCTGATATTTATTCTGTGTTCTCGATAACCGCGTCTACTTCCCACTATTAATACACACATAATTGTCTCTGCACTCGGGAAGAGCACTTGTAATTTTAGTTCTGCAAAGAACAAAATACCGATATAGTACATCTACATTTATCAGTATAATTCCGAATGAACAAAGATTACCAATTATAAGTTTAATTTCCTTACGCGAAAAAAGGCTTCATTATTTTATTCTTAAACATTAACTAGACTAATTCGTAATAGCCAAATTGTGCTCAGTCCAATGGAATCCTGGGATCAGCATCATTTTATGGTATTGCATTGTATAGGCTTTGAATCTCTCTGTACAGGCTATGAGCAAACTTAGGGGGCTGTTCCTCCTGAATTGTGCTTAGTACAGGGGAATCCCTATGTGCCATAGTTTTATGGTATCTCTCTGTACAGGCTATGAGCAAACTTAGGGGGCTGTTCCTGCTGAATTGTGCTTAGTACAGGGGAATCCCTATGTGCCATAGTTTTATGGTATCTCTCTGTACAGGCTATGAGCAAACTTAGGGGGCTGTTCCTGCTGAATTGTGCTTAGTACAAGGGAATCCCTATGCTGCCATAGTTTTATGGTATCTCTCTGTACAGGCTATGAGCAAACTTAGGGGACTGTTCCTGCTGAATTGTGCTTAGTACAGGGGAATCCCTATGCTGCCATAGTTTTATGGTATCTCTATGTACAGGCTATGAGCAAACTTAGGGGGCTGTTCCTGCTGAATTGTGCTTAGTACAGGGGAATCCCTATGTGCCATAGTTTTATGGTATCTCTGTACAGGCTATGAGCAAACTTAGGGGACTGTTCCTGCTGAATTGTGCTTAGTACAGGGGATCCCTATGTGCCATAGTTTTATGTTATCTCTCTGTACAGGCTATGAGCAAACTTAGGGGGCTGTTCCTGCTGAATTGTGCTTAGTACAGGGGAGTCCCTATGTGCCATAGTTTTATGGTATCTCTCTGTACAGGCTATGAGCAAACTTAGGGGGCTGTTCCTGCTGAATTGTGCTTAGTACAGGGGAATCCCTATGCTTCCATAGTTTTATGGTAATAACATGAGAACAATTTAGGCAGGCACTCCGGAATTCCAAAAAGAAAGACTCAAAGTAGCTCAAAATTAAAGTAAAATCATTTTAGTTTTATTGTAACTATACACATAATGCAAAGGAAGCCTTACACGTTTCATACCTAGAAGGGTACTTAGTGATAGGCTCCAGCCTGTGACTAAACTTGTTTCCATGAATGTTGTACATCTACTAAAAAGTCTGAACTAAAAAAGTCCATGCGGTAATAGTCGCAGAGAAGTCTCGAAAAATCTGAAATTTTTTGGCTTGTCACACAAAAACTGTGACTTTTTCAAAAGTGCCAAAAATTCAGAATTACGGAAAGGCCATCTCCCATAGACTCCACTGTAAACCCCAGGTCCCAAGCATTCTGGATAATGGGTCCCGTACCTGTATTTATGATTTACAGCAGTGCTGTCCAACTGGCGGCCCGCGACCCCCCTCTGTGTGGCCCCCCCACCTGTCTGGCTGCTTTGATGGCTTACTCTTGTGTAAGCTTTAAATGGTATCAGTACTGTGATTAACTGCCCCCCCTGCATGGTTCTCACCTCAGATTCAGCCTGTAATCCCTCTGTATTGTTTAAATATGTAATCCCCTGTGTTGTTCACACCTTTTAATACCTGCCCCTGAAGTGTTCACACCTCAGGCTCAGGCTGTAATCACCCCCATTGTTCCCCTGTTCACACCTCAGGAGCAGTAGAAACCCACAAATAATCCCTGCACTCTACAAAAAGAACATATACTGAGGTGGTTAATATGGGTATGGTAATGTGATAACATGGGTGTGGTTTCAAGTGGGTGCGGTTTCAAAAAGGGGAGTGGTCAAAACTGGCTTCCATTATCGGCCCTCCACCACATAGGTCGGAAAAATTCCAGCCCTCGGTACAACAGAAGTTGGACAGCACTGATTTACAGGAAGGCTCTTAAGCTGAAACATGTAGCGCTATAATCTCTCAATAAATTACACTGATACACTGAGATACCGTGTGCTCTCCGGGTCAATCGTGTTTGAATGTGGAAATGTTGCAGAGCCAGCACTGGGCTATAATTCACATTTTTAAAAAATTATTCCCTTTTCTCTGTAATAATAAAACAGTACCTGTACTTGATCCCAACTAAGATATAATTACCCCTTATTGGGGGCAGAACAGCCCTATTGGGTTTATTTAATGGTTAAATGATTCCCTTTTCTCTGTAATAATAAAACAGTACCTGTACTTGATCCCAACTAAGATATAATTACCCCTTATTGGGGGCAGAACAGCCCTATTGGGTTTATTTCATGGTTAAATGATTCCCTTTTCTCTGTAATAATAAAACAGTACCTGTACTTGATCCCAACTAAGATATAATTACCCCTTATTGGGGCAGAACAGCCCTATTGGGTTTATTTAATGGTTAAATGATTCCCTTTTCTCTGTAATAATAAAACAGTACCTGTACTTGATCCCAACTAAGATATAATTACCCCTTATTGGGGGCAGAACAGCCCTATTGGGTTTAATTAATGTTTAAATAATGTTTTTAGCAGACTTTAGGTAGGATATCTGAATTATGGAAAATCCCCTAATCCGGAAAGCCCCAGGTTCCAAACATTCTGTATAATGGGTCCTATACCTGTATCACTTATTTTCTACCCATTGATATGCAATCCTTTTTATTGATGGGCAAAAAAATTCACCAGGCATGGATTCGCAGCGAATTTCTATGTTTCGCCATTGGCGGCTTTTTCTCACAAAACGGGCGTCAAAATTCGATGTGTGTCCAAAAATTTGTCGTCCACGTCAAAAGAATTGTTGCACTTGACAAAAGAATGATCTCATATAAGAAGAATTGTTGCGCGTCAAAAGAATTCACTTTTTTGAGAATATTTTGCCATTTCATGAATCTTTTGAAAGATTCGTGAATTTTTTTGGCGGAGTGAAATGGGACAGATTCGCTCATCACTGATCCTTTTTTAATAAGAGGGGGGGGACTTGTTTCAAAATGGACACTCATTATGGGACTATCGTATATGCACAGATAGTATGTGAGGGGAGGGGTCACTAAACACACCCCTTTCTAAGTGTCATCACTTAGAAAGGGGTGTGTTTAGTGACTCCTCCCCTCACCTGGATTTTATAGTTTCCCAAATGGTAGCAAATAGGTCCCAGAGAAGGGCAATGCCCCTATGTATAGTTGGGGGCCCTTCCATGTACCTTATACATATACTGATAGAACTGGTACCCGGAGTGTAGTTATTGTACTCACTGTAACCACTGTAATTAAATGAATTATAAAAAAAGGCCACTTGTGGTTCCTCACTGCAAATAATCTCTATAATCAGCCAACATCATTGGCAGTTGCCTTTTTTAGCTGTCAGTGAACTTCTGCCGCACTGTAAGCATTAATGTTAATTGAAGGAAAGTTTAAATGTTCAAAAATGTATAAATTGTATGTTCTGCTTTATTAAAGGAACGGTAAAGTTTAGAAATATCTTATTTAAAGAAATATTATTTTTAGAATAAACTACACTAAAATGTAACATTAAAAACACTTAGGGGCCTATTTATCAAAGTACAATCGACTATGAATACAAAAAAAATCGTATTTTTTCAAAGTTTTTGTACCTTGCATATTTTCGCTGATTTCATTCATTTGCACGACTTTTTGTACTGTGCGTCAAAAATGACGCGACAAAATCGTATTGTCGCGCCGAGTAGGAAAGATTCGATTCATTCAGGCTTCGGTATGGTGACTTTCCTTGGGCCGGGTTGGAGCTGCAGAGTGCCATTGAGCCCTATGGGAGACTTTCCTTGGGCCGGGTTGGAGCTGCAGAGTGCCATTGAGCCCTATGGGAGACTTTCCTTGGGCCAGGTTGGAGCTGCAGAGTGCCATTGAGCCCTATGGGAGACTTTCCTTGGGCCGGGTTGGAGCTGCAGAGTGCCATTGAGCCCTATGGGAGACATTCCTTGGGCCGGGTTGGAGCTGCAGAGTGCCATTGAGCCCTATGGGAGGCTTTCCTTGGGCCGGGTTGGAGCTGCAGAGTGCCATTGAGCCCTATGGGAGGCTTTCCTTGGGCCGGGTTGGAGCTTCAGAGTGCCATTGAGCCCTATGGGAGACTTTCCTTGGGCCGGGTTGGAGCTGCAGGGTGCCATTGAGCCCTATGGGAGACTTTCCTTGGGCCAGGTTGGAGCTGCAGGGTGCCATTGAGCCCTATGGGAGACTTTCCTTGGGCCGGGTTGGAGCTGCAGAGTGCCATTGAGCCCTATGGGAGACTTTCCTTGGGCCGGGTTGGAGCTGCAGAGTGCCATTGAGCCCTATGTGAGACTTTCCTTGGGCCGGGTTGGAGCTGCAGAGTGCCATTGAGCCCTATGGGAGGCTTTCCTTGGGCCGGGTTGGAGCTGCAGAGTGCCATTGAGCCCTATGGGAGACTTTCCTTGGGCCGGGTTGGAGCTGCAGAGTGCCATTGAGCCCTATGGGAGACTTTCCTTGGGCCGGGTTGGAGCTGCAGAGTGCCATTGAGCCCTATGGGAGACTTTCCTTGGGCCGGGTTGGAGCTGCAGAGTGCCATTGAGCCCTATGGGAGACTTTCCTTGGGCCGGGTTGGAGCTGCAGAGTGCCATTGAGCCCTATGGGAGACTTTCCTTGGGCCGGGTTGGAGCTGCAGAGTGCCATTGAGCCCTATGGGAGACTTTCCTTGGGCCAGGTTGGAGCTGCAGAGTGCCATTGAGCCCTATGGGAGACTTTCCTTGGGCCGGGTTGGAGCTGCAGAGTGCCATTGAGCCCTATGGGAGGCTTTCCTTGGGCCGGGTTGGAGCTGCAGAGTGCCATTGAGCCCTATGGGAGACTTTCCTTGGGCCAGGTTGGAGCTGCAGAGTGCCATTGAGCCCTATGGGAGACTTTCCTCGGGCCGGGTTGGAGCTGCAGAGTGCCATTGAGCCCTATGGGAGACTTTCCTTGGGCCGGGTTGGAGCTGCAGAGTGCCATTGAGCCCTATGGGAGGCTTTCCTTGGGCCGGGTTGGAGCTGCAGAGTGCCATTGAGCCCTATGGGAGACTTTCCTTGGGCCAGGTTGGAGCTGCAGAGTGCCATTGAGCCCTATGGGAGGCTTCTAAAATCATGCACTGAAGGTTCAAAGTCAGAAAGGTTTTCCCGCCGTTTACGATCGTTCGGATACGATAATTTAGTGACTATCGGATCATCAATACGATATTATCGTGACTATTGCGATTCTTTTGTAAGCATTTTCGTAACATTTCCAATCATCAGAAATTATCGTATCTAATCTGAATTTTACCCAATTCAGGATTCAAACTCGTACTTTAATGAATAGGCCCCTTAGAAGCACATTTAGTAAAATTCATTTTTCTGGCTTTCAAAGTTGTATAAACTCGACACAGTATAAATTTGAATCAAACTCAATCGTTGCTGTATTTATACTGTAAAATGTCATGATAATGCTTGAATCGTTCGTACAAAAATTGAAATTATTGCGAAAACTCGAAAATTTTAGTTTCAACAGACGTTCGTTTCCATGAATCCTCTTTACTTTTCCCAAACAGGAAGTGCTCCAGTGGCCATTTTAGGAGCATTGCCGCTCATTCTTGGAAAACAATAATGTGTTTAAGTTTTACTTGAAACCGTGCGAAATAGAAAACAATGATGGGATTAACTTCCCCTTGAAAATGTGTGAAATACAGGAAACAGGAAGTGGCGTTATTGATGTTTACACAGTTGATGGGACTTTATTTATGAAAACAAAGCAGAGACAGGAGTGTTTTTAGGTTGGGTGCCACCCATGGCACCTAAATGCGCCCCCCCTATTGCATGCATGTGATGTCACACACAGAATACGCATGACATCACACCCACATATGCCACAGAAGTGACATCACGCCGAGCTATCAATCCCCCCACCCCTCACCTCCCCAGTTCCACCACCATATGGGTTTTTTGTTTTTTTTAAACCTGCCCCAAAACCTGCCTCCCTAAGCACCCCTTGGGTGCCATCACTCAGGGCTATGAGAAACTCACCTCGCACCCCTGTGCAGCAATATCAAATCAGTATGACCCCCATATGCCTGCTCTGTAGATGGGGAAATGAAATAGCAAGTGGCCACAGCAGGAGCTAGGGACTTAATGCCTGGGGTGGGGGCACCTTTCATCCTCAGACACCCCAAAGTGTGGTACTAACACCTCATTTTTTGTAAAAATTATTTTTAAATGCAAACTGAGCGCTGGCAACCCCTTCCTCGAACCTCTTAAATGACTTGTAAGGAAGGTACAAGCGAGGGGGCACAAGGTAGGTGCTGCTAATGCAACCAACCGGAAAAACATTGGCACTCAAGGCAAATGCAACAGGGAACAATGTTGATACTTTAATAATCAATAAACTCTAGGGCAGGGGTCCCCAACCTTTCTTACTTGTGAGCCACACTCAAATGTTTTACTTGGGGAGCAACACAAGCACCATAAAAGTTCATGGAGGAGCCAAATAAGGGCTGTGATTGGCTATTAGGCAGCCTCTATGCACCCTATCAGATTACAGGGGCTTTATTTGGTAGGAAATCTTGTTTTTATTCAACCAAAACTTGCCCCCAAGTCAGGAATTCAAAAATAACTCCCTGGTTTGGGGGCACTGAGAGCAACACCCAAGGGGTTGGGGAGCAACATGTTACCCCCGAGCCACTGGTTGGGGATCACTGCCCTAGGGGCTGGTTCCCTGTTGCATTGGCCTTCAGTGCCAGTTCATTCTATTTGGTTGCCTATTCAGCTTGGGTAGTGCTGCCTCCCCAGAAGTCTGTGCACCAGGTGTGGTTGAAGTGCTGCGCATTCAGGGAAGGGTGCATCGCTCTCTGGGAGTTCGTACACAACCCCGGGGGGGGGGCATTAAGTAAATAAAAACATTTGGCTTTAAATATTAATGTATAATTATGGAACTTGCAGGTTTCTGTTAAACTGGATAACCAGGCCACAGACTGAAATGTGCCATCGCTCAGGGCTATAAATAATCATGGCAAGTTCTTTCCTTTCCTGGAGTCGGCAGGAGCGCTGAACAGAACCCCAGTGACACAATATGCTGCTCGATAATAACTGTATTGTATGGCAATGGCAATGAGGGTATACAAGCTGGCAAAGACATGGGACAATAACAAGCATTTAAAGCTTCTACTTAAAACAAGTAACAATAACAGTTAAAGCAATAATGATAGAAAATATAACAAATGCCTTGGGATGGGGAGTCCTGAGTGGGACGTTGGTGAAGACAAACACACACAAAGTCAGTATCACAATCAGTTTTGTCTAACTGACCAGGACATGACTGGCCCCTCAGGCACACTGGCCCTGGCTAATAACAATAAGAAACATATCCAGCGGATACTGCCCAACACTGATAGCAATGGAACAGAATCTGTCATTTCCATCTCCTTACTGTGCATCATCATTATCTATATAAATATGTATAGGGCCACCAATATCCTTAGTGAATGGGCCAGAATGTGCACTTACTTTATCAATATGCCCTTCACAGTTGCACATATTTATTATACTATTTTGAAATGGTGGATTTAAATTATCATCATTTCTCATTACAATGGTGTCTTTATCAGGATCTAGAGCTGGTTTATCTACATGTGCCTGCCCCTCGCCTCTCTTACATCTCACAGGGTCGCTATCTGGATCAGTCTCCATGTTTATAGCGCAGGTACCGCCTTCAGTTATTATATCCCTATTATCTCTCTGCTCGGCACTACAAGTAATAACCGGCTTGTTGTCAAGTCCACCTTTATCCATATCATTAATATCCATATTATTTATCTTATTTCTATATTTCTGGGCTCCTCTACTTATATCTGTCTCATTATACTCAACCTCTACTCTACCATTAATTGCATTTGATTTAGTTTCACTTAAACACACATTAATTATACCATCTGTGAGTTCAATAGGTCTTCCCCCTGGATCCATTTCCCTTTTATCCTTATTAATTGTGTTATTTCTAATAATATTCAATTTATCACCCCCTATATCCCCATTATCTGTATTACATGACGAGTTAGAAGTGACTGGTTCCCAATCCTCCATACATTGCATCTTATGGTTCTTTACAGTTTCCTTTTCTTCCGCAAAATCTAGAACTTCCCCTGGAATCTCCAACTTTGGAGCTTCTGCACATAACCCAGATATCTTGGTCTCCTTGCAGTCTTCATTATTATTGTTTCCCCCAACACTGTTTGTTTCAGTTTCTGGGTTCTGAGCCAGTTCTTTAGGTGAGTTCCCTGCAGAGAATGTTGTGTTTCCATTTGGCTGAGAAAGTTTTCCACCTGCTTCCGAGGCCAAATTCTCCTCATTCTGTCTCACTGCTTCATAGGTCTCCAAGCCCCCTCCTTGGTGTCTTCTGCACAAGGTTCCCTTTGACTTTCTTCTCCACAACAAAAATAAACCTATAAGAAGAGCAGATATTAATTGTAAGAACTCCACAATAAACATGGATGGGTTTGTATTAAATGGAATCTTACGGTGATGACAGGCTGGTTCAAGTATTTTTGAACTTGAAACCAAATACCTAAAATATTAACACTGTCATACAGAGCTAGTGGAGACTGCCAAGGCATAGGGGGCTGGGTTATAATGCAAAAGGGGCTGGGTTATAATGCAAAAGGGGTGGGGTTATGATGTATAAGGGGAAGTGTGGGAGGGATCAGGCAGCAGAAAGTTGGGTGGGGGGAGAGCGGTCAGGGGAGGACATGTTGGACCTGGGATTGGGGATTAGGGGTGGGGCACGGGCAGAACAACAGGTAACTACAAAGTTACCAGTAAATATATTTCTGATAAATTTATAACACCGGCCCTGGCCTAGCTGGTATTTTACTGGCCAGGATGGTGAAATACTGGCCAGATAGCAGATTGTGAAATGTAAGAAACACCGTTGCAACCTCAGAAAGGGGCTGCAGCAGATTGTTTCAGATATATGAGCCTTCAGCTACAACTCCCAGCACCCTCAAATGGTTGATGAGAGCTAAAATTCATGTACTGCTACCTATTCCAAATGATTTTTTGGTATATTATTATAATTTAATTTTCTAATTTCAATTGATTCTGATGGTTGAAGATCACATCTTAGAAAAAGTATTGTATATTTTGATCCACTTAATCATATTAACCCTTTAGAATCCTTCTTAGAAAATAATATGGTGCAGCCAGTACTCCATCTTTTTGTTTCAATAACAACAGCAAAGCTGCAGGTTGGATTATAAATGGTGAGGCCCATTCAGGTTATATCTCCCCAACACCAGTAAGGAAACCACAGTGCTATGTGTATCCCTTGCCTTAGCGTAAGGAGATACCAGGCCTGTCTATTGAGATTTATCCCTTTGTCTGATACAGGAACAACTTGAAAATAAGAGGCACTTACCAATAGAGAGCACAGCAATTAATAGAAATACCGCTGCCCATATTATCCAGAAATTTTCTGTACCTGCAAAAACAAAAATGTCAGATTGATATTATTCAGTCTAAGGGGTACACAGGGCAAAGCACTGAATGTTTTTGTGACTGTCCCATATGTAGGACCTGGGTACACTGAATGGGGATGTAGCGAACCTAAAAAAAAAAGTTTGCGAACCCGTTTGCGAACTTACGCCAAAAAGCACGAATATTCGCGAACTTTGCGAACCCCATAGACTTCAATGGGAAGGCGAACTTTAAAACCTAGAAAAGCCATTTCTGGCCAGAAAACCGACTTTAAATTTGTTTAAAGGGTACCACGACCTGGATAGGGGCATGCAGGAGGGGGATCAAGGGCAAAAATTTCTCTAAAAAATACTTGTGTTGAAAAAGCGCTGCGTAAAAACGGGCAGACCTAGCGGAAATACCCAGCGTTTTTTGCTATTTCGCGCTATTGGCACCATGGAAACGGGATTTGCTTACACCAGTACTAGGCTGAAAAACGCCATGTGTGGTTGTGCGGCGTAAAAACGCAGCGAAAAAAAAACCGTGGCGAACCCAAATTGCGAACATATGCGGAAAGTTAGTGAACTTGCGCGTTCGCGAACACTCGAAGTTCGCGCAAATTAGTTCGCCGGCGAACAGTTCGCTACATCTCTAACACTGAAGGGGAAGCAGTATTGAACTTAGTGGCAGGACTACAAGAAGGATTTGGGGGACTTGGTGGGAGAAAATTAACAATTTCATATTATCCTATATTTAAAAGGATATAGATTAATGGGAGGAGAAGGTCAAACTGCCCCTTTACACAGCATTGTTAGGCCCCTTCTAGGTTATACTGTGTAGTTTTGGGCTCCAGTCCTTATAAAAGATATTAATGAAAGATCAGAGAAAGTACAGATAAGCGAGACTACAGGAAAGGTTGGCCAAGGTGGGATTGGTTACACTGGGAAGTGGCAGTTAAAGGGGTTGTTTACATTAATAAACAATCTTTGCCATATAAATAGTGCAGTTCAAGAGGTATTCAGCTCAGAAACATCCCTTTTCTGCTTCTTTGCTCCTGCATGGACCCCGTGCCAGGGGGGGGGGGGGGATCATCGACCCCCCATGAACACTACAGTCACTATTTCCCTTCCTTATTTGACGTCATACATTGCACTGACAGTAATGGCTTCCAGATAAAAAGTGCACATGCAATCATTCCCATGTGATATCTCCTATTGGCTGTGACGCCTGTCAGTCTGCTTTGATCCCCTATCTATGCCAGTGTGCCTTCTGATAAAGCACTGGATCCAGAGCAGTGGAACATAAAACATGTAAATATTTTGAAGCTATTTTCCCGCTCAACGCCAGATTTCAAATTATGGCGCCCAGATCATTTATAGTTTTACAAGTTCAGGGTCATGAGTGCAGGGTGTGTGTGTGTTTGCACAATCAATGCTTGGGAGTGCTGGGTACAGAGGGAAAAAAGTTGTGTGGGCAAGGAGGGTCGAGGTAACAGGTGTGTGTGATCAGAGCTGGGGGAACATAGGAAAATCATATTATACTTACTGAAATGTTCTTTTCCTGGACTGTTGCATGACAGTGAGCTACAACGGCCAACTAAAGCTACACGCATAGGGAGGGAATAACAGTGAGAGCTAAACCAACAGGCCACTGTACCCACCTAACTAGAGCAGTTACTCCAAAGAGCAGCTTTAATACTGTGGAAAACTGCAGCAGCAGGTACCGGTATGTGAAATAGTGAATGAATTGTATCACTAATAACAAAATTCCATAAAAAGAGCTCAGCATAGTTCCAGAAGGCATTAGTAGAATTTTTTTTTTCTCTCGAGTAAGAAAAAGAAACACAGAAGCTGAAATAATAATACAGTTGAAACAAACAGTTTTGGAGCTCACACCACAATTGCTAAAGCAAAGAATCCCCTGAGAAATGTTGGGGTTTTCTCAATCCACGTGTGTCTGCTTTTACTGTTTTATTACATTTTGCCCAGCGGGTGGTATTATATTATGCACTGTAATTGTGTTAACTGTTTTGTGAATATTTACCATATAAAGCGTATTATATGTTAAACATACCGTTTGCTGCTTTTTTTTGTAGTTAATAGGTGTGTATTGGATAATTGATTGCTTTGCAAAAATAATACAGTTGGCCAATACACCGACAGACACAAGAGTGTCACAACAGCCCCACAACATACTCACCACTCTGAGTTTAGGATTATATTTGTGGTACTATAGGAATTAGCCATAAAAGGCCTGGAAAATGATATTTACTTACAGTTTTTGAGAGGTGAAACCCTGGATAAACCTGCTATAGAGACAGATTGTTAATTCAACTTTCTAACAAATGTGGAAACACAGAAATGTGCTTAGAGCAATCCCTATAATCCACAGAAGGGGAAGCAGTAATGAACTTAGTGGTAGGACTACAGGAAGGATTTGGGGGACTTGGTGGGAAAAACCAAAGAACTTATATACAGGGTGCACAGCAACTCTATGTAAAAAAATATTTTAGTTTGTCATTTACAGTGTTTATGTCATTTCCCTGCATTACACTGGGTGGAGGGATGACTTACCCTTCACAACAAGGTGAATATCATGAACAACGGTCCCATCACATTCCCAGGTGTAATGCCCTCCATCTTCCTCTTGGAGATTTGTCAGTTCTGAGGACCCCTTACAAGATGGCCGCAGGCGGCTTTGGTACGTATCAGCCACGTGACCTGGGGATGTCTTATCATCACAGTGTAACACTTCCATGGGGTTCTTGTTGTGTATATCTGCCCCGTGGTACAACAGTCTCCCACTATAACGGCAGGGCATCGAAGGGAAGATGGCCAATCCCTTGACTTTTCCAGTAATGTTCTCTTCTCCTTTACCTGAAATTCAGGACAAACATATTAAATGCCAGATATTATTCATGAACAACACCTCAAAGCACCATTTCATTGAAAAGAGAAAGGGAAAGGAAGGGGAAGAGACAGGGAGAGGAAGAGACAGGGAGAGGAAGGAAGTGAAAAGGAAAGAGAGGGAAAGGGAAAACAGTGTAAGGGTCTCTGAAATGTACTTTTATTTGTGTTGCACTCCAAGGGGCCACCCTGAGCTACTATTTAGAGACCAAACATTGCATAAGGCAGAAATGACCAAAGCTATCCCAAAACTTCACTGCCAAGTCCTTACTGACACAGCAATATTTGGCAGTACAGCTGTGTATCTTGGATTTTTATATTTTATAATAGCATCCTGTTTTAATATTAAGATTCATTTGTTTTTCACTCTTCATATAATATACACAATAACATACAGCTGATGGCTTATTTGCAACAGCTTGTCCATTGCGTTAATGTGCCTGTAAAGCCTTCTCTGAGGAACTGCGTGCCACTGAGCTCCCATTGCAAGGTACAAGTTACATGGATTCAAGGGAATCCCAGAACTAACCCCTCGCCTTGCGTTACACACTTATTGTCACACTGTAGGGGAGGTGAAGGAGTTACTCATCTCTACTGTTAGAAAACGTAACAAATGCCTTGTGGGAGGCAGAAATTCCTATTTGGCCCAGGGGTAGTTTGGGAAGTTACTTTTCCCTAGAGGTGAGGAAGCACATAGTTCTGTATCTTTGGAATCCGCTCTATGGAGGGGGTGGGTACTGCTGGAGAGCAGGAGGTCTCAGTAAAGCCTGTTATGGAGAAAAGCCTCAATTTTTGAAGAAGAGTCAGCCCTCTAGTGAATGAGGTGATGTGTGTGAAAGCTTCCGTAACAGAAGACACTAGGGGGCTAATTTACTAATCCACGAATCCGAATCCCACATGGGAAAAAATCGGATTGGAAACGAACATTTTGCGACTTTTTTGTATTTTTTGCGATTTTTTCATCACCGTCGCGACTTTTTCGTAGCCGTTACGACTTGCGCGAATTCTCGCGACTTTTGCATAGCCATTATGACTTTCGTGAATTGTCGCGACTTTTGCATAATGGCTACGAAAAAGTCGCAACAATTTACGAAAAAATCGCAAAATACCGATCATTACGAAAAAAACGCATTTGGCCGCTTTTCGGACGTTCGTGGATTAGTAAATGTGCCCCTAGGAGTGTTAGACAAACAGGGCTAGCTAGTAGTGGTGCTCCACCAAGGAGATTATAGTGGGGTAGTTCCCAATATGACACCCATCAGACTGCAGGGACTCAAGCAAGGAGGACACCGAGACAGAGATAAAATGCCTTGGTGCACACCGGGAGGTCCTGGTATGGTGGGGGCAGATTTAATTATGCACCACACTTTTCTGCAGTTCTCCAGTATGAGAATGAAACTATTATCCAGTTGCTAGGGTCCCAATTACCCCAGAAAATAGGTAGTGGGTTAAATGACAGACAGAAACATGAATAGGTTAGGGGGTGAATAGAAATAGAAGAAATTTTAAGATAAAACTATATTAGCATCTCAGGGTCACTGACCTTAGCAACTATATGGCACTGTAACTTTGGGGGGACAAAAAAACCACAAGGAGCACACGAGCCATTATTTCTATATAGGGGATGTTATAGTTCAATGATCTGACTCACCAAGAACAGTCAGGTAGATGGAAATGCTGTCTCCGTCATACACAAGTTTATACCAGCCCTCATCCTCCTTCTTCAGATCCCTGAGATCCAGAGATGCATTATATTCTGGCTTCACTCGGTTTTTGTATTTCTCAGGTACATAGTCCTGTTGTTTCCCATCCGAGGATAACACCAGCGCGCCATTGTCTGCATCCCTATATTGGCCATTGAAGTACCAGTCGGCCATATACTTGAATGGGACAGGGGGAAATCTTATAGACTGATTCACTATCCCAGTCATATACTTGTCTCCACTTCCACCTGAAACACAGAAACATAGATATAAATGTCATTGCAATGCACTGAGAGAGCATATACACCTGCATACCCCTCCATACCTGCTGCACATTTAACCATTTACCGCCTTACTGCCTGCTAGTAAATGTGACTCCTACTAAATATCCCTATGATAAATTTTTCACCCCCTGCAAAACTGTAGGGGACCTGAAGTTTAGTTGCCCTTTTATTTAGGTATAGGGACTCAAGTGTTTCATCTCAGGGACACAGTAAGTGAGATCCATGGAGATTATACTGGGTATTGGTGCATTAAGGCGGGTAGTACAGAGGACAGGTCATCTGGTGTGGTGACCGATAAGCTATTATGTGATATTGTGCCAGTCAAGCAAAGTATGGTATCTCCAGAATAAATATGCTTGGGTTAAGTAAAGAAGTTTATTAGTATTGAAGAAATTCCTGTTGCTCCAGTCATTTACAGAATCTGTCGGGTGATAGAGTGAGAGGAGTCACAGGTAACATATACTTGCTGGGAGTGGTCCCTGGCATAAAGATGCTTAAGGTACAGTGCTAAGCAGCCAGCATGAACAACTATAGCACTATTACAGGTGGGCTCTACAACCTCTTTCAACCAACTCCAACTGCTGAAGAATGGAGAATTCCTTGCAGCAGAATTTTGACAAACTGGCGGGCAGCTAAGTGGCAGATGAGAATCAGTGTGGATAAATATAAGGTCATCATGCACCTGGGATGTAAAAATATGCAGCCGCTTATACCCTTACTGGGATAACGTTAGACACGTCTTTGATAGAGAAGGGCCTCGGGGAGCTTTGGAATTTAGTTGTAGCAAGTTATTTAAGTCAGCAGCAGGAAGGGCCAGGGTATATTGTCCTGTATTTAAAAGGATATAGATTAATAGGAGGAGGTGGTCAAACCTTTACACAGCATTGTTAGGCCCCTTCTAGGTTATACTGTGTAGTTTTGGGCTCCAGTCCTTAAGGGCTCTGGCACACGGGGAGATTAGTCGTCTCGGGTGACTAATCTCCCCGAAATGCCATCTCACCGGCAAAAATGTAAATCGCCAGTGGGATGGTATACGTGGCAGCGCGATTCCAGTGAAATCGCACAAGTTTCCTCTCGAGGACTTCAGTGAAATTGCGCCGCCGCGTATGCCATCCCACCAGCGATTTACATTTTCGCCGGTGGAATCCGGGGAGATTAGTCGCCCGAGACACGGGAGATTTGTCACTGGCGACTAATCTCCCCGTGTGCCAGAGCCCTAAAAGGGATATTAATGAAAGATCAGAGAAAGTACAGATAAGCAAGACTACGGGATAGGTTGGTCAAGGTGGGACTGGTTTAACTGGGAAGAGGCAGTTATTGGGGTTGTTTACATTTGTAACACATTTAAGAGTTCACATTAATAAAACAATCTTTGCCATATAAATAGTTAACAAAAAATGTGCAGTTCAAGAGGTATTCACCTCAGAAGCATCCCTTTTCTGCATGGACCCCGTGCCAGGGGGGGGGGGGAATCATCGACCCCCCCCCCATGAACACTACAGTCACTATTTCCCTTCCTTATTTGAAGTCATACATTGCACTGACAGTAATGGCTTCCAGATAAAAAGTGCACGTGCAATCATTTCCATGTGATATCTCCTATTGGCTGTGACGCCCGTCAGTCTGCTTTGATACCATATCTATGTCAGTGTAAATATTTTGCAGCTATTTTCCCGCTCAACGCCGGATTTCAAATTATGGCGCCCAGATTATTTATAGTTTTACAAGTTCAGGGTCATGAGTGCAGGGTGTGTGTGTGTTTGCACAATCAATGCTTGGGAGTGCTGGGTACAGAGGGAAACAAGTTGCAGGGGAGGGGGTGGAATTGAGGTATGTGCCATCTGTATTGTGGGAACCTGAGGGTGCGGAGAGGAACACGTGTGGGCAAGGAGGGTCGAGGTAACAGGTGTGTGCGATCAGAACTGGGGGAATATAGGAAAATCATACTATCATGGAAATAACACATTGAAAACTATACCCAGTATCAATATACTTTAACAATACAAGATAATAGTAAAGTATGGTACCTATAACGGCAAAAATATGCAAAATGCATTAAATGACCAACAATTTTTTTTACAACCTGAATTTTTATCTTGTTATATATATATATATATATATATTTTTTTTTTTTACAACCATTGGAGTCTATGGGCAATTTTTCGCATTAAAACCTGGCAAAACATTTTGCTCATCACAAGACGCACACCTGAAAATGTAACACAGTTAGGGGCCCATTCATTAAAAAACAATTATTTTTTTTTGAGAAAAAAAATCAGTTTTTTCTAATTTATAGAACTTTTCATAATGTCCACAATAATTTCATTAAAATTCCACTTTTTCGTGGTTTTTCGTTAACTTCCACAAAAAAGTTGTATTTTTTGCAAAGGCTACGACCATTTCAGAATTCATTCAAGCTTCGGTATCATGACTATCTTTTGCCCAGCTTGGATCTGCAGAGTGCCATTGAGCCCTATGGGAGACTTTCCTTGGGCCGGGTTGGAGCTGCAGAGTGCCATTGAGCCCTATGGGAGACTTTCCTTGGGCCGGGTTGGAGCTGCAGAGTGCCATTGAGCCCTATGGGAGACTTTCCTTGGGCCGGGTTGGAGCTGCAGAGTGCCATTGAGCCCTATGGGAGACTTTCCTTGGGCCGGGTTGGAGCTGCAGAGTGCCATTGAGCCCTATGGGAGACTTTCCTTGGGCCAGGTTGGAGCTGCAGAGTGCCATTGAGCCCTATGGGAGACTTTCCTTGGGCCAGGTTGGAGCTGCAGAGTGCCATTGAGCCCTATGGGAGGCTTTCCTTGGGCCGGGTTGGAGCTGCAGAGTGCCATTGAGCCCTATGGGAGACTTTCCTTGGGCCAGGTTGGAGCTGCAGAGTGCCATTGAGCCCTATGGGAGACTTTCCTTGGGCCGGGTTGGAGCTGCAGAGTGCCATTGAGCCCTATGGGAGGCTTTCCTTGGGCCGGGTTGGAGCTGCAGAGTGCCATTGAGCCCTATGGGAGACTTTCCTTGGGCCGGGTTGGAGCTGCAGAGTGCCATTGAGCCCTATGGGAGACTTTCCTTGGGCCAGGTTGGAGCTGCAGAGTGCCATTGAGCCCTATGGGAGACTTTCCTTGGGCCGGGTTGGAGCTGCAGAGTGCCATTGAGCCCTATGGGAGGCTTTCCTTGGGCCGGGTTGGAGCTGCAGAGTGCCATTGAGCCCTATGGGAGACTTTCCTTGGGCCAGGTTGGAGCTGCAGAGTGCCATTGAGCCCTATGGGAGACTTTCCTTGGGCCGGGTTGGAGCTGCAGAGTGCCATTGAGCCCTATGGGAGACTTTCCTTGGGCCAGGTTGGAGCTGCAGAGTGCCATTGAGCCCTATGGGAGACTTTCCTTGGGCCGGGTTGGAGCTGCAGAGTGCCATTGAGCCCTATGGGAGACTTTCCTTGGGCCAGGTTGGAGCTGCAGAGTGCCATTGAGCCCTATGGGAGACTTTCCTTGGGCCGGGTTGGAGCTGCAGAGTGCCATTGAGCCCTATGGGAGGCTTTCCTTGGGCCGGGTTGGAGCTGCAGAGTGCCATTGAGCCCTATGGAAGACTTTCCTTGGGCCGGGTTGGAGCTGCAGAGTGCCATTGAGCCCTATGGGAGACTTTCCTTGGGCCAGGTTGGAGCTGCAGAGTGCCATTGAGCCCTATGGGAGACTTTCCTTGGGCCGGGTTGGAGCTGCAGAGTGCCATTGAGCCCTATGGGAGACTTTCCTTGGGCCGGGTTGGGGTTGCAGAGTGCCATTGAGCCCTATGGGAGACTTTCCTTGGGCCAGGTTGGTGCTGCAGAGTGCCATTGAGCCCTATGGGAGACTTTCCTTGGGCCGGGTTGGAGCTGCAGAGTGCCATTGAGCCCTATGGGAGACTTTCCTTGGGCCGGGTTGGAGCTGCAGAGTGCCATTGAGCCCTATGGGAGACTTTCCTTGGGCCAGGTTGGAGCTGCAGAGTGCCATTGAGCCCTATGGGAGACTTTCCTTGGGCCGGGTTGGAGCTGCAGAGTGCCATTGAGCCCTATGGGAGACTTTCCTTGGGCCGGGTTGGAGCTGCAGAGTGCCATTGAGCCCTATGGGAGACTTTCCTTGGGCCAGGTTGGAGCTGCAGAGTGCCATTGAGCCCTATGGGAGACTTTCCTTGGGCCGGGTTGGAGCTGCAGAGTGCTATTGAGCCCTATGGGAGACTTTCCTTGGGCCGGGTTGGGGTTGCAGAGTGCCATTGAGCCCTATGGGAGACTTTCCTTGGGCCGGGTTGGAGCTGCAGAGTGCCATTGAGCCCTATGGGAGACTTTCCTTGGGCCGGGTTGGAGCTGCAGAGTGCCATTGAGCCCTATGGGAGACTTTCCTTGGGCCGGGTTGGAGCTGCAGGGTGCCATTGAGCCCTATGGGAGACTTTCCTTGGGCCGGGTTGGAGCTGCAGAGTGCCATTGAGCCCTATGGGAGACTTTCCTTGGGCCGGGTTGGAGCTGCAGAGTGCCATTGAGCCCTATGGGAGACTTTCCTTGGGCCAGGTTGGAGCTGCAGAGTGCCATTGAGCCCTATGGGAGACTTTCCTTGGGCCGGGTTGGAGCTGCAGAGTGCCATTGAGCCCTATGGGAGGCTTTCCTTGGGCCGGGTTGGAGCTGCAGAGTGCCATTGAGCCCTATGGGAGACTTTCCTTGGGCCGGGTTGGAGCTGCAGAGTGCCATTGAGCCCTATGGGAGGCTTTCCTTGGGCCAGGTTGGAGCTGCAGAGTGCCATTGAGCCCTATGGGAGACTTTCCTTGGGCCGGGTTGGAGCTGCAGAGTGCCATTGAGCCCTATGGGAGACTTTCCTTGGGCCGGGTTGGAGCTGCAGAGTGCCATTGAGCCCTATGGGAGACTTTCCTTGGGCCGGGTTGGAGCTGCAGAGTGCCATTGAGCCCTATGGGAGGCTTTCCTTGGGCCGGGTTGGAGCTGCAGAGTGCCATTGAGCCCTATGGGAGGCTTTCCTTGGGCCAGGTTGGAGCTGCAGAGTGCCATTGAGCCCTATGGGAGACTTTCCTTGGGCCAGGTTGGAGCTGCAGAGTGCCATTGAGCCCTATGGGAGGCTTTCCTTGGGCCGGGTTGGAGCTGCAGAGTGCCATTGAGCCCTATGGGAGACATTCCTTGGGCCGTGTTGGAGCTGCAGAGTGCCATTGAGCCCTATGGGAGACTTTCCTTGGGCCGGGTTGGAGCTGCAGAGTGCCATTGAGCCCTATGGGAGACTTTCCTTGGGCCGGGTTGGAGCTGCAGAGTGCCATTGAGCCCTATGGGAGACATTCCTTGGGCCGTGTTGGAGCTGCAGAGTGCCATTGAGCCCTATGGAAGACTTTCCTTGGGCCAGGTTGGAGCTGCAGAGTGCCATTGAGCCCTATGGGAGACATTCCTTGGGCCGTGTTGGAGCTGCAGAGTGCCATTGAGCCCTATGGGAGACTTTCCTTGGGCTGGGTTGGAGCTGCAGAGTGCCATTGAGCCCTATGGGAGACTTTCCTTGGGCCAGGTTGGAGCTGCAGAGTGCCATTGAGCCCTATGGGAGACTTTCCTTGGGCCGGGTTGGAGCTGCAGAGTGCCATTGAGCCCTATGGGAGACTTTCCTTGGGCCGGGTTGGAGCTGCAGAGTGCCATTGAGCCCTATGGGAGACTTTCCTTGGGCCGGGTTGGAGCTGCAGAGTGCCATTGAGCCCTATGGGAGACTTTCCTTGGGCCGGGTTGGAGCTGCAGAGTGCCATTGAGCCCTATGGGAGACTTTCCTTGGGCCGGGTTGGAGCTGCAGAGTGCCATTGAGCCCTATGGGAGACTTTCCTTGGGCCGGGTTGGAGCTGCAGAGTGCCATTGAGCCCTATGGGAGACTTTCCTTGGGCCGGGTTGGAGCTGCAGAGTGCCATTGAGCCCTATGGGAGACTTTCCTTGGGCCGGGTTGGAGCTGCAGAATGCCATTGAGCCCTATGGGAGACTTTCCTTGGGCCAGGTTGGAGCTGCAGAGTGCCATTGAGCCCTATGGGAGACTTTCCTTGGGCCGGGTTGGAGCTGCAGAGTGCCATTGAGCCCTATGGGAGGCTTTCCTTGGGCCGGGTTGGAGCTGCAGAGTGCCATTGAGCCCTATGGGAGACTTTCCTTGGGCCGGGTTGGAGCTGCAGAGTGCCATTGAGCCCTATGGGAGACTTTCCTTGGGCCGGGTTGGAGCTGCAGAGTGCCATTGAGCCCTATGGGAGACTTTCCTTGGGCCGGGTTGGAGCTGCAGAGTGCCATTGAGCCCTATGGGAGACTTTCCTTGGGCCGGGTTGGAGCTGCAGAGTGCCATTGAGCCCTATGGGAGGCTTTCCTTGGGCCGGGTTGGAGCTGCAGAGTGCCATTGAGCCCTATGGGAGGCTTTCCTTGGGCCGGGTTGGAGCTGCAGAGTGCCATTGAGCCCTATGGGAGGCTTTCCTTGGGCCAGGTTGGAGCTGCAGAGTGCCATTGAGCCCTATGGGAGACTTTCCTTGGGCCGGGTTGGAGCTGCAGAGTGCCATTGAGCCCTATGGGAGGCTTTCCTTGGGCCGGGTTGGAGCTGCAGAGTGCCATTGAGCCCTATGGGAGACTTTCCTTGGGCCGGGTTGGAGCTGCAGAGTGCCATTGAGCCCTATGGGAGACTTTCCTTGGGCCGGGTTGGAGCTGCAGAGTGCCATTGAGCCCTATGGGAGACTTTCCTTGGGCCGGGTTGGAGCTGCAGAGTGCCATTGAGCCCTATGGGAGGCTTTCCTTGGGCCGGGTTGGAGCTGCAGAGTGCCATTGAGCCCTATGGGAGACATTCCTTGGGCCGTGTTGGAGCTGCAGAGTGCCATTGAGCCCTATGGGAGACATTCCTTGGGCCGTGTTGGAGCTGCAGAGTGCCATTGAGCCCTATGGAAGACTTTCCTTGGGCCAGGTTGGAGCTGCAGAGTGCCATTGAGCCCTATGGGAGACATTCCTTGGGCCGTGTTGGAGCTGCAGAGTGCCATTGGGCCCTATGGGAGACTTTCCTTGGGCCAGGTTGGAGCTGCAGAGTGCCATTGGGCCCTATGGGAGACTTTCCTTGGGCCAGGTTGGAGCTGCAGAGTGCCATTGAGCCCTATGGGAGACTTTCCTTGGGCCAGGTTGGAGCTGCAGAGTGCCATTGAGCCCTATGGGAGACTTTCCTTGGGCCGGGTTGGAGCTGCAGAGTGCCATTGAGCCCTATGGGAGACTTTCCTTGGGCCGGGTTGGAGCTGCAGAGTGCCATTGAGCCCTATGGGAGACTTTCCTTGGGCCGGGTTGGAGCTGCAGAGTGCCATTGAGCCCTATGGGAGACTTTCCTTGGGCCAGGTTGGAGCTGCAGAGTGCCATTGAGCCCTATGGGAGACTTTCCTTGGGCCGGGTTGGAGCTGCAGAGTGCCATTGAGCCCTATGGGTGACTTTCCTTGGGCTGGGTTGGAGCTGCAGAGTGCCATTGAGCCCTATGGGAGGGTTTCCTTGGGCCAGGTTGGAGCTGCAGAGTGCCATTGAGCCCTATGGGAGACTTTCCTTGGGCCGGGTTGGAGCTGCAGAGTGCCATTGAGCCCTATGGGAGACTTTCCTTGGGCCAGGTTGGAGCTGCAGAGTGCCATTGAGCCCTATGGGAGACTTTCCTTGGGCCGGGTTGGAGCTGCAGAGTGCCATTGAGCCCTATGGGAGACTTTCCTTGGGCCGGGTTGGAGCTGCAGAGTGCCATTGAGCCCTATGGGAGACTTTCCTTGGGCCGGGTTGGAGCTGCAGAGTGCCATTGAGCCCTATGGGAGACTTTCCTTGGGCCGGGTTGGAGCTGCAGAGTGCCATTGAGCCCTATGGGAGACTTTCCTTGGGCCGGGTTGGAGCTGCAGAGTGCCATTGAGCCCTATGGGAGACTTTCCTTGGGCCAGGTTGGAGCTGCAGAATGCCATTGAGCCCTATGGGAGACTTTCCTTGGGCCGGGTTGGAGCTGCAGAGTGCCATTGAGCCCTATGGGAGACTTTCCTTGGGCCGGGTTGGAGCTGCAGAGTGCCATTGAGCCCTATGGGAGGCTTTCCTTGGGCCGGGTTGGAGCTGCAGAGTGCCATTGAGCCCTATGGGAGACTTTCCTTGGGCCGGGTTGGAGCTGCAGAGTGCCATTGAGCCCTATGGGAGACTTTCCTTGGGCCGGGTTGGAGCTGCAGAGTGCCATTGAGCCCTATGGGAGACTTTCCTTACCATATGGTAATAATGAAGAAATGCAGTTGGTATCCACACACTGATTGGCTATATCTTGGTTAACTGCAGACATTGCTGTAAGGAAATAAATTGAACTGCAAGTGCACTTAGTATTTACATGCTAAATGGCTATATAATATAGCATTGATATCTATAAAGGTTGCAGTAAAGTAATAATGAACTGCCGAAATGCACTTAGTATTAACATGCTGAATGGCTATATAATATAGCACTGAGTAATAATGTAACTATGCACTTAATATCCAAACATCAATAATAATAATTGCAAATATTGCAATGAAGTAATGATAAATTGATTTGACACACAAATTAAACATCATGTGGTAACTTCAACCAGACAACCTCTCATTAACCATATCAAAGTAACAGGCTTTAATAAAGCCTTCGCCTAGGAAAGAAATGGTACTGTATTTGGGAAGCAATATACAGTATATATTACAGGCGTTTGGATATATAAGCCTTATCAGCAGCGTATGAATCAATTAATCAATCAATGAATCAATCCGTAATAGGCTTGTAGCTAAAAAAGCCTCTCCTTGTATAAGGATCTCTCACTGATGTAACCACACAGCCCATTTGCAGATTTTCAGATTTTCAGATTTTGTCATTTTACCAACAATTTTTTGTATGAATTTGTCTTTAGCTCTTAGTACATCTGTCAGTGTGCCCCACAGCTACAGGAGCCTTGGGATAAGGAATTTACCGGCAGGATTTTGCATTTCATGTGCCATTTGTGATTTCACTTTAGAGGCATTTCCTGAGGGGTCATTTTAGTTTGCCTAGGAAAACTATGCGTCATATTTTTCAGGACAAGCCGGGCTTTCTAATGTTTTCTATATTTCGGCGTAATTCCACTTCTGAAACTAGATGTAAGGGTCTGAATACCTTCTTTGTGGGAAAAGTGAATCGGGGACCCACCCCCTGCACTACTCTGCCCCCACAACTACTTCTCTAGCCCCTACTCATTACTGGGCAGCAGCAATCCGGCCCACACACCAACATGGCCGAAGAAAAAGGGCCCAACAGGACTAGGGACCACCGGGTTTTTATCCAGTGCCCTGTTGGGGCCAATCCAACCCTGTACCCCAATATCCCAGTTTGGGTGCCAGTGTGTATGAGCTGCTTGCTGATCCCCAAGATGGCGGCTGGGAACAGAAGGGGCGCAGCTAAAGGTGGGGGCCAATGCTGTCAGGCAGCTCTGTAGTTCTGGATATGCTATGGGGGCACAGGTTAGTTGGGGCAAATGTCAATGAAGTGGTTAAAGAGGGGACACTGCTGCTAAAACTAAACATTTACCTGGGAGGCTTTACTTTTCCTTTAAATAAAAATGTCTACAAAATATTCACTCAAAATGTTATTATTGCCTCACTGATTAAGCTAAAACTCCCATAATCATGCAAATGTGAGGTAAAAACTTTTTATATATAAGATATAAATTGAACTTTTTTTAATCAGTGTTTTACTTGTTTATAAAATGTTAATGAGGCTTTTTGCACTTATTGTTCTAGGGTGAGACAGGAACTTGTCCCCTGACAATAGTCTACTAATCCTCTACCAGAGGTGTGTAATGGAGACTGGGTGAAACAAAACAAAAAAAAGAGTTTAGAATTGATCTGACACTGAGCTTTACAACATTTTGAAAATGGCGGGAAAAATTTTGTTAAAATGACCTATAAATGTCAAATTCACAAAAGTGTCTGTAAACTCTTTCTTTCACCAAAAACGTAAAAGTGGCGGTTGAGTTGGAATTTAGGCAGATTTCTGTGACAAAGTATTTTCCACCAGTTTTCCCACCACTTTTACTGCAAAAAAGGGCTACCTCCACTTTTGTGAATTCCCCTCAAAGAGTGCTGGAGTGAGGAGAGACTGAGTGAGGAGAGACAGAGTGAGGAGAGACAGAGTGAGGAGAGACTGAGTGAGGAGAGACAGAGTGAGGAGAGACAGAGTGAGGAGAGACTGAGTGAGGAGAGACTGAGTGAGGAGAGACTGAGTGAGGAGAGACTGAGTGAGGAGAGACAGAGTGAGGAGAGACTGAGTGAGGAGAGACAGAGTGAGGAGAGACAGAGTGAGGAGAGACTGAGTGAGGAGAGACAGAGTGAGGAGAGACAGAGTGAGGAGAGACTGAGTGAGGAGAGACAGAGTGAGGAGAGACAGAGTGAGGAGAGACTGAGTGAGGAGAGACAGAGTGAGGAGAGACAGAGTGAGGAGAGACAGAGTGAGGAGAGACAGAGTGAGGAGAGACAGAGTGAGGAGAGACAGAGTGAGGAGAGACAGAGTGAGGAGAGACAGAGTGAGGAGAGACAGAGTGAGGAGAGACAGAGTGAGGAGAGACTGAGTGAGGAGAGACAGAGTGAGGAGAGACAGAGTGAGGAGAGACAGAGTGAGGAGAGACAGAGTGAGGAGAGACTGAGTGAGGAGAGACAGAGTGAGGAGAGACTGAGTGAGGAGAGACAGAGTGAGGAGAGACAGAGTGAGGAGAGACTGAGTGAGGAGAGACAGAGTGAGGAGAGACAGAGTGAGGAGAGACAGAGTGAGGAGAGACTGAGTGAGGAGAGACAGAGTGAGGAGAGACTGAGTGAGGAGAGACAGAGTGAGGAGAGACAGAGTGAGGAGAGACTGAGTGAGGAGAGACAGAGTGAGGAGAGACAGAGTGAGGAGAGACAGAGTGAGGAGAGACTGAGTGAGGAGAGACAGAGTGAGGAGAGACAGAGTGAGGAGAGACTGAGTGAGGAGAGACAGAGTGAGGAGAGACAGAGTGAGGAGAGACAGAGTGAGGAGAGACTGAGTGAGGAGAGACAGAGTGAGGAGAGACTGAGTGAGGAGAGACAGAGTGAGGAGAGACAGAGTGAGGAGAGACAGAGTGAGGAGAGACAGAGTGAGGAGAGACTGAGTGAGGAGAGACAGAGTGAGGAGAGACAGAGTGAGGAGAGACTGAGCAGATGCTGAGTGTGACGCAATCACCACTGTTATTTTGCTTGAATAAAGGGAGTTCCCTGGCATTCATGTCCCACACAGTAACCCCGTCTTGCACATACAAAATTTTAAAACACACAGCTTTATCTGAGAGGCCATTTTACACTTACAGCACTTCTGCCTGTTGCTGCCTGTGACTGATGTAGCTATGAGAGTGGGGAGGGATACAATAGTCCGGCTGATAAAGAGCCAAGACAAAGAAACTTTTAAAATAATGCGATCAAAAATAAACAGTCCTTTTATAGCTTGTGCAAGACTATTTACTGACATTATTCTTGTAAGGATGTTCTACCAACCCCAGTGCTGAGAAAGTGAAGCTTCTCCATCCAATCTAGACTTATAGCACCAGAATCATTTCTTTAAGCTGCTTCATTACACAGTCAGTGAGCTATAATCAGTCAGTATAATCTGTAACTTACCTTTCGCAGAGCTCAAATAAAGCAAGAAGATGCCAAACAGGGACAGGTGGTGCCGTGCCATGCTGTATGAATGCTCACATGCAATGGTGTCTGGCTTGGGAATGGAATGGGAAGGGCTAATTGTCATGAATCACCTGGTTGTGGACGTCAGTTCTGTGCTGTTATTTACACATATAAAAGAATTCCAAACTTAGCCCGCCTTTTCTCATATTGGAGACAATATCCTACCCCTTCTGTTTCCTTGACTGGTTTCTTGTGCTGGTAACCCCAGTGTGTGGCTAGGTAGGAGTACTAACCTCTAGGCCATATATTCTACACTTGTGTAATGTTACAGCAACCTGTATTCTGCCCTAAATACCTCTCTCCTCTCAGTACAGAGGTGTAGGAAAAAGAGAGACACAATATGACAAATTAGTGTAATAAGTTCAGAGAAATAAGACATTTGGGGTCAGGGTAGAGATTGGGGAGACTGAGCCCCAGGCTGTAGGAAGACAATTGAATATACAGTATCTTAGGGATGTCCAACATGCAACCCAGCCAACCTTCCCATGAAGGTATTTCTATTGGCCGAACATCAGGAATGCCCAACATGTTACAGGATAGAATCTCTACCCAAAGAGACGGTGCTTAGTATCAGAGTCCTTTTAAACAGTATGACTTGAGTAAAATGCTGCATAATTTATAGTTATTAGGCAATTTTTCTTTAAGCAATCCATAGTAGCAATATGACTGCAAAGGGAAAGATACCCCATATATTTACCATATCATATGGGGCATTAAATGAATGGGGTAAGTTTCCCTTTACAGTCCTATTACTTTGTGCAACTCCCGGTTACTTTGGATTTTAGAATCTGTTGCCATTATAAAACAGGGTGCGCTGTTAGAAATCCATTATAAGATGACACTTTCAGACACACATAGGGCTCCTAACGTCATAGCCAGCGCACTCACTGGTTTACATGTAACTGGGCAATCTGCACAAAAAAGTCACTCATTTTTGCTCCTGTAACTTGCAGTCCCAGCATTTGAATTTTAAGGGTACAATGCGAAAAGAAGGCAGTATGCAAAGTGCAAGAACATGGCAGATTGCATCTTTTTTTGCACTTTGAACATTGCCTTCTGCTAAGTAAATGTCCCCTAATGTCTCAGAAGCAGCTGATAAACAGACATGGATAAGAACTGATTTCTGCTACATTGTTGTAACAGTCAGAACAAGAGAACAGAAAGGAACGGGCAGACACTGCATTCAATACAAATGATGTTTACACATAACTATAAATCTGGTTACTGGGAATTTCCTCAGAATTACAATTTGTTTCATTATGCAAAAAAATCAGTTCTTGGGTACGCTTCCCCTTTAAATGCTGTGTAAATCTACTGTCAGCTACTGTGTCACAATGCATGAACCGTTTAGAGTAAAAGATAAAATCTGTTTCTTACCCTGTATTGTGTTTAGGAAGTGAAGGAGAAGCAAACAGCACCCAAACATCCCAAACTTCATTTTCCACTCAGGGAGAATTCCCAGTCGCAGGCGCTCGTGCTGAAAGTGTGTTGCACTCCTACAGGTAAAATGCCGGCTGTGACTGTCACTTCCTTGTTTGTGGCGTAGGAGTCCCGTAACTGTGGGAGTTCCAGTGGGAGGAACCTCAAGCTTTAAAGGAGAAGGAAAGGCATTTTGGCATTTTACTGCCAATAGATTTGCCACATTAGTGCCACCTCTATATTTATTCAGCAGAAAGCTTTACTATATCTGCGTAAAGAGCCCTAGTAGCTTTCTCTGATATCAGCTGCCATTTTAGCTTGGTCTTGGTAGCTTCCTGCTGCAGTTATAGCCATTGGAAGCTCAGATCACTCATTCCTAAGGGAGGGGGGAGTGAGTTCTTATGCATTCTTATGGGAGGGGGGAGCAGGAGAAGGGAGGGGGAGAGGAGAGAACTGAGCAGACTCAAGCCCCAAACCTGATAGAGCCATAAAACTGATACTGAAGAACATGTTTCTAAAAAGGGAGACAAGAAATTCTGTGTTTCTTTTGATAGAGGACTCAGTGCAGGGTTTCTGTGAGTGCTTATGGCTGTATTTACATAGGCCTTTCTGATAAAGCTTTCCTTCTCCTTTAAGTTTATTTTCGCCGCTGTATCCTATGTATTTGTATAGAGTTCCTCTCAAAACAAAGTTTATTGGAGTTTATGTTAAACACTGGGCTGAGCTCTATCAGCCATTTAACTGCCGTGTCAGCCTAACAGTACTGTAGTGCCAGAGAGAGAAGATTTCTGGGTTGCCCATAGATCTGTGCCCTGTCCCATGTGTGTAGGCAACACACAGCACGGATAGGTCTGAAACTGGCAGCATTAAGAGGATAACAATGAGCTGACAATTTCAACCACTGGAATAATCTGGAATAAACATCTGTGTCCATTTTAGCACATCCTCCTGTTGGTCTGAGGCACTGGTACATGTTTATTAATACTTTCACTACAAATTCACCAAAAAGTAAAAAATGCGGGCCCCCAAATCCTTCCCATTTAAGGGAAAACACACTTTGCTCCATTGCAAATGGGCACTTGTCATAGTAGACATGTGTGGGCTTCTCCTGTATTCCAAACTCTGACCCGGAAACAAGTTCAGTGCCAGTGAGTAGTGATGAGCGAATCTGTTCCATTTCGCTTCGCCGAAAAATTCGTGAATCTTTCAAAAGATCCGCGAAATGGCGAAAATGTTGTGCGGCAAAAAAAATTGTCGCCCGCGGCTATTCTTTTGTCGCACGGCTATTCTTTTGTCGCCCGCGGCTATTCTTTTGTCGCCCGCGACTATTCTTTTGTCGCACGGCTATTCTTTTGTCGCACGGCTATTCTTTTGTCGCATGGCTATTCTTTTGTCACCCACGGCTATTATTTAGTCACGCGGCTATTCTTTTGACTCCTGCGACTATTCTTTTTTGACACCGGATTGACGCGAATGTTTTCATCCGTTTCGCGAACCAATCCGCCAATGGCGAAACACGGAAATTCGCCGCGAATCCATGCCTGACAAAACATTTCGCCCATCACTACCAGTGAGCCCCTCAGTGATCGCCCTCTGAAAGCACAATTGGGCTTCTCCTGTAGGGATACTCCCTGACCCAGAAACAAAACCAGTGCCGGTGAGCCCCTAAGGGGTCACCCCTCTCCGAAAGCACACTTGGGCTTCTCCTGTAGGGATACTCCCTGACCCAGAAACAAAACCAGTGTAAAACCAGGGCCTGCCTACCATAAGCTTGTAATGCAATTTGTAAAGTGCCCTCTTTTGCCACTGGGAGAGTCAAAGCAGCTGCTTGAAGTGTCACCTATCACACTGTCACATCTGTTGCAAAAGGGCCGTTTTTAGACACAGGGAGACTGGAAGCAGCTTATTTGTTTGCAGCATCTTATTACATGTGTTTTTATTTCAGGAGATGCTGGCTACCCGTGCTCTCGGTGGCTCATCACACCCATTCACAGGCCACGTTCATGGGCCGAGTGTGCTTTTAACAAAGCACATGTGAGAGCGCGGTCTGTGATTGAGCGGACGTTTGGGGTCCTTAAAAGCCGGTTCCGCTGCCTGGATAAATCGGGAGGCAGCCTGATATACAGCCCGACTAAAGTTTCCAACATTGTGGCTGCGTGTGCTGTACTGCACAATCTGGCCAACCGGCATGGCTTTCCAGGGGATGTGGCCGATGACCTGGAGGACCCCATACATCCACAAGATCTTGTCCGAGGTGCGGATGCCAGAGGGAGTGAAGTCCGGGGACAAATCGTTACCAATTACTTTTCCTGTAAGTACTGTGAGAGATGCAATGGAAAAGGTCATTATTTGGTGAATTTCCACCAGTGTTTAAGGTGGGATACAAATGGCCCAAGGTAAAATACCTGGTTTCACAGCAGGTAATTCTGTGTTGGAGTAAATCTCCCTTTAAGGATTTGATTTGGCCAGCTGTAGGGAGCTGCCTGATTAGGCTGCAGGTGAGCAGCCAATAAAAAGGGCTGTGTGATTACACAGAGGGTTTGGAGTTGGAATTAAACCTTGGCTGTGTGAAGGTCACTCTCAGAGCAGGGCACAGGGCAGGAGGGCTGCCTGTGTGAGGAACTCCCAGAGGAGCTGGGGGTGCCGCCTGCCACTGCCAGGGAGCAGAGGGGGTTCTGACAAAACGGATGAGTGCTGAGAGGGCTCAGCAAGGCTTACTGTGAAGCCTGAGTGTTCCAGAGGGTGGAACTAAACCTGGAAGGTGAGAACCCTGAAGAAGGGACAAACAATAATCCTGAACTGTATGTTGATGAACTGTGTTATGTTTTGTTGGGAAGAACTGGCCCTAAATAAACCTGAGTTTTGCCTGAAGACTTGGTGTCCCTGTCTCTATGCTCCAGATCCTCTGCATGCCTGCCTGCCTACCATTGCTAATCCCCCCAAAATTGCGTGTACAGGCATTCAGCATGTCACAGTACCTACAATCTTTAATCCCATACACAAGAAATACCAAACAACTTTTCCAAAAAAAAAGGTTTATTTGCAGGGAACCCACTTCCCAAATAAATGTTTTCAGCAGGTTATTACACCACCCACAACACAAAGAGAAAAAAACAAAAGAAAACTTTCCAAAAAACATATGCCTAAGAAAAGATAGGTTCCACAAATCCCTAATGTGCCCAATTTATTTTCTTTTGCACAGCTGCCTAGTTGAACCTGCAGGAGCAGGAACTGCCTTCTCACCACTAGCTCCACTGGTAGAGCTTGTTGGCTCTGTTGGCTTTTGTGCCTGTTGCTGGAGGGCGGCAATTTGTTGCTGGAGTAGCAAATTTTGTTGTGCCAACAGAGCCACTTTTTGCCTTTTAAGCTCTACCCGCTCCTCTTGCAGGCTCAACATGGCAGCCTCATGTTCAGCTTTCCTGGCCTCGCTGGCCTGATGGAGGCTCAACATCTCAGCCTTGTGTTCTGCTTTGCGTGCCTCGCTGGCCTGCTGGAGGCTTAGCATTGCTGACTCGTGTGTGGCTTGGCGTGCCTGACCTGCATTGTAGGCGTTAGTGGCCACACACAAGTCGACATGCATGGGATTAGGGTTCACGACAAACATGTCATGCAATTATACTATTCTGTCTAGATAAACATGTGCCGATGCCCAGAGGCTGGTTCTCCTCTTGTGGGAACACCTAATTTAATTGTATTCCAGCTAATATTTCTGGTGGACCATGCGCCCTAACTAGACTCAGTTTAGCTATTCCTACCACCCACCCTTGAAGGCCATCCTTGAAACTACAATGGTCTCTCTCTATTTGCTATAACACACCCCTATGTATTTGCACGTACACAGAAGGTTATAAAAGCTATGACCGCGTAACAATAAATTGAACAAGTTTGAACTTCCATTCTGGTTGTGTCCTGCTTGTTCCCATGCACATCTTTGTCCCGGCAGGAGGGCTCCCACAAGTCACTACATTTACAGTTTGCGGTCAGGAACCTTACATACACAATAGATAAGGTGTCTCTATCATCTCAAATTCCTTCTTCTTATCTTCATTGTATCCCGAAATAAAGGTGTGGGCTACATTATTATATGTTTTTCCCTGTTTAATAAAATGCCAACTGTAAATAAATTTAGTACCACGATCTACAGCAGAGCTGCCTAACTGGAAGCCCGAGGGCCAGATATGGCCCCCCAAAGGCCTTTTATGGTTCCCGGTCTGCTCAAAGTCTCCACAGACTTCACCGTATGAAACCATCAGTTTAATTTAATCGGTCAAGCATCGGAAAGCTCACCGGATACATAGCTAATAAGGGGATCATAATTTAGAGCTTCAGAGAATACAGATGGGGGGGGGGGGGCTGCAGATTGTTTCTGATGTATCTGAATAACCAGTTGAATACACAGTAATTAAGCGTTATACCAGTGCAAGTAAGGGGCAGGGCATGTGTGGGCACAGAATGTAAAATGGGCCATGTTGTAGGCATGGAGTCAGTGGCACAATGGGTGGCATGGTTGTTAGCTCTTCTGGCTTGCAGCGCCGAGGTTCTAACTCAGGGTCGGACTGGCCCACACAGGCCTGGATAGTTTTTAATGCCCCACACACTGATCCCCAGTGCTCTGGACCCGTCTATGGAATAGGGTTGCCACGTTTGCCGGATTTTTTCACCGGGCAGGGGGTGGGCTGAGACACCACAGGGGTGGGGAAGAGTCCTGCCCGGTTTTCCTAATTTGGGAAACTGGGCAGGAAGTTTTGACCCAGACAGCCCCTCCCTAAACCGGGCTCTGTGGGTCAAAACTATGGCCCTACTATGGAAGTTTGCGCATACGCACATCTACGCATGCATGAATGGGAGAGGTGGCCGTGATGGGGCTCTAGTGGCACCCGATTTGTAAATACGAGCCTTCACCCACAGCAATAGTGGGAAAAATCCCAGTGGGTCTGGGCCTGGTGGGCCCGGGCTCCCCAGGTTAGTCCTACAGTCCATCCCTGCTACCAATCTCTCTTTGGCACGACTGGAGGTGGTGGCCCAGCACTGTTATTTTATACAATACAACAACACTGCATTTTGCTGTTCCATCATCAGGTTGCCTCTTATGCTGCCTAAATGAGTCTTTATGGCCTCTCCATTTATGAACTCAAGTGCAAAGCGTAATCAAGGTGACTTTTGTGTTTAGGAGGTTAATGCAATGCAAAACAATGTATATTATCCATAGCCTAGAACCGAACATGGTAGGGCAGAATCTAATCAGGGTCCTTGACTGTCAGAACTGTACATTTTATCATCTGTGGCAAGTAAATAGTTAAATCAATATTTCCAAATAATTCTTAAAGAACCTCTGTCACAAATATGACATCATATTAATGTCTAATGCCACCAAAAACATGGTGGTATCAAAGCAACAACAGTTTTTATGTACAATAACTACAGGGTTGACAGGATAAATCCAACACCAGTTCTATATATAATACCCTCAGAATATATGGCAGGATGAATACTGTGCCAATTCCACGTATAATACGTATAATAGCGGGTATGTATGCCAGTGTGGGGCTATAGAGCAGTAGGGGGTATGTGTGCCAGTGTGGGGATATAGAGCAGTAGCGGGTATGTGTGCCAGTGTGGGGCTATAGAGCAGTAGGGGGTATGTGTGCCAGTGTGGGGCTATAGAGCAGTAGCGGGTATGTGTGCCAGTGTGGGGATATAGAGCAGTAGCGGGTATGTGTGCCAGTGTGGGGATATAGAGCAGTAGGGGGTATGTGTGCCAGTATGGGGCTATAGAGCAGTAGGGGGTATGTGTGCCAGTATGGGGATATAGAGCAGTAGCGGGTATGTGTGCCAGTGTGGGGATATAGAGCAGTAGGGGGTATGTGTGCCAGTGTGGGGCTATAGAGCAGGAGCGGGTATGTGTGCCAGTGTGGGGCTATAGAGCAGTAGGGGGTATGTGTGCCAGTGTGGGGATATAGAGCAGTAGCGGGTATGTATGCCAGTGTGGGGCTATAGAGCAGTAGGGGGTATGTGTGCCAGTGTGGGGATATAGAGCAGTAGCAGGTATGTATGCCAGTGTGGGGCTATAGAGCAGTAGGGGGTATGTGTGCCAGTGTGAGGATATAGAGCAGTAGCGGGTATGTATGCCAGTGTGGGGCTATAGAGCAGTAGGGGGTATGTGTGCCAGTGTGGGGATATAGAGCAGTAGGGGGTATGTGTGCCAGTGTGGGGATATAGAGCAGTAGGGGGTATGTGTGCCAGTGTGAGGATATAGAGCAGTAGCGGGTATGTGTGCCAGTGTGGGGATATAGAGCAGTAGCGGGTATGTATGCCAGTGTGGGGCTATAGAGCAGTAGGGGGTATGTGTGCCAGTGTGAGGATATAGAGCAGTAGCGGGTATGTATGCCAGTGTGGGGCTATAGAGCAGTAGCGGGTATGTGTGCCAGTGTGGGGCTATAGAGCAGTAGGGGGTATGTGTGCCAGTGTGGGGATATAGAGCAGTAGCGGGTATGTGTGCCAGTGTGGGGCTATAGAGCAGTAGGGGGTATGTGTGCCAGTGTGGGGATATAGAGCAGTAGCGGGTATGTGTGCCAGTGTGGGGATATAGAGCAGTAGGGGGTATGTGTGCCAGTATGGGGCTATAGAGCAGTAGCGGGTATGTGTGCCAGTGTGGGGCTATAGAGCAGTAGCGGGTATGTGTGCCAGTGTGGGGCTATAGAGCAGTAGCGGGTATGTGTGCCAGTGTGAGTATATAGAGCAGTAGGGGGTATGTGTGCCAGTGTGGGGATATAGAGCAGTAGCGGGTATGTGTGCCAGTGTGAGGATATAGAGCAGTAGCGGGTATGTGTGCCAGTGTGGGGCTATAGAGCAGTAGCGGGTATGTGTGCCAGTGTGAGTATATAGAGCAGTAGGGGGTATGTGTGCCAGTATGGGGCTATAGAGCAGTAGCGGGTATGTGTGCCAGTGTGAGGATATAGAGCAGTAGCGGGTATGTGTGCCAGTGTGGGGCTATAGAGCAGTAGCGGGTATGTGTGCCAGTGTGGGGCTATAGAGCAGTAGCGGGTATGTATGCCAGTGTGGGGCTATAGAGCAGTAGCGGGTATGTATGCCAGTGTGAGGATATTGAGCAGTAGTGGGTATGTGTGCCAATGTGGGGCTATAGAGCAGTAGCGGGTATGTGTGCCAGTGTGGGGCTATAGAGCAGTAGGGGGTATGTGTGCCAGTGTGGGGATATAGAGCAGTAGCGGGTATGTGTGCCAGTGTGAGTATATAGAGCAGTAGGGGGTATGTGTGCCAGTATGGGGCTATAGAGCAGTAGCGGGTATGTATGCCAGTGTGGGGCTATAGAGCAGTAGCGGGTATGTGTGCCAGTGTGAGGATATAGAGCAGTAGCGGGTATGTGTGCCAGTGTGGGGCTATAGAGCAGTAGCGGGTATGTGTGCCAGTGTGGGGCTATAGAGCAGTAGCGGGTATGTATGCCAGTGTGGGGCTATAGAGCAGTAGCGGGTATGTATGCCAGTGTGAGGATATTGAGCAGTAGTGAGTATGTGTGCCAGTGTGAGGATATTGAGCAGTAGTGGGTATGTGTGCCAGTGTGGGGCTATAGAGCAGTGGCGGGTATGTGTGCCAGTGTGGGGCTATAGAGCAGTAGCGGGTATGTGTGCCAGTGTGGGGATATAGAGCAGTAGGGGGTATGTGTGCCAGTGTGGGGATATAGAGCAGTAGCGGGTATGTGTGCCAGTGTGGGGCTATAGAGCAGTAGCGGGTATGTGTGCCAGTGTGGGGATATAGAGCAGTAGCGGGTATGTGTGCCAGTGTGGGGATATAGAGCAGTAGGGGGTATGTGTGCCAGTGTGGGGATATAGAGCAGTAGGGGGTATGTATGCCAGTGTGGGGATATAGAGCAGTAGCGGGTATGTGTGCCAGTGTGGGGATATAGAGCAGTAGCGGGTATGTGTGCCAGTGTGGGGATATAGAGCAGTAGGGGGTATGTATGCCAGTGTGGGGATATAGAGCAGTAGCGGGTATGTATGCCAGTGTGGGGATATAGAGCAGTAGCGGGTATGTGTGCCAGTGTGGGGATATAGAGCAGTAGCGGGTATGTGTGCCAGTGTGGGGATATAGAGCAGTAGCGGGTATGTGTGCCAGTGTGGGGATATAGAGCAGTAGGGGGTATGTATGCCAGTGTGGGGATATAGAGCAGTAGCGGGTATGTGTGCCAGTGTGGGGATATAGAGCAGTAGCGGGTATGTGTGCCAGTGTGGGGATATAGAGCAGTAGCGGGTATGTGTGCCAGTGTGGGGATATAGAGCAGTAGCGGGTATGTGTGCCAGTGTGGGGCTATAGAGCAGTAGCGGGTATGTGTGCCAGTGTGGGGATATAGAGCAGTAGCGGGTATGTGTGCCAGTGTGGGGATATAGAGCGGTAGCGGGTATGTGTGCCAGTGTGGGGATATAGAGCAGTAGCGGGTATGTGTGCCAGTGTGGGGATATAGAGCAGTAGCGGGTATGTATGCCAGTGTGGGGATATTGAGCAGTAGTGGGTATGTATGCCAGTGTGGGGATATTGAGCAGTAGTGGGTATACAGTACATCTTAGTTGGGATCATTTAACCATGAAATAACCCCAATAGGGCTGTTCTGCCCCAATAAGGGGTAATTATATCTTAGTTGGGATCAAGTACAGGTACTGTTTTATTATTACAGAGAAAAGGGAATCATTTAACCATTAAATAACCCCAATAGGGCTGTTCTGCCCCAATAAGGGGTAATTATATCTTAGTTGGGATCAAGTACAGGTACTGTTTTATTATTACAGAGAAAAGGGAATCATTTAACCATGAAATAAACCCAATAGGGCTGTTCTGCCCCCAATAAGGGGTAATTATATCTTAGTTGGGATCAAGTACAGGTACTGTTTTATTATTATAGAGAAAAGGGAATCATTTAACCATTAAATAAACCCAATAGGGCTGTTCTGCCCCCAATAAGGGGTAATTATATCTTAGTTGGGATCAAGTACAGGTACTGTTTTATTATTACAGAGAAAAGGGAATCATTTAACCATTAAATAAACCCAATAGGGCTGTTCTGCCCCCAATAAGGGGTAATTATATCTTAGTTGGGATCAAGTACAGGTACTGTTTTATTATTACAGAGAAAAGGGAATCAGTTTTAAAATTCTGGATTATTTGATATGTAATTCTAAGCTTTCTGGATAACGGGTTTCCGGATAAGGGATCCCATATCTGTATTTACAAGAAATTGTGAAACTGATTCCTCAATGCCTGTGTGACACTACTGACTCCCGTTGCTGTGTATCCCAGGCTTTGTTCCCACAATGCTGTCGCTATTCCCCAATCAGCACAAATGCTTCAGATTAACACATGAATAGGTTTTATTTCATTCTTATACAATTACATGTTATGCACAAATCAGGCTCATTATTTTCTGTTATGATTTATATCTAATTAAAGAGAACTAAACGGCGTACACTGAAAAGCAACGTTGTCTGTATCTATAGGAACGACATATTTCTGAAAACATTAAAATCAATATTATACATGGAGATATATGATCATTTATTTACAATTAAGTACAGTGTTTTATATGATTATTACAGAGATAAAGCAAAGCAATTTCAACATTAAGAACAGATTGACTAAAGGTCGTGGTTTTTACTTTTTCATGATACATACCGTATATACTCGAGTATAAGCCAACCCGAATATAAGCCGAGGTACCTAATTTTACCTAAGAAAACTGGAAAAACTCGTGTATAAGCCTAGGCATCCATTTCTTTTAACATACCTGCACAGAACCCTATCATCATCATGGAAGTTTGGCAGAATACCTTACTGTATATCCAGTCTCTCAAACACTCAAAATGACCGGCCATAAGAACACTGGCTTGTGTAAGGCTGATGCCACACGTGGCGTTTTTCCGCTGCGTTTTTTCTTGGCCTAAAAACGCAGCACAAGCCACACAGCCCGAGACTATGGCATTTTTCAGCCCAGTTCTGGTGACGTAGCAAATCCCGTTTCCATGGTGCTAATAGTGCGAAATAGTAAAAAACGCTGCGTATTTCCGCTAGGTCTGTCAGCTGCCTTTGTGAATACATAGGAATAGCTTGCTGTGCAAATACTGGCGTATTTCAGCCAACGCTTGAAAAATCCGTGCTAAGGCGTTTTCTAGCGTATTTCTGCATTGTGTGGCTTGAAAATACGCAGCGGGAAAACCCCACGTGTGGCATCAGCCTTAAGCCACCTTAGTTTGTGCAACATTATTGTATTTATTTAGCCCTGGTAATGCAAAGACTTTAGAGCAGCTGCTTTTTAGGTATATCAGGGGAGAAAATGATCAGTGTCTGTTTTTAGCACTTGAAGAAGGGGCAAAAATTGGAAAGCAGTGCACACATTATCCTGTACTCATAGTAACCCATATCGATCATAGTTCCTATTTAACCCATTAGGAACTAAATTATTTAATGGCGTTATCAGCCATACTCCCCTCTTTCTTAGTAATAATTCACTCTCAACCCTTGCCTAAGTCATGAACCTTAAGTCTGAGGCAGGAGGTGTAAGTGAGCAGCTCTCAGCCTGTGTGTATCAGTCTATGGGGCACATTTACTAATCCACGAACGTCCGAAAAGGGCCCGAATGCGTTTTTTTCGTAATGATCGGTATTTTGCAACATTTTTGTCGTAATGGCTATGCAAAAGTCGAGACAATTCACGAAAGTCATAATGGCTATGGAAAAGTCACGACAATTCACGAAAGTCATAATGGCCATGCAAAAGTCGCGACAAGTCACGGAAGTCATAATGGCTATGCAAAAGTCGTGACAATTCACGAAAGTCATAATGGCTATGCAAAAGTCACGACAATTCACGAAAGTCATAATGGCTATGCAAAAGTCACGACAATTCACGAAAGTCATAATGGCTATGCAAAAGTCACGACAATTCACGAAAGTCGTAACAGCTACGAAAAAGTCGCGACGGTGACAAAAAAATCGCAAAATGTTCGTTTCCAATCCGATTTTTTCCCATTCTGGATTCGGATTCGTGGATTAGTAAATCAGCCCCTATGTGTGTCAGTCTGTGTATCCCTGCTGCCTAAGGGCCTGTCGCTGTGGCTAAACTCAAAATATCCAAGCCAACTTAATATGCGCTTACCTTGTACTTGACCCATGTTGCAAGTAGCAAAGGAAGCGCACGCATGCACGCACCCAGCACCGGGCATTTGCCGCGCACTCACGTCACGCCGCGCGCACGCCCCACCCCGCGCTGCCTTTGCTACTTGCCTCAAGTATAAGCCGAGGGTTCCATTTTTAGCACATTTTAAGTGCTGGAAAACTCGGCTTATACTCGAGTATATACGGTATATATTTTTTTTTTTTACCATTTTCTCTAAACCATAAAAAATTTGAGAAATCTACAAAAATAAAAACCGTTGCCATCTAAAAGATGTCAAGGGCATGTAGAAGTCAATGGCCGGTGTGCAGTTGGGGCCACACTACTTTCAGGCATAAGGCAACCTCGTAGGTAGGAAAAATAGACCAACTGCTTGATTCAAGTTGGAAACTCAACAATTTTAGCAATAGGAAAAAAATATTTGGTCCTGAATTCAAGTTGCAGTCGTTGGTGAAACTGCACCTTTCTTACCCAAATGATGGGTGCTGGGGGTCATCTTAGCAATGACATCATTACTATTTACTTGCTGTAACATGGTAAGGATTATTCCATCACCATCATCATCATCATTTGTCTAAAATGAAGTGTGATTTCTATTAGGAATATTATTGCCAGTATTATCCTCATATTCTGCAGGGTTGCTGGGCATTAATTCTATGCTCTCTTCTTTCATATTACAGGTATTTACATGTATTTTGGTTCTCTGATGCTCCCCATTAATTTGATTTTCTCCAGGTGTATCTGGAATACCTGGATCCTCAGATATATTCCCATTATTCTTTATATTATGTTCTATATCATCTTTATCCCCATTATTTATAGTATGACTGTGTTCTGCACTATAATGTATATTAGCTACACTGGGCTGATCTGTATCACTATACCCAGGGGGAAGACTTTCTGGGTCATTAATCAGTTCTGTGGCTTCAGCCTCGGTGTCACTGTTCTTTAAAACTGCCTCTTTTGGAGTCTGTCCATCCAAAAGTGGAGCCGTAGGATTATCTTCTTCCTCCTCCCCCTCCTCATCATCACTATTAATAATGTTCTTCTCCATCAGGTCTGTCTCCATTTTGGAGGAATCTGAAGTAGCAATGTCTTCCTTTCCGGGAGGTACGTCATTAATTCCGGCTTCCAGATCCTGATTCCTTTGGTTTTGTTCTTCTTCTTTTTTCTCGCTATTCTTTCCCTTCATTATGTTTCCTCTGTTCTTCAGACAATATATACCTGCAGGTGATTCATAAATAATTTTAAAAGAATCCAACCAGCCAATGAAACATTACGTTATGAAGGCAGCGTATTATGGCTACACAAGTAGAGCAGCGACAATCTAACACTAAGTACCCCAGGTACATTATAGACTTTTCCTCACCTCCCCAAACTGTTCACTCTATTGGACTAGTTTACTAATGTGTTAAACTGCACCACAGGCAACCAATCAGCAATGAGTTTTCATCAGTCTTTTACATTTTGGTAAATGAATAGATCTACGTTAGCGCCTGTGTGTTAAAACTAAGTAAGCTTTACTAGATAGGTAAATACAGCCATAAGCACTCACAGCAAAGCTGCACTGAGTCCTCTATCAAAAGAAATAGGATTTCTATTCTTCTTTTGTGTACACATGTTCTTCAGTATCAGACTTGCTGAGATGCTCACTTATGACGGGTAAGTTCTGTATAAAGGGACACATAAAATCCCCCAGTGTCCCCTATAAAGACAACCCAAGGGAGGTGAGGTTTGAGATAAGAGTATACAAATATGCTATATATGTCCAATATGGCATGTTTCTCCTGCTCCCCCTCCCATTAGAATTCAATCCCCCTACCAGTAGAATTCACTCCCCCTCCCATCAGAATTTGCCCCCCTCCCAACACTGTGTAATCTGAGCTACCAGCACCTAGAGCTGCAGCAGGAAGCTACTGAGACCAATCTAAAATGGCTGCTGCTATCTTAAACAGAGAAAGCTTCTAGGGCTCTTTACTCAGGTATGGTAAAGCTTTCTGCAGAATGAGGTGGCACTAATGTGGCAAATCTATTGGCAGTAAAATGCCAAAATGACAGCCCAGCGATACCTTTGAAGCCTGGCACTCTGGCTATAGGCTCGTTTCAGTCATGCTGGGCTAGGGATGGCGAGATCCTTACATAGGCTGGAGTACATAGTAGTTTAGGTTGAAAAAATATACACTTGCCCTCCAGTAAATCTATAGGCTTTTAATACAGATAACATTTAATAATGCTGGCACGTGTTGGTGCTGCCTGGCAATGCTTGCTACAGCTACATTTATTTTCCCTAAGTGCCCCCAGGTCCTTTATATCAAGGATTTACCTATCTTAGTCCTGTTAAGGTTATAAGTGTTATAACCACAGAATTCAGTGTATTTTTGGGTGACTTTTTGGAGAAGGAATATAAGAATCACTTACCAAAGGCTACACAGCAAACGACTACACAAGATATGGCAATGATAATTCCATTTTTCCATTTCTCTCGATTACCTGAAAAAAAAAAAAAAAAAAGGGAATTAAATCCAATGTTTTTTTCACCTAAATAAATCTGCAACCATTTGCCTATCTATACATTTTCAGTGAGACCAGACTCCATGAAGCCACCCTAGCGATGGGAAGCCTCTATAAAAAAAAAAAAAAAAGACTGGGTGCCAATTAGGCATGGTTCCATGGGTTAGGTATCATGTTAGGTTCCATGGGTTGGGAGAGGCAGGTCAGGGTTGCATCACTAACTTAGTTATGGTGCGTTATGGTGACGTACCTGTGTCACTGCTTGGAGTAGTGGGACTTCCAAGATCCTTCCATTTCCCAGTAATGTCCTTTGGTTCATCTGAAACAAATTAAACACAGTTAAATACAGTTTTATTATTTTTGGTGCAAAACTGCCCCAATGTAACTCCACCTACTCTTAACCTGGGTAAGTACTGGGGATCCTGGATTTACTCCCCTGGGCAGGGAGATCCTAACTCATAGGGGTAAAGAAATTGCTTCATCTCAAGAATAGAAAAGGATGTCGTGAGTATCACTTCATAAACAGCTAGAGATCCACACTCAAGACTAGAGGGTTATCTATACCAAGGGTCTCAGTGGTACAGCAGCTCAATGTACCTCTACTGTTATATATAAAGGCACAAGGCTGCAGGCTGAGTTATACAGGGAACTCTGAGTATCACTCATGTATTATAAGGGATAATGTACCCCCTACTGTATATGATAAGGATATTAGCAGTCACTGAGGGGTTCTGTGCCCATATAAAGGCACAAGGCTGCAGGCTGAGTTATACAGGGAACTCTGAGTATCACTCATGTATTATAAGGGATAATGTACCCCCTACTGTAAATGATAAGGATATTAGAAGTCAATGAGGGGGTTCTGTGACCATATAAAGGCACAAGGCTGCAGGCTGAGTTATACAGGGAACTCTGAGTATCACTCATGTATTATAAGGGATAATGTACCCCCTACTGTATATGATAAGGATATTAGCAGTCACTGAGGGGTTCTGTGCCCATATAAAGGCACAAGGCTGCAGGCTGAGTTATACAGGGAACTCTGAGTATCACTCATGTATTATAAGGGATAATGTACCCCCTACTGTAAATGATAAGGATATTAGAAGTCAATGAGGGGGTTCTGTGACCATATAAAGGCACAAGGCTGCAGGCTGAGTTATACAGGGAACTCTGAGTATCACTCATGTATTATAAGGGATAATGTACCCCCTACTGTAAATGATAAGGATATTAGCAGTCACTGAGGGGTTCTGTGCCCATATAAAGGCACAAGGCTGCAGGCTGAGTTATACAGGGAACTCTGAGTATCACTCATGTATTATAAGGGATAATGTACCCCCTACTGTAAATGATAAGGATATTTGTGGTTCCTTTTATTGGTGGCTGAATAGTCGATTTCTACATTCTAGTGGATAAGAAGGTTGTACTTACCAAACACTGTGAGGTAGATGTATCTCTTGCTGCTGTCAAATTCAAGTAGATACCAGCCTTCATCCTGCCTGCGCAGGTCTTTAATAATAAGGGACCCATTGGCCCCTGAGAGCACTCGTGTGTTGTTCTTATCATGCAAATGGTCAGGATTCTTTTTATCCATGTATAACAAGGGTTTTCTGTTTGACGAGTCCTTGGCTTGTCCACAGGAGAACCATTCAGCCATAGACTGAAATGGGACAGATGGCAGCGTGATAGTCCCACCAACAGTGCCGTTCAGGAAAATGTCCTTTTCTTTACCTGAAACAAAAAAACATTTGTCTCCGTCAGTTTATTCACTTCTTGTCCTACCTACTCCTGTACTGGTGAGACAAGGGGGCATATTTACTAAAGGGTGTATGTTTAAATGTGATGTATTTCTGCCAAAATTGAAACAATACCAGTTTATTATAAAGGTGAGTACAACAAAGTTTAGGGAATTCACATGTTTTTGCTAGTACATTACATTACATTACATTAACATTTATTTATAAAGCGCCAACATATTCCGCAGCGCTGTACAATAAGTGGGTTACATACATTGGACATACAGAGTAACATATAAAGCAATCAATAACCGATACAAGAGGTGAAGAGAGCCCTGCCCAAAAGAGCTTACACTCTACAAGGAGAAAGGGTTGAGACACAAGGTGTGGGAATGGGCATGACCAGAGTTGTGGGAGGTGGGGCACAGGGTGTTGCTAAACTAGATTAGGGTAAGCCTCTCTAAATAAATGTGTTTTTAGAGATTTCTTGAAGGCAGAGAGATTGGGAGAAAGTCTGACAGTTTGTGGGAAGCGAATTCCAGAGAAGGGGGGCAGCCCTTGCAAAGTCTTGAATGCGAGGGTGTGAGGAGGGAATGTGAGAGGAGTTGGGGAGCAGGTCAGTAGAGGAGCGTAACAAGCGGGTTGGATGGTACCTAGAGATGAGTTCAGAGATGTAGGGTGGGGCAGAGTTATGGTTATAGTTTATGCTTTAAATGTGAGGGTCAATAGCTTGAATTTTATCCTGGATGGTAGGGGAAGCCAGTGCAGGGATTGGCAGAGCGGCATGGCAGAGGAGGAGCGGTTGGAGAGGTGTATGAGCCTGGCAGCAGTATTCATTATGGACTGGAGAGGGGACAGTCTTTGGAGGGGAAGGCCAATTAATAGGGAGTTACAGTAGTCCAGGCGAGATATTATAAGAGAGTGAATAAGAATTTTGGCAGCATCTTGGGTGATAAATGATCGGATTTTGGAGATATTTCTTAGGTGAAAGTGACATGATTTGATAAGTGATTGGATATGAGGAGTGAAGGACAGGGCAGAATCAAGGATAACCCCAAGGCACCGGGCCTGGGAAGATGGGGTGATGGTAGAATTGTTAACCGTTATAGATACCTCGGGAACAATGTGGGCGTTGGATGGGGGAAAGAGAACCAGTTCAGTTTTAGAGAGGTTTAATTTGAGGTAACGTTGGGACATCCAAGTGGAGATAGCGGACAGGCAGGAAGAGACGCGAGTTAGAAGCTCTGGGTTGAGATCAGGAGAGGAAAGATAGATCTGAGTATCGTCAGCATAGAGGTGGTACTGACAGCCAAAAGAACTGATTAATTTGCCAAGTGAGGAGGTATAGAGAGAAAATAGTAAGGGGCCCAGGACAGAGCCTTGAGGAACCCCGACAGAAAGAGCAAGGGAGAAGATGATTCCCCATTGTAAGAGACACTGAAGGATCGATCTGAGAGATAAGATGAAAACCAGGATAAGGCAGTGTCACGAAGGCCAAGAGAGTGGAGAGTCTGGAGGAGAAGAGGGTGATCCACAGTGTCAAAAGCAGCAGAGAGATCGAGAAGTATCAGTAGCGAGTAGTGTTTTTTGGCTTTAGCCGAAAGGAGGTCATTTGTTAGTCGGGTTAGAGCAGTTTCGGTGGAGTGTTGTTGTCTAAAACCAGATTGTAGGGGATCCAGGAGGTTATTGTCAGAGAGGAATAGCGTCAGTCGGTTGGATACTAGGCGCTCAAGCAGTTTGGAGATGAATGGGAGCAGAGAGATAGGTCGGAGGTTAGTAGGATTGGAAGGATCAAGGGAGGGTTTTTTCAGAATAGGGGTTACAAGTGCATGTTTCAGTTGGGAGGGAAAGATTACAGTAGAGAGCGAGAGATTGAATAGATGAGTTAAGGCTTTGATAAGACAGGGGTTGGCATTACGTAGAAGTTTGGTAGGAATGGGATCAAGCGGGCAGGTAGTAAGGTGGGAGGAAGACAGCAGTTTTGAGACTTCCTCTTCAGTCACTGGGGAGAAGGAGCCAAGAAGAGACTGGGGAGCATGTAGGGAGGGAGGGGAATGGTTATGGGGATTTAGTTGTGCAATGTCACTTCGGATGGTGTCAATTTTATTTTTAAAGTGCTCAGCAATAGCTTGAGCAGTGACTGAAGCACACGGAGGTGGCGGAGGAGGGGACAGCAGAGAGTTAAAGGTAGAGAAGAGTTGTGCAGGTTTTTTAGAGAGGGAGTTAATAAGTGCAGTGAAGTAGGTAGGAAATATTCAAGAGCGCAAGAATGAGGGGGGCAGGTTCCCCCCCTTCTGCCCTCACCCATCCCCTAGGTGTCAGTAGGAGCAGGTGGTATGGGGGGGCCCTAAGGTGCTATGGATATGACACTGCTGCGCTTTTCGATAACACTGTCTCCACTGAGCAACATATTTTTGATCCTGTGCTTGGTACAGAGACCAGCAATCCTTGGGGGGCCGCCTTTAGTGTTCTTGCACTTGTGCCTCACGGATTGAAAAATGACCCCTATAATGTAACGGAAAGATAAAACTACTATGGAAAGCTGCATATAGACGTAGTAGTACACATTCACACAAACAAAATCTATCTATCTATCATCTATCTATCTATCTATCTATCTATCATCTATCTATCTATCTATCATCTATCTATCTATCTGTCATCTATCTATCACAGGGGATGGCAAACTACGGCCCGCGGGCCACGTCCGGCCCCTTGGCCTTTTTAATCCGGCCCGCCAACGACGCCAAGTCTCATCACGCGAGACTTGGTGTCATTGGCGGGCCGGAATTAAACAGACTAAGGGGGCGTAACGCTGGCCTGGCCCTGTCCGGTCTGGCCCGGGGGGTAAGTGAATGTGGCCCGTGAGTCAAAAAGTTTGCCCACCCCTGATCTATCATCTATCTATCAGCTATCTATCTATCTATCTATCTATCTATCAGCTATCTATCTATCTATCTATCATCTATCTATCTATCAATCTATCTATCTATCTATCTATCAGCTATCTATCTATCTATCTATCTATCATCTATCTGTATCATCTATCTATCTATCTATCTATCTATCTATCTATCTATTGTAGATAGAAAGGAGCACACCCTTCACAAAGGCAACAACCCTAGGTGCAGGAATTAAGTCCCTGTTTGTGCGGTACTCTTCTACTCTATATATATATATATTATATGATATTATATGCCTTGTGTGTATGTATATTCTCTGTCTTCACAAAGGTAGTCAGGTATTTCTGACATATTATGCTTTCAGCCCCTCCTGGGATATTGGTTAAAATAAAGAGCAAAGTTGAACTGAAGGGAGAAAGAAGTCCTGTGTATGGGCAGGTAATCCGTGTGTAGTTAAACAGCAGCCCTGTTAGGAGATGTTTGTAATGTTTTGTGAATGTTCAATGCTATGCAGCACTGCTGCCATTAGAGGGCGCCCTCTCCAGCAGGCCAGATAGTACCATAGTCAGTATGGTTTGAAACAGCTTTGTGTGAGTAGAGCCGGCAGCCTGTCAGCTTGTGAAATAAAGTCTAAAGCCACAGCTGTTTGTGTGTGTGTGGGTCAAGACTTGATACTGTGCCCTCAATGAAAGTTTCATTGCTCCACTGGGAATGCTGGGAAATGTAGTGCCTTTTTAAAAACATGTTGACAGTAATATTTGGCTGCTTCATCAGAAATGTTAGTTCACCCTAAGACACAAAAATAGGCTAAATCTTATGACGTGGTCATTCCTATAGTGCAGGGTGGGAAGGGGGGGTGGGTAATCCAAAACCGTAGCCATTGAGCTGTGAAAGTGAAAGCAGCAGCAGATGGGAGTGGCAGGCAGGGAGCTGAACTGGAAGGGGGAAATATTTATGCAGCCCTGACAGACACCAGTGGCTCCAGAGAGATGGGTAGAATAAGAAGTTTGGGGTCCAGGGAATCTTGTTTGTTCCTTTTACCCTTGGGTGTAGTACTGTGACAGGCTTAGTAGGTTCTAGGACAGCATTCTCCTTTGCTGCAGTATCAGGGGCTCGTCAGTTTGTTCTGCCCTACCAGCCTGTAGTATTCTGCCCTACCAGCCTGTAGTATTCTGCCCTACCGGCCCGTAGTATTCTGCCCTACCAGCCTGTAGTATTCTGCCCTACCGGCCCGTAGTATTCTGCCCTACCAGCCTGTAGTATTCTGCCCTACCAGCCTTTAGTATTCTGCCCTACCAGCCTGTAGTATTCTGCCCTACCGGCCCGTAGTATTCTGCCCTACCAGCCTGTAGTATTCTGCCCTACCAGCCTTTAGTATTCTGCCCTACCAGCCTGTAGTATTCTGCCCAGTATGGCAGGCTTCTGCTACACATTTGTTGCAGTGCAATGTTGGAGGAGATTTGTATGGTGTTTTGTTCTGTCACAAGGATCCTAAATGTGACTATATTGGAGGTTACAGTGATATGCCCATTACTTGGGATGTGCCGGCAGCCATCTTGCTTGTGGCAGTCTCTTGTTGTAGCTAGCCAAGTCCCTGCAGCAATGTGATCCCATGCCGGTATTTTAACCACATTGGGGGGAATTCACACAAGTGGCGATATTGAGACAAAATAAAAAGTGGAGATAGATTTGTCGATTTTCCACCTAATTCACAAACCTCTATCTCCACTTTTGTGAATTTGTCTTTTAAACAGACAGTTTTCAGATTTTGTCATTTTCCCGACAATTTTTTATGAAATTGCCTTTAGCTGTTAGTAAATGTGTCGGTGCCACCAAACCCAGTCCCACAGCTACAGGAGCCTTGGGGTAGGGATTTTACCGGCAGGATTTAGCATTTCATATGCCATTTGCCATTTCACTTTGGGGGCATTTCCTGAGGGGTAATTTCAGTTTGCCCAGGGAAACTATACATCATTTTTTTCAGGACAATCTGGGCTTTCTAATGTTTTCTATATTTCTGTTTAACTTCTGTAAGATTAAGGGTCTAAATACCGTCTTCTCTAGCCCCTACTCATTACTGGGCAGCAGCAATCCAGCCCCCACACCAACATGCCCAGTGAATAGAGGTTCAACAGGACTAGGGCCCACTGGGTTTTTATCCAGTGCCCTTTTGGGCCAGTCCAACCCTGTACCCCAATATCCGAGTTTGGGTGCCAGTGTGTATGAGCTGCTTGCTAATCACCAAGATGGCTGCTGGGAACAGGTGAGGGCCAATGCTGTCAGGCAGCTCTGTAGTTCTGGACATGCTATGGGGCACAGATAAGTTGGGGCAAATGTCAATGAAGTGGTTAAAGAGGGGGCACTGCTGCTAAAACTAAACATTTTCTTGGGAGGCTTTACTTTTACTTTTAATAAAAATGTTTACAATATATTAACACAAAATGTTATTATTGCCTCATTGATTAAGCTAAAACTCCCATAATCATGCAAATGTGAGGTAAAAACTTTTTATATATAAGATATAAATTAAACTTTTTTTAATCAGTGTTTTACTTGTTTATAAAATGTTAATGAGGCTTTTTGCACCTATTGTTCTAGGGTTAGACAGAAACTTGTCCCCTAACAATAGGCTGCTAATCCCCATTAATATGTTAACGACCCCCCATGGGGCTCCTACCAGAGGTGTGAAATGGAGACTGGGTGAAACAAAACAAAACAGAAGAGCTTAGAATTGGTCTGACACAGTAACACTGAGCTTTACTCCATTTTGAAAATGTTGTTAAAATGTCGTATAAATGTTGTTTAAACGACAAATTCACAAAAGTGTCTGTAAACTGTTTTTCTTTCACCAAAAACGGAAAAGTGGCGGTTGAGTCGGAATTTAAGCGGATTTCTGTTTGTGAATCTGGAGAAAGTATTTTCCACCAGTTTTTCCACCACTTTTACTCCAAAAAAAGGCTCTCTCCACTTTTGTGAATTCCCCCCCTTGAGTCCAGTCAGTAATTCCCTACAGATACCAGACATTCTGTAACTGGTTTTTCATGTAGATGTTCCAGTGCTACCAGGATAGGCGAGCCACAGTTCCCTAGTAGTGCCTGAGGGAACACTGCTAGTCATTAATTTTATATGGGGTGTATTGCATCAGGGGTATAGGGAAATTGCATTATACCTACCTGTCCATTAACTAAAATGGCTAGGGATTTACTTCTACTAATATATGGGAATTTATTTTAGGTAATTTGAGATAATTACGTTACAATTATCCCAGGCTCAGGTGCTAGAGCACTTGAGAGGTACAAAAGGGTGCCCCTTAGTGCTCATGGTGCCAGTGTCTGACTATGCTTTGCCCCTAGCACAGAACTGAATATCCGCCATTCGGTGCAGAGTACAGCAACAGAGAAAGCATGGGAGCTCTGTCCTTTTTCGCCTGCCATGCAGTATGTATAGGGCTCCATTGCCAATTGCATCCGCTGGAGCTTCTTAACTTGCACATCTAAATGACTCTCAAGTTAGTGGGCACCCAGCTGCTCCCCCACCAAGAATACACAGGTCTCTGAGCTTGGTTTTGGCTTGCAGGAACCTGAGGCAATTTTCAATGGGCAGGGCACAAAGTGCAAACAACATGGTGGAGTTTGCCCATTTTTTTTAACTCTACAGCCTGTCCTGCACTAAATAATAAACCCATTAGGGGCCATTTACAAGCACAGTTGCAGATGCACTGAGTTTGCTGCAGTCATTTTGTAAATAAAGTCCACTCATCAGAGCAGCTCCATGCGCTTACAAATAGTTACATAGTTACATAGTTACATAGTTACATAGGGTTGAAAAAAGACCTGTGTCCATCAAGTTCAACCCATCCAAGTAAACCCAGCACACCTAACCCACACCTACCAATCTATACACACACATACATAAACTATAAATACAACTACTAGTACTAACTGTAGATATTAGTATCACAATAGCCTTGGATATTCTGATTGATCAAGAACTCATCCAGGCCCCTCTTAAAGGCATTAACAGAATCTGCCATTACCACATCACTAGGAAGGGCATTCCATAACCTCACTGCCCTCACCGTGAAAAACCACCTACGCTGCTTCAAATGGAAACTCCTTTCCTCTAATCTAAAGGGGTGACCTCTGGTGCGTTGATTGTTTTTATGGGAAAAAAGAACATCCCCCAACTGCCTATAATCCCCTCTAATGTACTTGTACAGAGTAATCATGTCCCCTCGCAAGCGCCTCTTTTCCAGAGAAAACAACCCCAACCTCGACAGTCTAACCTCATAGTTTAAATCTTCCATCCCCTTAACCAGTTTAGTTGCAGTCTCTGCACTCTCTCCAGCTCATTAATATCCTTCTTAAGGACTGGAGCCCAAAACTGCACTGCATACTCAAGGTGAGGCCTTACCAGGGACCTATAAAGGGGCAAAATTATGTTCTCATCCCTTGAGTCAATGCCCTTTTTTATACAAGACAGCACTTAATTTGCTGTAGTAGCCACAGAATGACACTGCCTGGAATTAGACAACTTGTTATCAACAAAAACCCCTAGATCCTTCTCCATTAAGGATACCCCCAACACACTACCATTCAGTAGATAGTTTGCGTTTATATTATTTCTACCAAAGTGCATAACTTTGCACTTATCAACATAGTTGATCTTAGCGCTATTCAGTCCAATCCGCCTCCTGTTCCCAATGGGGTGCAGAACGACTACTGACACAAGGGAGCCCTGGAGATACCACTGCCTCTGAAGGTAGCCTCAGGGTTCCGCAAGTGCCACACAAATCAGATATTGCCAATAAACGTAATACCCCTGTAGCTAAGCATTATGTAGAGAAGGGACACAATGCTGCACAATTAAGGTTCCGAGTGTTGGAACAAGTTAACAGACATAAAAAAGGGGGAGGCCGAGATTGTATCCTATTGCAGCGCAAGGCACGCTGGACTTATCTTTTGGATACAGTGCCCCCCGCAGGGTTAAATGAGAGAATAGTGCTTCATTAGTTCTTATAGGTTCTATTAAGTGTCCTGCAGACTGAGTTTCCATTTGATTATCATGTGCATTCTCAGTATTTGTTAGGTGCTGTGTGAGCGCAGTAACAACTGTATACTGTATTATGTGATGTATATATTGTGCCTTGGTAAACAGTTTATAGTCTTATTTTCTTATTTTTTCACTTTATAAACAGCCTCTGGTATTGTTACGTGCTGTAATAACTGTACACTACATGATGTTTAGATGTTGCCTTGGTGACTAGGTCGCAGCCTTGACTTCGATCTTCATCACGTGACGTGAACTACCATTGACGTCACCAACATCACGAGATCTCGCGAGATTTCGTATAATCATGGACACGCACCCTTGAGTTTAAATTCTGTTCACTTGGAGTTGGTGTTGGGGAATCCTATATTGAAAAAGGGAACGCAAGGTTCCTGAAATGTCTGTATCCTTCTCACTGATTGCTCCAAAAAAACCCACTGTGGAGGCAGCTTTTGCACCCGCTAAAACATCCTTCTTGCATTTGTACCCTCTATTAATTTCTGCAGTGAAATTGTACCCAAAGAATTGGACACACACGCATTCCAGAAGTGATCCTATCCAGAATTTTGACATATTAGGGTTGATTTACTAAAGTATTACCGTGTGCGTTAAGTCGCATATCGCATGCGTTAATTTCTGCGCAACCGCATGCGTTAATTTTAACGCATGCGTTAATTAGCGCGCTAAAAGAATATTAATGCATGATTCACAATCACTTAGGCACGCTAAATCAGTGTTTTTCAACCTTTTTTGGGCAAAGGCACACTTGTTTCATGAAAAAAATCACGAGGCACACCACCATTAGAAAATGTTAAAAAATTTAACTCTGTGCCTATATTGACTATATATAAAGTAATTCTCTTGAATAGGAATCAAATAAACACAAAGAAAGTATTTTCCGGGACATTTTCTCCACAAACCCACCCCCCCCCCCCCCCACTGATTTTTTTTTTTTTTTATACACACAAAAATTTTATATTATATATATATTATTATTAATTGTTTTCTTACATGTCAGGCTGTCTTGGGGTGCGGCATCCAGGGGTGTCCCGGGATTGTCCTCCGGTGGGGAGTAGGGCGGCTGTGCATGGGCCTGGCCCCTGGTGGATCTGGTCTGTCGGGGCAGGGCCTGGGCAGTTGCTCCCCCCGGTCGGGTTGTGCCAGGGCAGGATAGTGCTGCCTCTCCTCTCTGGTTGCTCCGCCCTCCTGGATCCGATGCCGGATGATGTCACAGGCAGTGACGATTTCCGGGCATCAGGGAGCCAGGAAGTGGAAGGTGTCCCAGAGGGGACCGGGGGAGTCTTCACCTACGGCACACCAGGCAACATCTCGCGGCACACTAATGAGTTGCGGAACAGTGGTTGAAAAACGCTGTGCTAAATATCACATTAGTCTATGCGAAAATTAACACCTACTTGAGGCAGGCGATAATTATAGAAAAGTACAGTTAATGAGCTTTTGGCGATAAAATTGTCGCAGGCGTCAAAAAATAATAGTCGCGGGCAACAATTTTTTTGGCTGCACAACATTTTTGTCATTTTGCAAATTTTTCGCTAAAGATAAACAAAACAGATTCGCTCATCACTAGCGGCTACTATTTATAAGCAGCTACTAATTATATGCTACCATTTATATGCTACCATTTATATGATACCATTTATATGCTACTATTTATATGCTACTATTTATATGCTACCATTTATATGCTACTATTTATATGCTACCATTTATATGCTACCATTTATATGCTACCATTTATATGCTACTATTTATATGCTACTATTTATATGCTACCATTTATATGCTACCATTTATATGCTACTATTTATATGCTACCATTTATATGCTACCATTTATATGCTACCATTTATATGCTACTATTTATATGCTACTATTTATATGCTACTATTTATATGATACTATTTATATGCTACCATTTATATGCTACCATTTATATGCTACCATTTATATGCTACTATTTATATGCTACCATTTATATGCTACCATTTATATGCTACTATTTATATGCTACCATTTATATGCATAGGCGACGATTCATATGCGGCGACTATCTATTTGCGGCGACTATACGCGGGCGTTACTTAGCGCATGTACCGTCAAATACCGAACGAAAATAGTCTTTGTGAGTTAAATAACGCATGCAATATCGTGCGTAAATTAGCGCATGTATGCTTATAGTGAATCGTGCGTTAAGTCGTGAAAATTTAGACGCGATAAAATTTTTAACGCACTTTAGTGAATCAGCCCTATTGTCTTCAATTGCACCTGGTACATCTCCCCTTTGCGGATGCAGTGTCACTGGAATTATGGGAAAAGGCTCTGCATCGGTGGTAAAAAACGTGGGTGCCGAAAAGTAGTGGAAGAGGAGAGGCTTCTGACAGAGCAGAGTCTTTGTGGGAATGCACAGTGAGTCAGGCAGGTAAGTATGGGCACAGACACAAAACTGCTGCTGCACACTGGCTCCTGCTTCTCTGTGCATTCCCACAACACAAGTGCCCTTGTGTCAATATGCACTCTCCATTGCATCCATTTTAGGGCACACGTACTTGATGGTATGTTAGTAAATAACCTACATAATTTAGGGATGATCGTGTGTATGTAGTCTTGACCACTACATGGTCCTCTGGTTTCTGCAGATAAATCACCTATGGGCTTACCCCTAACAATCGCTCATGAATACAGCACTGCTCATCGCAGACAGCATTTATAGTGGTCCTTGCACTCTATCCTGGGGCCCACAGACCTGTGCCCACTGGCACTCACAGAGGGGACAGGTGCAATGCACAAAAAACATAGCAACTTAAACTTGTTTTTTGCACTTTTCACCTTCCACAGATTTCTGTAAATGAGCCCTGAGGGGTCATCTACCAAATCCCCTGCTACAAATGCTATACTGCAACATGCAAAGTGCAAATTCGAGAGTAATTGCAGTTGCGAGGGGGGGCTGTCCAACTGGCGGCCCCCGCAGGACCCCCTCTGTGTGCCCCCCCACCTGTTTGGCTGCTGTGACTACTTACCTTTGTGTAAGCTTTAAATGGTATCAGTGCTGAGATTTATGGACCCCCTGCATGGTTCACACCTCAGATTCAGGCTGTAATCCCTGTGTATTGTTTAATCCCCTGTACTGTTCACACCTTTAAAACCTGCATTGTTCACACCTCAGGCTCAGACTGTAATCTAATCACCCACATTGTTCACCTGTTTGCACCTCAGACAGACTGTAGGAGCAGTGCCAGCATTGTGTCACTGTATGTACTGCCTGTGTGTGCCATATTCTGTCTGCCCTATGCTGCCTGTGTGTGCCATACTCTGCCTGCCCTACCCTGCCTGTGTGCCATACTCTGCCTGCCCTACCCTGCCTGTGTGCCATACTCTGCCTGCCTTATGCTGCCTGTGTGTGCCATACTCTGCCTGCCCTATGCTGCCTGTATGTTTCATGCTCTGCCTGCCCTATGCTGCCTGTGTGTACCATACTCTGCCTGCTCTTAGCTGCCTGTGTGTGCCATACTCTGCCTGCCCTATGCTGCCTGTGTGTGCCATACTCTGTCTGCCCTATGCTACCTGTGTGTGCCATACTCTGCCTGCATGTGTATGCCATACTCTGCCTGCCCTATGCTGCCTGTGTGTGTCATACTCTACCTGCCCTATGTTGCCTGTGTGCCATACTCTGCCTGCCTTATGCTGCCTGTGTGTGCCATACTCTGCCTGCCCTATGCTGCCTCTGTGTGCCATACTCTGCCTTCCCTATGCTGCCTGTGTGTGCCATACTCTGCCTGCCCTACCCTGCCTGTGTGCCATACTCTGCCTGCCCTACCCTGCCTGTGTGTGCCATACTCTGCCTGCCCTGCCCTGCCTGTGTGCCATACTCTGCCTGCCCTATGCTGTCTGTGTGTGCCATACTCTGCCTGCCCTATGCTGCCTGTGTGTGCCATACTCTGCCTGCCCTACCCTGCCTGTGTGCCATACTCTGCCTGCCCTACCCTGCCTGTGTGCCATACTCTGCCTGCCTTATGCTGCCTGTGTGTGCCATACTCTGCCTGCCCTATGCTGCCTGTATGTTTCATGCTCTGCCTGCCCTATGCTGTCTGTGTGTGCCATACTCTGCCTGCCCTATGCTGCCTGTGTGTGCCATACTCTGCCTGCCCTACCCTGCCTGTGTGCCATAGTCTGCCTGCCCTACCCTGCCTGTGTGCCATACTCTGCCTGCCTTATGCTGCCTGTGTGTGCCATACTCTGCCTGCCCTATGCTGCCTGTATGTTTCATGCTCTGCCTGCCCTATGCTACCTGTGTGTGCCATACTCTGCCTGCCCTATGCTGCATGTGTATGCCATACTCTGCCTGCCCTATGCTGCCTGTGTGTGTCATACTCTACCTGCCCTATGTTGCCTGTGTGCCATACTCTGCCTGCCTTATGCTGCCTGTGTGTGCCTTACTCTTCCTGCTCTTAGCTGCCTGTGTGTGCCATACTCTGCCTGCCCTATGCTGCCTGTGTGTGCCATACTCTGTCTGCCCTATGCTACCTGTGTGTGCCATACTCTGCCTGCCTTATGCTGCCTGTGTGTGCCTTACTCTGCCTGCCCTATGCTGCCTCTGTGTGCCATACTCTGCCTTCCCTATGCTGCCTGTGTGTGCCATACTCTGCCTGCCCTACCCTGCCTGTGTGCCATACTCTGCCTGCCCTATGTTGTCTGTGTGTGCCATACTCTGCCTGTACTATGCTGCCTGTGTGTGCCATACTCTGTCTGCTCTATGCTGCCTGTGTGTGCCATACTCTGTCTGCTATATGCTGCCTGTGTGTGCCATACTCTGCCTGCCCTACGCTGCCTGTGTGTGCCATACTCTGTCTGCTCTATGCTGCCTGTGTGTGCCATACTCTGCCTGCCCTACGCTGCCTGTGTGTGCCATACTCTACCTGCCCTATGCTGCCTGTGTGTGCCATACTCTGCCTGCCCTATGCTGCCTGTGGAAGGTGACCCTGGCAGGGGTTTGTCCTGGAAGTTTGTTAGCCTTTAGAAATAGTCATTATATGGTCCAAAAGGTGTGTAATTATAAGCTGGGGGTTGCTGTGCTACCCAAAGAGGAGGAGTCATATGGATTTAAGAGTGTGGCTTAATATGACATAATATAATTCTTTCACATATGAATGCAGTTTGATATCCCTACAGTGAGCACCAACCATTTGCTGCGCTACCACATTAATGTGGGTATGGTCTTAAAAGCTCTTGTGATAACATGGGAGTGGTTTAAAAAGGGGGAGTGGTCAAAACTGGCTTCCATTATCAGCCCTCCACCATGTAGGCCAGAAAAATTCCAACCCTCTGTACCACAGAAGTTGGACAGCACTACTGGAGTTAAAGTAAGTAGGGGGTGGGCATAGGCGGATTTTCAATTAGGCTAGGGGAGGCTCCCTAAACTTGCTTTGGCACCTTAAAAAAAAAACAAAATAAAAACCTTGCTCCGTTTCTGCACTGTCCTGGAAATCTTCTCCTGTTCCTTCAAGCTCCAGGTTCTGCTGTAATAAGCGGTGCTCTGATTGGATCTTTCTTCTTGTGAATTCTCCAATCAGAGCACAGTTTTCTTGACAGACAGTAAAACTGACCAATCAAGGCACAGAGCTTGGGAGACATTACAAACTAAGGGCAGTGCAGAAATGAAGACTGAAAAGATGAATCTGCAGCTATAACTTTACCTGAGAACCAACTCTGAACTTTTTCTTCAGATTTCATCCCACTCCCTCAGGTACTATACTGTATATGTTCTAAAGACTGACCCACTAGCTGAAATTAAATAGTTTTTTGTCACCTGATATCTATAATATCCCTATCCCCTACCCTAACACATGGATGGTAAGTTAACTCTTTCCCCCTGAAAAAGCTCATTGTGCTTTTATATATTTTTTTTTTACTTTTCTCATTGTTTTGTTCATTTCTAGTTACAGTGGAGCCAATGTTGTGTATCAGTGCCAGTGTTATAGTGCCAGGGCCTGAATATCTGCCATCAGTACCCATTGTATCTCACTGTATATAATGTGCTGGTTTTGTAAATACAGACTGCGTCTCACTGTATATAATGTACCTGGGGTGTCAGTACCCACTGCCTCTCTCTTTATAAGACTAACTTAAACACATCTAAAGTGGTGTTTCACTTTTACGATAACTTTTGGTATGTTATAGAATGGTCTATTCCTAGCAACTGGTATTCCTAATTCATTTTTTATAGTTTTCGAATAATTTGCCTTTCTCTTCTGCCTCTTTCCAGCTTTCAAACGGGGGTCACTGACTCTGGCTTCCAAAAAGTATTGCTCTGCGAGGCTACAGTTTTATTTTTCCATGCAGGCCCCTTAACTACTTATATTCCCATCTCTTGTTTAAGCCACTACCTGGTTGCTAGGGTAAATAAGACCCTAGCAACCAGATAGCTGCTGAAATACCAAATGGAGAGCTGCTGAACAAAAAGCTAAATAACTGAAAAACCATTAAAAATAAAAGAGGACCAATTGCAAATTGTCTCAGAATATCAATGGCTACATCATATTAAAAGTTAATTTAAAGGTGAAGTACCCCCTTGAAGCTAACTGATCACAAACACAAATGAATGGAGAACCCCTAACAGAAGTGCATGTATGAATACTTTTATATCCTAAGTATTTTAGGGTTAAAATAAACACTCCCACTCGCCGATCGGCCAGTTAAAAGATTTTGATCGGGCGCCATAGAAGGCGCCTGAGCAAAATCTGCCGTCAGGGCTGAATCGGCAGAAGGAGGTAGAAATCCTATTGTTTCTACCTCCTTATCTGCCATTTCAGCCCTGAAGGTTAGTGGCGGGTCTGACGATCTTTCGTGCGACCAATAGTCGCACAAAATATCGCAGATCGCCACGTGTGTGGCCACCTTTAGTCTCACATTAGCTGTAGGTCAGTCTGTGTATGGGCCATCTTTAGCCTCCCCAAACAAAAAAGCCACCCTCCGCCTATGGGGGTGGGGCAAGGGTAACCTATCTTTCCTCAGTTTGACTCTTATGAACACAATACTGCTGACCAGACAGCACTGCATTTATTGGGGGAGACACGTTGTTGCACTACATTCTGGAGTGTAAAGACCTGTTGCTGTAGTTGTTACGTTACAGTGGCCCGCCTATATCTGACCAGAACACAAAGAATTATCGCTGGAAGCACTGAACACAATCATTGGCGCTGAAATTGAGAAACTCACCACATGCAGCCGTTGCCCCACAGGTTACCAGCGATGGCAAGAAAATGCAAGGCAAGGTTTCTTTAAGAGCCAGATTTCTGGTTTTTAAACAGGAATTCCAGCTCTTTCCGTGCTCGGAGCACTAGTGACGTGCCCCTCCCCCACACCAGAGAGGTAAGTGCTGGGGGGGGGGCATTGCAGGGTGACTTAGGGCCGTGACACACGGGGAGATTAGTTGCTCCACGACAAATCTCCATTGTCGCGGGCGACTAATCTCCCTGCAATGCCATCCCAGGGGCTAGAATGTAAATCGCCGGTGGGATGGCATTGCAGGAAGATTAGTTTCCCGCGACAACGGAGATTTGTCACAGCGCGACTAATCTCCCCGTGTGTCACAGCCCTTAAGGGATAGAATTGCCCCTGTACACAATAAACTGAGTGTGAGAAAGCAGCTTCACAATGTCCATAAGGAAACTCATGAGCGGCGCTTATGAGTTATGAGTCCATTTATCCTGGCAGTCAGGTGGCGGCATCCTCCGTTGTATATCTGCTTGTTGCTTCGTGTGTTAATCTATAACGTACCTTTTACTGAGTTGGAATAAAGTAACAACATTCCAAACAACGACAAACTCCTCAGTGCCATGCCGTATAAAGATAGGAGATTTCCAGAGAAAATGCAGCGATGAGCACAAGCCTCTCTCCGTGCAAGCTTCTTCTACTGGCGCCAAACTGACCGGAATAAACCGGCTTCTTTGTGTGACTCCAGCTCCACCCATGGCCATTTCCTGGTGGAATTTCCCTTCTGATTTCTCCAGTTCTTATTTCTGGTATTACATTGGGTATTGTAGTTTTTATTTACCATTTTGCTAACTGTCAAGATTAATGTAAAACTACAATACCCAGCATGCAATGGGAATGAAATCTGTCCAAAACTATCTGTGCAACAACCCATTTCCTGCTGCATACGGTATGTGATTGTAATACTAGTTTGAAATGCGATGTGGAGTGCTGGAGTTGATCCTTAAACTATAACTATAACTCTCTGTAACAGCACACCCATGTATATACAGTATATGCAAAAGTTTAGTTAGTTTTCCACATTGTAGTAAAGAAAAAGTAAACGGGGAAGACTTTTGATCACTTTTGAGTAAAAATTACTGGCGGTTTGGTGATCAGTTTTATTGGCAGAAGCAAGGGACGTCAATGGGAGCTGCAGTAGTGCCCTCCTTTGCCAATATTGTAGTACACAAACTAGAAAATGAGTACAGGTATAGAACCCATTATCCAGAATGCTTGGGACCAAGGGTATTCCGGATAAGGGGTCTTTCTGTTATTTGGATCTTCTGTTATCTGGATACCTTAAATCCACTAAAAATTCAATAAAACATTAATTAAACCCAATAGGGCTGTTCTGCCCCAATAAGGGGTAATTATATCTTAGTTGGGATCAAGTACAGGTACTGTTTTATTATTACAGAGAAAAGGGAATCATTTAACCATGAAATAAACCCAATAGGGCTGTTCTGCCCCCAATAAGGGGTAATTATATCTTAGTTGGGATCAAGTACAGGTACTGTTTTATTATTACAGAGAAAAGGGAATCATTTAACCATTAAATAAACCCAATAGGGCTGTTCTGCCCCAATAAGGGGTAATTATATCTTAGTTGGGATCAAGTACAGGTACTGTTTTATTATTACAGAGAAAAGGGAATCATTTAACCATGAAATAAACCCAATAGGGCTGTTCTGCCCCCAATAAGGGGTAATTATATCTTAGTTGGGATCAAGTACAGGTACTGTTTTATTATTACAGAGAAAAGGGAATCATTTAACCATGAAATAAACCCAATAGGGCTGTTCTGCCCCCAATAAGGGGTAATTATATCTTAGTTGGGATCAAGTACAGGTACTGTTTTATTATTACAGAGAAAAGGGAATCATTTAACCATTAAATAAACCCAATAGGGCTGTTCTGCCCCAATAAGGGGTAATTATATCTTAGTTGGGATCAAGTACAGGTACTGTTTTATTATTACAGAGAAAAGGGAATCAGTTTTAAAAATCTACATTTTTTCATTAAATGGAGTCTATGGGAGATGGACTTTCCATAATTCAGAGCTTTATGGATAACGGGTTTCCAGATAATGGATCCAATACCTGTACTTTTTAAATAAGGAACCATATAGTCTATATGTAAAAGCGTACTATAGATTTATATTTTGACATACTGGTACTATGGTCAGGCACAAAAAAAATGTTCCAGGAAATGATTGCTAAAGCCAACAATAGCCATAAAAGCATTAAATTCACCTATGAATATTCTGGGGAGTCAAAAAAAAATAAAAAAATATTGGCCAATATTACAAAATGACAGCATACATGGCCATCTGTTTAAGGAGCATCCGCTCTTTTCCTATAAAAAGGGTAGATCATTAAAAGATGATTTATGTAGCTCTGATCTTAAAAAGAAAAAAAAAGGTTTTGCTATACCCTCACTTGTGGGAGCACATATGCCATATACCCATTTCCTATCGCCCACGTAATTCTTCTCCTCTGGTAAAACCCTCACAAACCGCTAACCTGTCTAACCTTATTCACATTCCCACTCTCTGCTCTTCCTATCTCCCCTTCTCTTGTGCCCTTCTCAATACCCGCTCTGTAACTAACAAAGCCGCTTTTATTCATGATCTGTTTTGCTCCAAGTCTTTTCACCTTTTTGCCATAACAGAGACCTGGCTCTCTCAGAATGATAATGCTATTGAGGCAGCTCTCTCCTATGGCGGCCTTTCCTTCTCTCACACTCCCCGCATTACTGGCCGTGGGGGAGGGGTAGGGGTTCTGCTCTCCCCTCATTGCCGGTTTAAACTAATCCCTATACCCCCTACTTTCAGGTTTCCTTCTTTCGAGGTACATACGGTTCAGCTGTTCCACCCTCTCTCTGTGCGGGTGGCAGTTGGTTACAGACCTCCTTCTTCAAAACCCTTGGCTACTTTTCTCTCTGACTTTGAATCCTGGCTCTCTTTTTTTCTATGCTCTGACACCCCTGCAATCATTTTAGGCAACTTCAATTGCCATATAGATGACCCCTCTCAGCCCTGGCCCTCTCGATTTCTCCATCTAACCTCCTCCTTTGATCTCCGGCAATGGACTAATACAGCTACCCATAAGGATGGTCATTTTCTAGATCTGGTCTTTTATAAAAATCTAGATCTATCTACATTTAACAGTGAGCCTTTTCCTCTTTCAGATCATCATCTTATCTCCTTTTCTATCTCGCACATGTCTCATTCTCCCTCTAACTCTCAGCCTAAAACCCTGATTCGCAACACGCGAATGGTTGATATAACTGCTCTCTTAGTTCTAGCCTCTCCTCCTCCTGTGCTTCCTCTGATCCTGAGTTACTGGTAAATACCTACAACTCAATTTTATCATCTGCAATTAACGCCCATGCCCCCCTGCAGCCCCAACGCAGTCGTGCCCACAATCCCCGTCCCTGGCTTAACCCTCAGACGCGACCTATCCCAGGCCAAGCAAGCATACTATAACACACTTATAAATAATAAAAAATCAAACCCGCGGCGCTTATTCTCCATATTTAACGCGCTACTTCATCCCTCACCTAATGAATCAATCGTATCTGAACACACCCCCCAGGACTTTGCTGACTTCTTTAAAAGCAAAGTCGATTCTATCCGCAATCAATTTTCCCAACCCTCAGATACCGGTAATCTCGACCTTCCTAAATCTCCTCTCTCCCTATTCAGCTCCTTCAGTCTCGTAACAGAGTCTGAAGTTTCTCAGCTTCTCCGATCCTCTCCGCCTACTCCCTGCTCTCTGGATCCTATGCCCTCATCCCTACTAACAGTGTGCCCCTGCCATTACTCCAGCTCTTACCCACATATTCAATTCCTCTCTGGCTTCTGGTACTTTTCCCTCTCTCTTCAAACAAGCATGTGTCAAACCCATTCTTAAAAAGGCTACGCTGGACCCGTCCTGCCTTTATAACTACCGTCCCGTCTCTCTCCTGCCCCCTGCCTCTAAACTCCTGGAACGTCTTGTCTTTTCTCGTGTAACTAACTTCCTCTCCACCCATAATCTGCTGGACCCTATGCAGTCTGGTTTTTGGCCTGCGCACTCCACTGAGACGGCCTTATGTAGAGTGGCAAATGATCTCCAGACTGCCAAGGCCAAAGGACGCTACTCGGTTCTCATTCTCCTAGACCTTTCCTCTGCTTTTGATACTGTTGACCATTCTATTCTTATGCACATTCTCCATTCTCTGGGTATCCGGGATCAAGCAGCATCCTGGTTCTCTTCCTATCTCTCTAACCGCTCCTTCTCTGTCGCTCTTACTAACAAATCCTCTACCCCGGTTCCGCTTAGTGTGGGGGTGCCTCAGGGCTCTGTGCTTGGTCCCCTGCTGTTCTCCCTGTACACTCTCTCTCTAGGAGACCTTGGGCCCGATTCACTAAAGTCCGAAATAAGGAGAGCTATTTATAGCATGCGTTAAAAATCTTATCACTTCTTATTTTTCGCTCGATTCACTAATTAAGAAGCGATGTTCTTGGCGTTATTTATCTTACGATGACATATTTTAATGAAAAAAACTATGCGATAAGCGTTATAGGGGCCGATTCACTAAAGGTCAATAACGCTTATCGCATAGTTTTTTTCATTAAAAAGCATGCGATAATTAAGTACCGATTCATCAAAGTCATTTTGCATGTGTTAATCCGCATATCGCATGCACAAAAAATACGCATTGCGTTAATTAGCGAATAGAAATAGTACTAACGCATGATTCACAAACACATATGAAGCGTTAAACGTGCAAAATATCGTGTTAATCTGTGTGAATATTAACCCTACTTGGGGCAGGCGGTACTTAAAGAAAATTGTGGTTCGTGAGCTATTGGCAACACAACATGGAGTTTGCAGTCGTATTTTTTCAAGTATATGTTGGCCCTTGAGTGATGCATCCTCCAGTTTTCAGGGAAATGGTGGTTTTCAGAAAGTAATGGTTACGTGCGTAATATATTGCGCGCTGCGTAATATCTTGTGCGCTGCGTAATATATTGCTTGAAAATATGGCATCGTAAGATAAATAAGGCCAAGAACATCGCTTCTTAATTATGACAATTGTCCTTTTAGTGAATCGAGTGAAAAATAAGAAGTGATGAGATTTTTAACGCATGCTATAAATAGCACTCCTTATTTCGGACTTTAGTGAATCGGGCCCCTTATCTCTTCTTTTGGTCTTAAATACCACCTATATGCAGATGACATCCAGATATATCTAGACACCCCTGCACTAACTGCTGATGTCCAAACCCAGATTGGTAACTGCCTCCTGGCTATCTCCTCCTGGATGAACCGACGCCAGCTCAAACTTAACCTAGCTAAAACAGAGCTCATGGTCTTCCCGCCCAAACCTGGCCCTCCTCCTCCTTTCACCATTACTATTGATGGCATGACCATCAACCCTGTAATTTCTGTACGCTGCCTTGGGGTTATCTTTGACCAGTCTCTCTCCTTCTCTAACCATATTAATAACACTGCCAAAACCTGCCGCTTTTTCCTCCACAATATTGCCAAGATATGCCTCTTTCTTTCACAAGCAACAGCTAAAACACTAATCTATGCCCTTATCCTTTCCCGCTTAGATTACTGCAATCTCCTACTAACCGGCCTCCCAGACTCCCACCTCTCTCCCCTGCAATCAATCTTAAACTCTGCTGCCAGGATCCTCCTGCTCTCTCCTAAGAGGGATCCTGCTCAGCCTCAATTAAGCTCACTAGCATGGCTGCCTGTCAAGCAAAGGATAGCTTACAGAATCCTTCTGCTGACATTCAAAGCCCTTCACTCCTCTGCTCCTCACTACATTTCTTCACTGGTCTCCCTACATGTTCCTGGTCGTCTCCTTCGCTCCTCTCAGAGCCTCTGTCTCTCTACACCATCCACACCCACTGCGCTCTCTCATCTTAAACCTTTCTATCTCGCTGCTCCTTACCTCTGGAACTCTATCCCTGAATCCCTCCGTAGGGAAAACTCACCCACTCTCTTTAAGAAAAAACTCAGCTGTTACCTTCTGGAGCACTAAAACATTATTTTGCCCAGTCCTGCGCTTAAGGGCAAATACCCATACCTGGTGCACTCTTACCTTCCAGTTTGTGCCTGTATGTTACCCAACCACTTAGATTGTAAGCTCTACGGGGCAGGGACCTCCTCCTACTGTGTCTCATACCACATGGCACTTATATATATATATATATATATATATACATATATGTATTTATTGTATTTATTTATTATATCACTTGTCCTCCCTGTGTGTAATTTTGTATTCTGTAAGACTGTACAGCGCTGCGTACCCTTGTGGCGCTTTATAAATAAAGTTAAACATACATACATACATACATACATATGCGGGTATGCACATGTGGGTCAGACAATTAGAGTTAAATTGTTGCTACAAAAAGAAAACAAATGGATTAGGTTGTTGGATACAATGCAACCAAAAGGGTTTAATGGTCAATATTTTGTTTGCCCCTTGGTAAGATAGGCAGGTACAGTATGTGCAGTGTCCTGATTGTTGTTCAGATAGGCCTATGGCATTGTCTAACTTTTACCTTTTTCAACAGGAAAAATATATATATAACAAGGGGTAGGCCATGGTTGATTATTTATTTCTTTCTTGTGATGTTTTTTCACTTTTTTCACTAGGTGTTTCTCCTTGCCTTACATGGATTGGGCATTTGTACGTGTACTGGGCAGCTATAAAGGCTGGACGGCCCAAGAACGGGAGGCAGCTCGGTTTTCCAAGGGAGATTATGCAAGTTTGTTGGTTGGGGGAAAGGGGCATGACTTGGGACAGAGTAGTGCGCAGGATTGGAGAACAGCTGGGTCTTGGCCATGTTAGTACTAGTAGTAGATAGTAGTCTTGCATCTTGGGGGGAATGACCTAGGAGTCTACCCTATGCATGACATTATCAAGGAAATGAAGCACGATGTGTTGGAGATTTAATCGAGGGGGTGATTCTTGCATGGTCAGAAATTGTACCGAGGTTGTTTTAAAGGGGTGCACGCTCACAGGAAGCCACAGGTAGAGTTAAGGTGGCCATACACGTAGCAGTATCAATCTTTCGTCCAACCATTGGTCGCCCTGCACAAAATATTTTACGTCATGCCCTCTTTTTGGCCACTCCCCCATTGCCGTACACCTGCTCAACATCCCAGTCACAAAATTTGAGGTTGAGACGCTTGCCAGGGTCAATTTTCCATGAGGACAGGAAATCTGAAATGGGGTCAGTTCCCCTAAAACCTGTGACAAGTAGCTGCTACTTAGTAGCTTGGTGTGTCTTCGCCCTTAGAAGCACTACTGCCAAGGTGATGTGTACCCAAAGGGACAGCAAGTCAAGCTTAAACAGGGCACACATCTCCCTGGCAGATAACAGCTAAGCTGTGTAGAAAGGAATGGTTTTAATAATTAAGTGGAGATAAATAATGGTCAGGCATCGAAGCCTTTGTTGCCAAAACGTCAGCATTTGAATAGTTTATTTGCGGATGCCGGATAAACAGATACATCCTTTATTGGTCAAAGTTTCTGGTTCTCTCATGAATGTAACACAAAGGTCTACGACTTTTATTGGATATTACAGTTTCCCCAATTAAGGACTCCGTTTTTTTTTTATTTTTAGTTGACAAAAGAGGATGAAGACAGTGATAAAGGTGGAGAGTAAGTGGCTCCCAATGAGTATTGAGATGGAAGCAGGTAGATCAATGTTACCGGAGATACTCAGGCAGAAACAGTTTGTAGATATTTTGGCCTCGGCCGCAGCCTCCTCATCCGCTGGTTCTGCAGAGCAAGAACGATAATTTCTATTAATAAAACCTGTGATACCGTTGGTTCCAGAGTAGAGAAAAAAAAAGACCATGTGACCATGAAGAGAACCTTTGATTTAATAGAATGTAGCAAAGTGCTTAGTTAAGGAAAGAGAAATTGGGCTAAAAGGATTTTTTAATATCTAACAATATCTATATAATGATCTATTTATAGAGTATTAAAGCGGACCTGTCACCCTAAGAAATAGGTCCAAATTATTTTCTATATTGTTAGTTGAGCAAAATAAACTTTACTTACTCTATATAAATAATATAAATCTTGTTTCCTTCCGTCTTGGAATTACTCAATCAAAGCAAGCAGGCAGGCACCATTTTGTGGACACTGTTATGAAGGCAAGCTGTGTATCATGCCAAAATCTTGTTTATGTGATAGAATGGGGGGCCTGATGCCCAGGCCCATGCACTGGCTATACAGTTAGATAAGGAGGAGGGAGGGGAGAAGTGAGATGTGCAGTGACATCTAGGAAGTGCTGAATGGAAAGCTAAAGTTATTGTCTGCCCCACCTCTATGCCTAAGGCATAGAGGCGGGGCAAGCAATATATGATTGACAGCTGGGATTTTTAAATGCCTTTATAATGGGTTTGGATGTGTTAATATAAAAATGAATTTGGGTTTCATGTTTAATTTGAACAGGACTTTTATTATACAGATTTTCATGTCTGGGTGACAGGTCCACTTTAAGTGAGTAATAATGTGTAAGAACGTACACAGAAGGGTGGAAGAGACTTTAGGGGTAAATCGTTATGATCCAGGACCACCAAGGGGCACAAAACCACACTCCTTAGAGCTTTTTGTAAAAGTACTTGTATTGAGGGTGAAGGCACATTTGGTGACAAATCCGTGACTAATCTGCCCAGCCAACCTGAATGGTCGATTAGTTGCAGCGACTTATAGAGTAACCAATGGCAGGAAAGTCGCTGTCACTATTCGCCACAGCCATCTTAAAGAAAAAAGTTGCGGTGACTTATCGTCCCATTTGTCTTTGCCTTCAAGGTTTGGCTGTGCTTTGCGACCTCACTAAGCGAGCGGATCTTAACATGTATGGCCACCTTTAGTTGCATTTCTGTCTGTGGTCACAACTCCCAGCATCTCCTAGATGCCAAGCCTCTAAAATGGATTCATAAAACTACTTGTGGGCTTGGATCAGTTATAGGTTATAACTACTTTATTATTTCAATTAAAAAGAGCTAAAGTGTCGCCATGTTGGCCAGTAGGTTACAGAGGGACATTCCACATACCGATATCCTGCACGATGACACTAATGACGGCTGAGGCAGATGCACTGGAATCCCGTATTGTCACCTGATAGGAACCCGCATCACTTATGTTCAGTCGATGGATAATCAAGGAGCCATTCTCTGGCACAATCTCCATCCGCCCCTCTCTGCCCCCCACTGGGTATGTGTTGATGTCCACATGTTCCTTTGTATCGTCAGCCGACCTTATTGTCCGGATTGTGCATTTAATGAGCTCGTTTGTCGAAGCCAGATGCTCCCATTTGAGCTGAAGCCAGTTGGTCCGTGGGGGACTTCTGTACGACGTTGGGAGGAGGAGGGAGCTGTTGGGGGTTCCGCTTACATGGAGCTGACTAGCAGAAATGCTGAGGGAGCTCAGAGTGAGAGCTGGACCTGAGAAACGGCCAAACAGAACATTTATACTCCATGCAGAATTGACGTTTTCTATATGAGCCCTAACAATAACTTGATTATTGCAGAAATAGGACGGAATGTTTAACTGATTCTATTTAGAAGGTTTCCTATTTCCGTGAGATGAAGCTTATTCAGATTTGTGAACATTACCTTTTAATATGTTATAGCATGCGCTACTCATGAAAAAATTGCAATTGGTTGTCATTATTTATTTTGTAAAGTTTTTGAATTATTTGCCCTCTTCTTTCGACCCTTTCCAGCTTTCAAATGGGGGTCACTGACCCCGGCAGCCAAAAACGATTGCTCTGTGAGGCTACAATTGTATTGTTATTTTTAATTACTTATCTTCCTATGCAGGTCCCTTTTCTATTGATATTGCCATCTCTCATTCAAACTGCTGCCTGGTTGTTAGGGTAACTAAGACCCTAGCACCCATTGCTGCAAACTGGAGAGCTGTTAAGCAAAAAGTTAAATAACTGTAAAACCATAAAAAAATGAAGACCAATTGCAAATTCTACATCATGCAAAGTTAAATAAAAGAAGTTACTAGAGCAAAGTTACTAGAGCAAAAGGCCGAGCTTGCTGGATCTGTTGTTTTTCAGCCTCAGCTTATAAGTATCTTTAGAACCCGTATAAGCAAAGAAGGTTCCATTGATCCTTATGGAATGTTCTTCAATGATAATATAGACAAATCCCTGTTTGCCTCAGATTTTCTGGGTTCCCTGGATTTTGACAGCTGCTCTCTGTGTGTTTTATTTCTCCTACGAAACATGTATTTGGGTCATTTTGTTTTTAATTCTAACTACCAGCGCATATCCCTTCCTATTCTCTTATCTCACCACTTCCCTTCGAACAAAGACTGAGCAGAAGCCTCATCGACTCCACGATTTCCTGACTGTGTCACCAGTGGCCTTTACAGCACATTTAACCTTCATCAGACACCACAGATAATTACTTTTTTTCTGTTGTTATTTGTTTCGTTCCCCCCTCCGTGTAGCAGCCCAGTGAGTCAGATTTCTTACTTTCATACATTATGTAACCCTATCATGACCCAGAAAACGAAATTCTAGCTTAGGTTGGTAGAACATCACTTACATTGGACTCCTTTTCCCCACTGGACCTTCTCAATGGAGAAGGCAGAAGATGGTGTTGGGTAACTACACCTCTCAGCTGCTGTATAATAAAATATAGAGGATGCCAGAGGTTCCCAAACGCCACAGGGTTATACTTTCAGTAGACCAATTGGGGTGATAGATTGCAGCAATATTCAATTACAGAGCAAGGCAATAGAACCAACGTGGTGATGGCTTGGAGGGTTGTAAGATACACCTTTGGGACTACCAGTTAGTGGTCCATATCCCCCCCAGTAGAAATGTTTAGAAAGTAATTACTAAGCGGGAATCCCTTTCATTACTGTGGTCCCTTTAGGCAAGTTATGACTAGTTATAACTCCAGCTATCAGTCCTATGGTGGAGCACAGGCTGCTCCTGCTAGCTAAACAGTTTAACTTACGTTCATAGAATGTCAATAGCAGATGCTAATCCCATTGCTGTCTAACCTCATTCACGGGGTCCCTGTTCCCCAACTTCTCTAAGGGTTTGTCTTTCCTGGGCCTGGGCTTCCCAATTACTTTAATAAAGTGTAACCGGAAATAATTATAGACTCCCTGAGCCAATGGGGAACACTAACCCACCCAAGTACCAGGGCCTAGGAATAGTTGGAAATATTAAGAAGGGGATACTTTTTTTGACACAGAAGTCGCTACTTTTTTTTACCACAGCCTTTTTGACGTGACCACAAATTTTGGCAGTTTCCAATGGTGAAATGCACAATTTCACAGCGAGTCCATTCCCAGTTAAATAAATTCTCTCATTGCTATACATTCCTCAACACATCAACTCCATGACTTCTTTATAGACTGACTTACACCGTACCGACATGTAATGGCATTTGCTTCCTGTCTAAAAGCTAAAAATGAGTTTCGTTTCCCCTCTCCGTCCCCAATAGCAGCCCATTGAGACAGATCTCTGTCTTTCTAGGCATATTGATACATTAATTAATACATTTCTTAACAGGCATTTCCCCTGATGCTTCTGGCCAATGTATCAACTAAGGTATCAATTAAGTTCGGAAAATAGGAAGCAACTGAAAAGAGTCATTATCAAAAATGATAAGTTTTGTGAAGGCAGATTATCTTTTTACATATTCCATATGAAAACCATCACAGCCAGCCATGAAAATCATCTTTGGAGGATTTAGTAAGGGGGCAGTCTGCATTCTTTGTTTTGTTGTTACTGTTTTACTGACGCTACATTATATACTGTATTCATATACTGGTGCTATTTATATACTATATTAATATACATATTATTACACCATATATATAGATCATAAGCATTGCTATTATATTAATGCTGTAGTATATGCTATACGTCAGTGTATAATATCATATATGTGCCACTTTAGTGATGCTGTAATATATTCTATGTTGTTATATTAATGTCACTTTATGGCTGACTCAAGGAGAATGCAGAGCTAATCATTCCCTCCATTCTGTGTAACTGTAAAACATAACCTTTATTGTACCATAGAGCACCAGTAAAATGGCTTAGCATATAACTATATAGCATTGGATTCTGTGATTAAGAATATTGTTGCACAAGTTTCATAAAGAAGACACAGCAGGTGTGTATGTCTCATGATTATTCTAGGTATAAAGAGCAATAAAGCTGTGGAAGAAAGAAAATAAGAATGGGGGAAACAGAAGAGGTGAGAAAGGAGAAAGAGAAGAAATTGCCTTCCTTAGCCCTGTGGATAAGTTCTAGTGAGAGCTCTATAAGTAGCACTTTCCCTTTATTTCCTGAGGTTTCAGCCCTTATGTGAGTGACTCTGAGCAGTGACTGGGGGACCCCAAGGGGGAAAGAGATGAAGTGAACATTAGAATTGTGATTCCTCACCTGGTATAATGAGTAGAGCCAAGAGCAGGAGGAAGGCAGGGGGCACACACATGGCGCTGGGGGGCACAGTCTCATCGCAGGCCGTTCAGCTTCTCACTCTGGGCAGGAAGTGTGAATAGATACAGTGGGTCGGTGCAAGGGAGACCGTAGCCACAGCCGCCTCACCTCCCATCAGAGTCACCAGTGTCTCCAATCTGAGCTCCACTTGCTGTGTGATATCCTGCACTCTCTCCCTTTTCTCTGTTTCTCTTATTATATAGGCAAATATATATATATACTGTGTGTGGGGGCTGCCATATTATTACCCTTGGGCAGTACAGTACAGGTATGGGATCCCTTATCTGGAAACCCGTTATCCAGAAAGTTCCGAATTACGGAAAGGCCATCTCCCATAGACTCCATTATAAAAAAACAATTCTAATTTTTAAAAATGATTTCCCTTTTCTCTGTAATAATAAAACAGTACCTGTACTTGATCCCAACTAAGATATAATTACCCCTTATTGGGGGCAGAACAGCCCTATTGGGTTTATTTAATGGTTAAATGATTCCCTTTTCTCTGTAAGAATAAAACAGTACCTGTACTTGATCCCAACTAAGATATAATTACCCCTTATTGGGGGCAGAACAGCCCTATTGGGTTTATTTAATGGTTAAATGATTCCCTTTTCTCTGTAATAATAAAACAGTACCTGTACTTGATCCCAACTAAGATATAATTACCCCTTATTGGGGGCAGAACAGCCCTATTGGGTTTATTTAATGGTTAAATGATTCCCTTTTCTCTGTAATAATAAAACAGTACCTGTACTTGATCCCAACTAAGATATAATTAATCCTTATTGGAGATAAAACAAGCCTATTAGGTTTGTTCAATAGTTAAATAATTTTTAGCAGACTTAAGTTATGGAGATCCAAATTACAAAAAGATCCCTTATCTGGAAAACCCCTGGCCCGAGCATTCTGGATAACAGGTCCCATACCTGTATCTATAACTTTTTTGTGAACAGAATATCAAGCAGCTGCCTGTGCCCGTATTTAGGTGCAACTGTTGCAGTCTTAAAAGCTGACAATTACTTGCTCATTCCATAAGGGAGAAGATTATGAAAAGCTACAGTACCATAAATATAATTGTGGCCTGAGGGTTTGCTACTTACTCATTAGGGTAAGGGCACAGGGGGTGCCAGCCTATAGCAGTCAGCCAAAAACCAGCTGAACCCTCAATTGCATGTCCTAATAGTGCAAATAGTCTCAGAATATCACACTGTACATCATACTAAAAGGTAACTTAAAGGTGAGCAACCCCTTTCACAAGGGAACCTGTTTGTGGGCAAGCGGGGTGGGGGGTAAATTAACCCTTACCATTGCTGGACCAACCTGACAGGCTGCTTTATTGTTGGTAACATACATTATACTATACATTACAAACAGTACATTAACAATGTTTCCCATCTCTGTGATCTGTTAATTACAGTTTCATTCCATTCATAACGGACGTTACTTCATTCTGTTTCTTGTGATTATATCAGTCAGTTGCCTCAGCATTTGTACCTCCCAACACTCGGCTTCTCCGGTGCCAATGGACGGCTCGGGACTGGGGCTGCAGGTTCTTCTGGGCTCCCTCACACAATCATTGGAATTATAATCCTTTTCCATGGCCAGACTGCTCTTAGTACCAGCACTCCAGCCACACACCAGCAGGGGGCACACTCTGCCCAAAAGTACTCACAAAGAGAAAGAATACCCGGTGCCCACAGATTTCACAGTATTTTTTACTTTTCGCTTGGGATTTGAAACCCTGATCTGTTCTTTATTTTGCCCCATCTCTTCTTATGCTGATCTCCATCTTCTTCCTGTATCAGAGAGAGAGATCCATTAACTTCCTCGGAATAATCCCTTTCCCCTGCACTAAACCCATCTCAGCCTTCTGTCGTTTTCCTCGAGAAAGTAAGAAAAATCTTTGAAAATGGATAGAATCAGATTAATTGCTGAGTAAACATTGTATAAGAAGTATTAGTACCGACAGCCTTGCAGTTTCTCATTCGCTAAGAAGCAGCCAAACTTTTTTTACATCTAATGTACTGGCCAGTACTGCCTCATCTGAGAATTCCACACCTTCCCAGCTCTCTCTATATCTATATAAAGGGAAACTACACCCAAATGCTGTTTTTTTTTTTTTTAAAAAGTTGTAATTTTAAGGTATTTCCTAATATGCTTAATTGGTAATTGTTATTGAGTTACATTTACACAGAACTACCGTATTTTTCGGACCATAAGACGCACTTTTTTTCCCCCAGAAGTGGGGGGAAAAAGTCCCTGCATCTTATGGTCCGAATATACTTTAAAAAAATGTTTTTACTTGCCCGTGTGGTCTCCGTGCAGGGCCCTCCTCTATTCACTGGCGCTTAGCTGTGGCGCTGTGCCCATACGCATGCGCGTCATTGTGCATGCGCACAGCGCCACAGCTAAGCGCCAGTGAATAGAGGAGGGCCCTGCACGGAGACCACACGGGCAAGTAAAAACATTTTCTTAAAGTATATCTGTAGGCTATATGCTGGTACAGGTGGGGGGCAATATGTTGGGTGCTGCTGGTACAGGTGGGGGGCAATATGTTGGGTGCTGCTGGTACAGGTGGGGGGCAATATGTTGGGTGCTGCTGGTACAGGTGGGGGGCAATATGTTGGGTGCTGCTGGTACAGGTTCGCTTTTAATGCATATAAAATATTTTAGGACAGTATTTGTTTCAGAATCTTTTTTTCTTCATTTCCCTTCTCTAAAAACTGGTGCGTCTTATGGTCCGAAAAATACGGTAATAACCACAGAAATGTTTTAATGAATGTAATTCCTTAGATTTATATTTTTCATTAGGGAAAAAAAGTTTGGTCTGGCTAGACTTTTTATTATTAGTAGTAGTAGTAATAGTAATAATATAAATAATGAGTACTTTTAAAAACTAAAACAGATGGGTCTCCGTTCCATTTTTTGTAAGGGTTTTTCCTGGTAGCTGCAAGGCCCATATTAGGTCTAATAGCCCAGAAATGGGCCTGTGCCATGTCTTTCCCTAGCAGGCCCGGACTGGCAGTATGTGGAGGCTAGGAAATGCCAGAGGGGCTGTAAGGTGCCACAGACAGTCGCTATTTATTGGGCTGGGGGGCTGTTTGGGCCTCTGGGTACTTGCAATGCCAGGGCCTATTTTGTATCCCAGTCTGGCTCCCACACTACTTCCTGTCATGTGATGCCTGAGGGAGCACACAGACCAGCACAAAATGGTGGCCCAGAGGGGCTGCTGTAAGATGCCATAGACAGTCACTATTTATTGGACTGGTGGGGGGGCTGTTTGGGCCTCGGTGTACTTGGAATGCCAGGGCCTACTTTTAATCCCAGTCCAGACTTGTTCCCAAGTAGGGTTGCCACCCAGCTGGTATTTGAGGGCCAGTGCTGGTATTATACATTTACTGACAATATAAATGCCTGTAGATTTGTAAGGGTGGCAACCCTGTCTATAATCCCTTCCTTCCCAAACTCTTTCCACATTAGATCAGCCCCTTTTATATAGAGGCAGCCTCTGCCCTTCTCATTTTCCCACCCTTTCCATTCCCCTGCCCCAAGTGACACAGCAGCCTGTGGCCTTTATCAGCTATATAAAGTGGATTCCTCCAAAAGATGTGGTTTATATACCCAGTGCCCACAGATGCTACTCCATAAACCAGAATCCAGCAGTAAAACACAAGCCCATTATCACCACATGTAGGTGCCGGCTCTTGTATCTCATTAAACAAACCCTTCCTTCCCTTTGGATGAACTGAAAGATCAGTAACAATGAAAATAAGAATCCAGTTTTGGGGAAAGGGGTAAGTGTTGCTCAGGTCGCACAGTACTTACATGTCAGGTAAAAGCCAAGGATGGTGCAGAGGGAGAACAGCGACACAAGCAGGAGGCTGAAATATCCACGGAACTGAGCGACGAGCGGACTCTGGCTGCTGGTACCAAGCACACTGCAGAAGGGTAACCTAGAACCAGATCCATCTGCACAACAGACATAATAAGTGAGATGGTTATCAATGTCCAACAGCATCTTCATACTTCATAGTATTATATGGGTAAAATCATGTAAAGATGTCTGAGGGGGGCATAAACATGTGTGGGGCCACATCTGGCTCACAGAGCTTACATACCACAGAGCAGGCAGGATTCTCATTGGAGGAGCTCTTTCAATAAGTTGGAAGCTGATCTTGGAGAGCTGGGCAAAATGTATTGGGGACTATTGATTTAAGAACCTAGTCCTGACTATTTGGCACTACAGCTCCAAGCATGCTTTAGCCAAGGTTAATACTGTGTGTTAGATAATGCTGGGAGTTCTAGTCTAGTCCCCAGATGGTCCAACTACAAGAGCTTATTAAAACTTTTCTGATCAAACTGGGAGCCTATGTCCCATATATGCGACTAGTTCAACTTCCCCAGTAGCAGAATTTTTCTGATTTAGCCAGTAATGAAAATATAGTTGTTCCAGGGTCATATTTGTCTACTGGTGGGCTTGCCAGCCAATCACACTGCACGAGCCACCCTGATCTATAATAGCGGGAGGAATTGGCCAATATGCATTCCCCACCATGTTCCCCAGGTATGTTATATGGGACTACGTGACTTGTTTTCAATATAAATGGGCTCATCTAAAGCAGGAGCCATACTGGAGCCAAGGGGGCATTTAATAGTAAATTGTAATGATGGGCAAGCTCAGGTATGTCATTTCATTTTCCTTTTATTATTCCAAAATATAATCATCTGTAAGTGGAATCACCCACTCTAGAAAACTCCATCTTCTCTAGGTACAGTATATGTGTGTGGCAGACAGGGACAGATTGGGGTATTATGGCCCCAACAAGGCATCAGTAGCCTTTAAATGAAGAGAAATGATAACCTTACTACCAAAGAAAAGTGAAAAGTAAAAGTATTTGGGTTTGGAGAATTTTATTGAGAATTCTTCATCCCTCTGTTTTTTTACACAGTGTGTGATTCAGCTGCACCTATAACTGCAGTGTAAAAGGTATTATGTCTCCCCCTGCTGGACAGATATGAGACCTATATTTTCCTGGCTTCGCCCAGAAGGGGTTGTTTCCCCAGTGCTACTTTAGTCATTAACTGCTCGGCTCAGATCCATCATTAACCTTGCCCAAGCTTTTGCTACTGTGTGATAGACATGAATAACCCCTGGCTTACATGGAGTTGTGCACCACTTCACCACAGGAGATGCATTCAAACCGATCAGGATTAAGGCGATGACACTAAGACACCAAGTCATGGTCGCCCCTTTCCCTACGAGAGACACAAGAGAAAACACATCTCTGTCAGGATATTCTGGCACCAAACACACACATAAATGGGATGGAGGGACAAAGTGTTTTCTGTCAGTTAATTATATTTATACCCACCCCCCCCCCCCCATCCCAGAAACTTACCCCTGCATGCTATAGGTAGGCTAGTATTAAAAAAAATAAAATGCGGATTAAGGGAGGTAGAGATACTTTTGAAGTGAGATTATTGTTGGCTACAGTTTCTTACCGTTATCATAGAAAAGCCAGAAGACTGCGCTAAATACAACGCAGGAGAGGGACAAAGAGCCGCTGATTTCCATTAACTCATTGCAGCACGTTGGGAGCTGTTCCCCTGTCAGAATGTGACATAACAACAAAAAGGATTTAATATTTAAATATAACATTTAATGTTGTGGTAGCCCCCCTGTCTGTCCAATGTCTCATTCCCAAAACCAAGGGGATTCATATGAAGTGAATATATGAGAAAGGCTTTCGTCCCATAGCTCTGTAGAGGGGCACAAATGGCATTTGGTGCCTATGTAACCTACACAGCTTATCTGTTATGTCTATAAACCTGGGGCCTAAGGCTAATGGCACACAAGGCAGCAGATAAATGCCAAAACATTGCCTGTGCTGCTTCCCAATGACTTTTATAGAACCAACCACACTGCAGGTCAAAGTGGTATTAGGCCAGAAAATGCCCATTTGGTACTGAGAACTGCCAGCAGGTAAGTTGCAGATGACCCTATTGGCAGTATACAAACTGGCAACAATTCCACAGCATTAGACTGAGTCCCTTTCAGCCACCACCACTTATTGTGCCGCAACTTTATTTGAAATAATTTGTATTTTGTATCCTTATTCCAGGCCTTATGGTTACATACATTTACCCCTATATCCTCCATGTTAATTTTATAGTTTCTGTTTATGGTCTACCACAACTGTGTTCAACGTATGTGCTTCTAACATGTATTTACCATCAAGTGGGCTCTTGGGACTTGTCTCCTTGTCTTTTTATCTATGTCTCCTGATAGTAACATAGTAAGTTGGGTTGAAAAAAGACGTACGTCCATTACGTTCAACCATAATGCCTATATATAACCTGTCTAACTGCTAGTTGATCCAGAGGAAGGCAAAAACCCCATCTGAAGCCTCTCTAATTTGCCGCAGAGGGAAAAAATTCCTTCCTGACTCCAAGATGGCAGTCGGACCAGTCCCTGGATCAACTTGTACTAAGCTATTTCCCATAACCCTGTATTCCCTCACTTGTACTAAGAGCTATCTCCCATAACCCTGTATTCCCTCACTTGTACTGAGAGCTATCTCCCCTACCCCTGTATTCCCTCACTTGTACTGAGAGCTATCTCCCCTACCCCTGTATTCCCTCACTTGTACTGAGAGCTATCTCCCCTACCCCTGTATTCCCTCACTTGTACTGAGAGCTATCTCCCCTACCCCTGTATTCCCTCACTTGTACTGAGAGCTATCTCCCCTACCCCTGTATTCCCTCACTTGTACTGAGAGCTATCTCCCATACCCCTGTATTCCCTCACTTGTACTGAGAGCTATCTCCCATACCCCTGTATTCCCTCACTTGTACTGAGAGCTATCTCCCATACCCCTGTATTCCCTCACTTGTACTGAGAGCTATCCCCCCTACCCCTGTATTCCCTCACTTGTACTGAGAGCTATCTCCCCTACCCCTGTATTCCCTCACTTGTACTGAGAGCTATCTCCCCTACCCCTGTATTCCCTCACTTGTACTGAGAGCTATCTCCCCTACCCCTGTATTCCCTCACTTGTACTGAGAGCTATCCCCCCTACCCCTGTATTCCCTCACTTGTACTGAGAGCCATCCCCCCTACCCCTGTATTCCCTCACTTGTACTGAGAGCTATCCCCCCTACCCCTGTATTCCCTCACTTGTACTGAGAGCCATCCCCCCTACCCCTGTATTCCCTCACTTGTACTGAGAGCTATCCCCCATACCCCTGTATTCCCTCACTTGTACTGAGAGCTATCTCCCCTACCCCTGTATTCCCTCACTTGTACTGAGAGCTATCTCCCCTACCCCTGTATTCCCTCACTTGTACTGAGAGCTATCCCCCCTACCCCTGTATTCCCTCACTTGTACTGAGAGCCATCTCCCCTACCCCTGTATTCCCTCACTTGTACTGAGAGCTATCCCCCCTACCCCTGTATTCCCTCACTTGTACTGAGAGCTATCTCCCCTACCCCTGTATTCCCTCACTTGTACTGAGAGCTATCTCCCCTACCCCTGTATTCCCTCACTTGTACTGAGAGCTATCCCCCCTACCCCTGTATTCCCTCACTTGTACTGAGAGCCATCTCCCCTACCCCTGTATTCCCTCACTTGTACTGAGAGCTATCCCCCATACCCCTGTATTCCCTCACTTGTACTGAGAGCTATCTCCCCTACCCCTGTATTCCCTCACTTGTACTGAGAGCTATCTCCCATAACCCTGTATTCCCTCACTTGTACTGAGAGCTATCTCCCCTACCCCTGTATTCCCTCACTTGTACTGAGAGCTATCTCCCCTACCCCTGTATTCCCTCACTTGTACTGAGAGCTATCTCCCCTACCCCTGTATTCCCTCACTTGTACTGAGAGCTATCCCCCCTACCCCTGTATTCCCTCACTTGTACTGAGAGCTATCTCCCCTACCCCTGTATTCCCTCACTTGTACTGAGAGCTATCTCCCCTACCCCTGTATTCCCTCACTTGTACTGAGAGCTATCTCCCCTACCCCTGTATTCCCTCACTTGTACTGAGAGCTATCCCCCCTACCCCTGTATTCCCTCACTTGTACTGAGAGCTATCTCCCCTACCCCTGTATTCCCTCACTTGTACTGAGAGCTATCTCCCCTACCCCTGTATTCCCTCACTTGTACTGAGAGCTATCTCCCCTACCCCTGTATTCCCTCACTTGTACTGAGAGCTATCTCCCCTACCCCTGTATTCCCTCACTTGTACTGAGAGCTATCTCCCCTACCCCTGTATTCCCTCACTTGTACTGAGAGCTATCCCCCCTACCCCTGTATTCCCTCACTTGTACTGAGAGCTATCCCCCCTACCCCTGTATTCCCTCACTTGTACTGAGAGCTATCTCCCCTACCCCTGTATTCCCTCACTTGTACTGAGAGCTATCTCCCATAACCCTGTATTCCCTCACTTGTACTGAGAGCTATCTCCCCTACCCCTGTATTCCCTCACTTGTACTGAGAGCTATCTCCCATAACCCTGTATTCCCTCACTTGTACTGAGAGCTATCCCCCTACCCCTGTATTCCCTCACTTGTACTGAGAGCTATCCCCCCCTACCCCTGTATTCCCTCACTTGTACTGAGAGCTATCTCCCATAACCCTGTATTCCCTCACTTGTACTGAGAGCTATCTCCCCTACCCCTGTATTCCCTCACTTGTACTGAGAGCTATCTCCCCTACCCCTGTATTCCCTCACTTGTACTGAGAGCTATCCCCCCTACCCCTGTATTCCCTCACTTGTACTGAGAGCTATCTCCCCTACCCCTGTATTCCCTCACTTGTACTGAGAGCTATCTCCCATAACCCTGTATTCCCTCACTTGTACTGAGAGCTATCTCCCCTACCCCTGTATTCCCTCACTTGTACTGAGAGCTATCCCCCCTACCCCTGTATTCCCTCACTTGTACTGAGAGCTATCTCCCCTACCCCTGTATTCCCTCACTTGTACTGAGAGCTATCCCCCCTACCCCTGTATTCCCTCACTTGTACTGAGAGCTATCTCCCCATAACCCTGTATTCCCTCACTTGTACTGAGAGCTATCCCCCCTACCCCTGTATTCCCTCACTTGTACTGAGAGCTATCCCCCCTACCCCTGTATTCCCTCACTTGTACTGAGAGCTATCTCCCCTACCCCTGTATTCCCTCACTTGTACTGAGAGCTATCCCCCCTACCCCTGTATTCCCTCACTTGTACTGAGAGCTATCTCCCATACCCCTGTATTCCCTCACTTGTACTGAGAGCTATCTCCCATACCCCTGTATTCCCTCACTTGTACTGAGAGCTATCTCCCCTACCCCTGTATTCCCTCACTTGTACTGAGAGCTATCTCCCATACCCCTGTATTCCCTCACTTGTACTGAGAGCTATCTCCCCTACCCCTGTATTCCCTCACTTGTACTGAGAGCTATCTCCCCTACCCCTGTATTCCCTCACTTGTACTGAGAGCTATCCCCCCTACCCCTGTATTCCCTCACTTGTACTGAGAGCTATCTCCCCTACCCCTGTATTCCCTCACTTGTACTGAGAGCTATCCCCCCCTACCCCTGTATTCCCTCACTTGTACTGAGAGCTATCTCCCATAACCCTGTATTCCCTCACTTGTACTGAGAGCTATCTCCCCTACCCCTGTATTCCCTCACTTGTACTGAGAGCTATCTCCCATACCCCTGTATTCCCTCACTTGTACTGAGAGCTATCTCCCCTACCCCTGTATTCCCTCACTTGTACTGAGAGCTATCTCCCCTACCCCTGTATTCCCTCACTTGTACTGAGAGCTATCTCCCCTACCCCTGTATTCCCTCACTTGTACTGAGAGCTATCCCCCCCTACCCCTGTATTCCCTCACTTGTACTGAGAGCTATCTCCCATAACCCTGTATTCCCTCACTTGTACTGAGAGCTATCTCCCCTACCCCTGTATTCCCTCACTTGTACTGAGAGCTATCTCCCATACCCCTGTATTCCCTCACTTGTACTGAGAGCTATCTCCCCTACCCCTGTATTCCCTCACTTGTACTGAGAGCTATCTCCCCTACCCCTGTATTCCCTCACTTGTACTGAGAGCTATCTCCCCTACCCCTGTATTCCCTCACTTGCTAAAAAGCCACCCAACCCCTTAATATCATTGTAACAATTGTGATAAAAAATTGTTGTTATTAAAAAAAAATGAAATAAAAAGGCAGAATTTAGGGCCAGTTACTGACAAATTTGTAAATGACGGTTTCCTTCTATATATAGTATAAGGGGCAATGCAATCATCATAAATGATCTGTTTTCCCTATAAGATGTAACATATAGAAAGGCAGGATGGTGTGGGAATGGAGAGCAGGGGTATGGGTGTGACTGTACTTACCCCTCGGGAGGCATCGGATGAAGGTGCAGATGAGAATAAGCAGCGGATGTAGGAGCGACACGCAGCACAGCCAGACACACACCTGCCCCATCACTTGCACTGGGCAATGGGAAGTAAACAGGTCATACTTAGACTCATTCACTATATGGCTGTGTTTGTACTTGGCCTAAAACTTGGGCAGAAGAGTATATAATGCTGCCCACCCTACACTCAGCCCTATCATTCATGGGTGGACTTCCTCACAGATCCCAATACCCAACTACAAAGACTAGTTGCATTCTAGTTACCGGTAGTAGGTCAGGCAGTATTGAGGCAGCTTTACATATCATGGCCCCATAGTAGCTGTCTCCCTCTGTGTTTGTGTTACAAGAGTTCTGTGAATCTCAGCCACAACCAGCAGTGCAGGTGTAGTGAGTATCTGCAAGTATCACAGGGGATTCACTAGGTGCTCCCCATTCCCCCCTGTTTCACTTTCTGTTTATGAACCAATAATTCAAAAGGGGGAGATTCCTCACTGAGTCATCATGGGATGTACCTAGATTCCCAGGGTCCCCTCCAAGGAGCATGTAGTGCTGAGTATTCACATTCTTTCTTGCTCTGCTTATATTATAGGTTCATGTAATAAATACTCTAGTACCTGCCACTAGTAACACGCAGAACATTGATCCTCTTTATCAGTGTAGCAGGCAATGACAAAAGGCTAAAACTGCTAAAACTAAAGGGTAAAACTGCTAAAACTAAAGGGTAAAACTGCCTTTATCCTTCTAGAAATAAAGGGTACCGCAGCCAGTTCAGACCATTAGAACCAGGCCCAGACTGGGATACAAAATAGGCCCTGGCATTTCCAGTACACAGAGGCCCAAACAGCCCCCCAGCAGCCCAATAAATAGTGTCTGTCTATGGCATCTTACAGCAGCCCCTCTGGCATTCCCAGTACCCAGAGGCACAAACAGCCCCCCCAGCCCAATAAATAGTGAGTGTCTGTGGCACCTTACAGCCCCCCTGGCATTCCCAGTACCCAGAGGCACAAACAGCCCCCCCCCAGCCCAATAAATAGTGACTGTCTGTGGCACCTTACAGCAGCCCCTCTGGCATTCCCAGTACCCAAAGGCCCAAACAGCCCCCCAGCAGCCCAATAAATAGTGAGTGACTATGGCATCTTACAGCAGCCCCTCTGGCATTTCCAGTACCCACAGATTGCCAGTCTGGGCCTTATTAGAACCATCCCTACCACGGGAAACCAATATAGGAGCCATGTATTCAAATAAAGATGTTCTCATTGGCACTCCTGCCTGACTGGGTCAGAACTTACCAGTAAAATCTGAAAGAAATGTTCTGCTTGTTCTTGTGCTGTTGGTACTGGTATTGGCACTGTTGGTACTAGCACTGTTGGTACTGGTTACAGATCTCTGGTCAGTAGTAGATGTCCCACTTGGCTGCTCAGTCACTGCCTTTCGCTCTATAGTATAATAGGCAAATATTAAGTTACCAAAGCAAAGAGGATCCCTACTCCTACTCCATTTGCCCCTGTACAAATAAACTATTTTACATGTCTCATTAATACATTTTGGGTTCTCTAAATCAGGTCATACTTTAGACTGGTTCGGTTTCTGTTTTATTAACAAGGCACCCTTGCACCTCAGTTACTTCCAGCAAGGAGATTGCAGAGACACCTAAAAACTTTCCTTTTTTGGTGTTACTGTGCCTTTAAGATGCAGGAAAAGATGATGTACCGTGCTAGCCAATCAAAATGTTACAGGGTAACCCCTTCAAAATAAAAAATAACAAGTGGTATAAAGGTGATACCTTTATTGGCTAGGTAAGATAACCATAGCAAGTTTTCAGAACAATTTAGTTCCTTTTTCAAGCTGATAAGATTACCAGCCGGCTGGGATAACTCACCTGTCACAGTTACCTGAAAGTTCATCTGGATTTTATTGTTCTTCCCATTTATAATTTGAAAGACGGTGTAAGAGTAAGCGCCGCTGTCCCCTTCCCCAAGGTTCCTCAGGGAGAAGCTGCCGTTCCCTTGGTGGAACTCAAGACGCTCTTCATACGGACTGGCACATTCAAACCCATGATGGTACGTGCCCAACCACGTTAGGCCTTTGTACAGATCAGCCACCATTTGTTCATTAAAGTCAACTCTTCCTCCCAAGAGAATGGAACCTCCCTTATCAGCCTGTATCTCCTGGGGGTTCAGCTGAGGTCCGGCAGCTGCAAAGATGCAACAGATGTGTAAGTGCAGACTCAGTGATACCCAAGTGGGCTCCTTATTCCTTATTCATTCATAAGAGGATTGTGCCATATTTCATATACAGGAATGTGCCTGTGCCTATACAAACCTACCCAGTGCCGATATCTCCTTGTAATGGTGCCCACCCCCATCCTTCTGCCCAAGCCCACAAGTTGCACTCAGCACTGGGCAGGTTTATACAGGGATAGTGACATATCTGGTAATTAGTAAAACAGTATACAACTCCCTGCCTAGCAGGAGTCCATGATGATGGGAATTACCTGTGCCTCGCAAGGACCAGACATGGAGTAGCTACAGTTTCTGCCCTTATAAGCCAAAAGCTAACATAAAATGCATTACTGTTAAAAAGAAGTGATGAAGGTGCATCATATTCTGGGAGTAGGAATTTCACTGTGTGCCCCAAGGTGTTGGAATGGGCAGGGAGTTGGCAAAGTGAGGTGCGGCATATAGTGTATAGGGCAGGAATGCTCGGTGAGATCAGAGAAAGCTTTTCTGAAGAAATGTGTTGTAAGAGAACAAAGGCAGAGAGGTTGGGTGAACATTGTACGGAATGAAGCCGGGAATCTGATATGATGACAGAGTAAATCTGGTTCTGCCCTGGTGGCATCTTGGGTAATAAACAACTGTATCTGGGAAATTCCTTAGGTGAAGGTGATATAAGGAGGTGAGGAGTGGGGGACGGAATGAAGGGTAACCCCCAGCCAATGGATACGGGGAGATTGGGCGATAGTAGAGTCATTAAGGGCGGAATTTTATAGGGGTTGGATGGGAAAGGAGATTGGGTTTAATTTAAGTGTTGGGATATCCGAGTAGACATTTACACACAATTATGGAACCCAACCCACACAGCAGCCTTTATTTGCAGGCAAAGAGACTGATATATTCAACGATATAAAAGAATGTAATACATAGCAATGCCTTATCCATTCTCATGTTTAAATATATCATTTTAAACCTAGCTACATATTGTTTAAAGGGGAACTTCATTAAAAGGTACCACAACAGGGTATCTCTCATTAAGGTACACTAGTTTGCAGTGCCTAAAAGTGTAAATATGTGAAAGTACCCCCTTATAAATAAGCTATATGTATACTTAAGGGGGAATTTTATACACATTTAAAAAGGGATATTTAAGAGATACACTACTCTAAAACATTGCTTAGGATGAATTGTGTTCTACATAGTGACCAATTAGGTGTAACAGTCTATATTAGGGTGAAGACACACGGAGCTACTAGTAGCAGCTACTTGTCATGGCTACTAAATGCTGATCATTTACTGATAATTGTATGTGTGTTTTAGCAGAGGCAATTCTCAGTATTGTCTATGGCAGGGGATTTTCTGGCATTTCTTCACCCTTGTACTTACTAACCCATGTTACATTTACATTGTTCTCAATGTTGCAATTCCCTAGAGTTCTCCTGTGCTCCCCTATACACAACACACTGACACCCTGGCTATTACAGGTGCAAAGGAATGGGGGTTTGGTATTATAACTTTTAGAATTTGCCAACTCATAATGACAACACTGAGATGTGGGAAAGTACCCACCGGAGAGTCTCAGCTTTTTCTAAATCAGCTCTTATTGGGGGATTTCTCAGCGTTTCTCAGGGTCAGAGACTGTCATTCAGTAAAATTCACCAAAAATAATTTACCATTGTCTGTCACGGCAGAGAGGACGTTTGTTTGTGACGAGCGAACCGGTCCTGTTTCACTTCGCTGAAAAATTCGCCAAATGCTGGATGCAACTTTAACTTGTTTAAAACGACTGGGACGTATTTGACATAGCTGCAATATTTTTTTAACGTGACCAAAGTGTTTTCTACAACGGCAAATTTGTTGAATTTCACAGCTGTTTCGCGCCAATAGCAAAATGCAGAATTTGGCAGGGAATCCATGCTTGGAGAAAGAATTCACTCATCACTCGTTTCTACTGTTACTTTTTTACTTACTGTATATACTCGAGTATAAGCCTAGTTTTTCAGCACCCAAAATGTGCTGAAAAAGTCACCCTCGGCTTATACTCGAGTCGGGTGCCATGGGTCCCTCCAGACTAGCACCCTCTCTCCTTTGTGTGCAAATTAGGCCCCCCGCAACCAGACCCTCCAGTGCCCTGGCCTAGGCTCCCACTAGCAATACTTATTTCCCCTTACATCCCTCCGGGACTGGGTCTGCTGCCAGTTTGCCAATGTGCAATGAGCGTGGGGTAGTACTCATATTGTTTTTGTTGACCCTCTTCTCCGCTTACAGAGCTAGTTTACTGTTTTTCTTTGAAATAAATATTGAATAACATATACCCCACTGATGCCTCAATTAATGTAATTTTATTGGTATTTATTTTGATTATTAAAACTTAGCAGTAGCTGCTGCATTTCCCACCCTAGGCTTATACTCGAGTCAATAAGTTTTTCCAGTTTTGTTAGGTAAAATTAGGTACCTCGGCTTATATTCCGATCGGCTTATACTCGAGTATATACGGTAATAACCCCTCTCTCAATCTTTCCTACCCCCTTCCCCGTTTATTCAATCCGTTTCTATTGTGCCCCTTTGTTAAAGTTGTTGCATTAGGCAAATCTCATTACAAACCCCATCACATGAGACTAGTGACGGGTGAAATGTTTTGGCAGGCATGGATTCGTGGCGAATTTCCATGGTTCGCTATTGGCGGATTGTTTTGCGAAACGGATAAAAAAATTTACTGCGCGTCCAAAAATTGTCGCAGGCGTCAAAAGAATAGTCGCACATCAAAATAAATAGTCGCGCATCAAAAAAAAATAGTCGCGGGCATCAAAAGAATAGTTGTGCATCAAAATAAATAGTCGTGGGCGTCAAAGAATAGTCGCGCATCAAAATAAATAGTAACGCGTCAAAAAAATAGTCACGGACGTCAAATGAATAGTCGCGCATCAAAATAAATAGTCACGCATCAAAAAAAATAGTTGCGGATGTCAAAAGAATAGTCGCGCATCAAAATAATTAGTCGCAGGCGTCAAAAGAATAGTCGCGCATCAAAAGAAATAGTCACGTGTGACAGAAGAATAGTCGCGCATCAAAAGAAATAGTCACGTGTGACAGAAGAATAGTTGCGCATCAAAAGAAATAATCACGGCGTCAAAATAAATATTCGCGCATCAAAAAAAATATTCACGGACATCAAAAGAATAGTCGCGCATCAAAATAAATAGTTGCAGCGTCAAAATAAATAGTTGTGCGTCAAAAGAATAGTCATGGGCGACAAATTTTTTTTACGCACAACATTTTTGCTGTTTTGCGAATTTATCGTCGTCTTGTGAATCTTTTGCCGTTTGATTTGCGAATTTTCCAACGGAGCGAAACGGGACAGATTCGCTCATCGCTACATAAGACAGTTTCGTACATGCAGACATTGACTTTTAGCCGGCAGTCCTAAATATTTCCTGGATGAAAGCTTTTACTATGTAAAAGGTTGATCTTATCTTTATCTATTTACAGTTTGCTCAGGAGCAGCAACCCATAGCAACCAATCAGCAGGTAGTATTTACTGGTCACCTGTTTAAAAGCAAACACCTTAATGGTTGCTATGGGTTACTGCTCCTGGGCAAACTTAGTGCCTTTTATTACATATGGGGGAATCTGTATTCAAGGATTTGTCACCAGTATGAGTACAGGTATGGGACCAGTTACCAGAATGTTCAGGACATGGGGTTTTCCACAGAAGGGGTTTTTCCCTAATTTGGATCTCCATACCTTAAGACTAAAAAATGTAAACATTAAATAAACCCAACAGTGTTGTTTTGCCACCAATAAGGATGTATGCAGCTTAGCTAGGATCAAGTACAAACTACTCTTTTATTACTATAGGAAAAAGGACATTATTAAAGAAAATAGAATTACTTGCCATAAAGCAAAGGCGAATTAGAGAAAATCACACGAGCACTTGAACATATTTCCTACACAAGCACAATACCTGCCGGTAACGTTTTTGGAAGTAAATTACCTTTTACCAAAACTGCATTATTTATTTTATTTCATGTTACTCGTTGTTTTCAGGAACAAATAAAACACTTTGTATATTAATAACAGTCTCTCTTTAAAAAGCTGTAGCAGAGCTGGTTGATAAGAAATATTCACGTTCGGTGCCAACCAAACCCTTCTGGAAAGTCCCGGGCGCGAGGCACCATTATTACCAATAGCTGCAGGGAAAGCAGTCAGCAAATACAGCAAAGAGTAGCTGTTCCAATGAGCTTCCTGCAGCAGCTTCTGGGCTCATCAAAGCCAGAATACAGAATAAAAACCAGTATTTTACAACACTGAATCCCCTTATAAATGTACAGCAAATACAAATGTTATCTTCATACAACACTATTTAGCAGACATGGCACAGAGAAAGGAGAGAGCTGATAGTATTGGCTGTGGGGATGGTGTTGCCCAGATAGTACAGGTATGGGATCCATTATCCGGAAACCCATTATCCGGAAAGCTCAGAATCTCCCATAGACTCCATTTTGAACAAATAATTCACATTTTTAAAAATTTATTTTTTCTCTATAATAATATTGGTTAAATGATTCCCTTTTCTCTGTAATAATAAAACAGTACCTGTACTTGATCCCAACTAAGATATAATTACCCCTTATTGGGGCAGAACAGCTCTATTGGGTTTATTTAATGGTTAAATGATTCCCTTTTCTCTGTAATAATAAAACAGTACCTGTACTTGATCCCAACTAAGATATAATTACCCCTTATTGGGGCAGAACAGCCCTATTGGGTTTATTTAATGGTTAAATGATTCCCTTTTCTCTGTAATAATAAAACAGTACCTGTACTTGATCCCAACTAAGATATAATTACCCCTTATTGGGGCAGAACAGCTCTATTGGGTTTATTTAATGGTTAAATGATTCCCTTTTCTCTGTAATAATAAAACAGTACCTGTACTTGATCCCAACTAAGATATAATTACCCCTTATTGGGGCAGAACAGCCCTATTGGGTTTATTTAATGGTTAAATGATTCCCTTTTCTCTGTAATAATAAAACAGTACCTGTACTTGATCCCAACTAAGATATAATTACCCCTTATTGGGGGCAGAACAGCCCTATTGGGTTTATTTAATGGTTAAATGATTCCCTTTTCTCTGTAATAATAAAACAGTACCTGTACTTGATCCCAACTAAGATATAATTACCCCTTATTGGGGGCAGAACAGCCCTATTGGGTTTATTTAATGGTTAAATGATTCCCTTTTCTCTGTAATAATAAAACAGTACCTGTACTTGATCCCAACTAAGATATAATTACCCCATTTGTATTCAACTAAAGGATCCCACACATTACACAAAGAAGACAACACAATAAATATTAAGAGAACCCTATAACACATTTGTGCAGTGAGGGGGGAACAGGCATAAAAGTCATTCATTTTTCTGATGTTCCACAAACAACTAAATGAGAGTTTGGAATATAAACGGATGATTACGGAACAAAGAATAAACAATATAAAATGACCTTGAGAAAATCACCTCTCCACCTTAGCCTGACACTTTCTTCTACACCATCTGTCTATGGTATTTATTCTATAGTGCTTCCTGCACAGCAGTCAGGGACATCTTTAGTGGCAGTCTCATCACTGTCCAACCTATTGCCTCTCAGCCTTTGTATGTCAATGGGTGCTGGAAGTTATCCTTTATAAACAACTGAAGGGCAGCAGGTTGGGCAACAATGACATAAAATTCTATTGTTATCTCCTTCAACAACTGTCTCTATTTTGCTCTTCTGCATCCATCTTTCCCTACAGTCTCAATATTGTCCTATTGTCTCCATCTTGTCATACTGTCACCATCTTCCCCTACTGTCTCCATCTTGCCCTACTGTCACCATCTTCCCCTACTGTCTTCATCTTGTCATACTGTCACCATCTTCCCCTACTGTCTCCATCTTGTCATACTGTCACCATCTTCCCCTACTGTCTCCATCTTGCCCTACTGCCTCCATCTTGCCCTACTGTCTCCATCTTGTCATACTGTCACCATCTTCCCCTACTGTCTCCATCTTGCCCTACTGTCTCCATCTTGCCCTACTGTCTATGTATTGCCCTGTTGTCGCCATCTTGACCTTCAGTATCTATCTTGTGATTCTGTCTTCATCTTGCCCCTACTCTGTCTATCTTGCTCCTATTGTCTCCATCTTGTCCTACTGTCTCCATATTGTCCATCTGTCTCCATCTTGCCCTACTGTCTACATATTGTGCAACTGTCTCCATCTTGTCTTACTGTTTCCATCTTGCCCTACTGTCTCCATCTTTCTCTACTGCCTCCATCTTGCCCTACTGTCTCCATCTTTCTCTACTGCCTCCATCTTGCCCTACTGTCTCCATCTTATGCTTCTGTTTCCATCTTGTCCTACTGTGTCCATCTTGCCTTACTCTCCATCTTATGGTTCTGTTTCCATCTTGTCCTCATGTCTCCATCTTGTCCTACTGTCTCCATCTTGCCATACTGTCTCCATCTTGTCCTACTGTCTCCATCTTGTCCTACTGTCTCCATCTTGCCCTACTGTCTCCATCTTACCCTACTGTCTCCATCTTACCCTACTGTCTTCATCTTGTACAAGTAATAGCAATACAGGCTATTTACATATATACTGTACAGCACATTATATACAGTGAGAGACAGTGGGTACTGGCACCCCAAGCACATTATATACAGTGAGAGACAGTGGGTACTGGCACCCCAAGCACATTATATACAGTGAGAGACAGTGGGTACTGGCACCCCAAGCACATTATATATAGTGAGAGGAGCTGCTCTTCACAACAGCAGCCTACACACAGAGTAAAACACAGTCCTGTGGCAGTGAAAGCTTCGCCCTAATGACATATTCCCAAGTAGCAGCACTTTCCTTGTCAGTTTGGCTGTTTGCAGTCTGATAAAAGCAGAAGGACAAGGAGACTGTTCCACAAAGAGACCCACGCGGATCCCACACCCCATTGCCCAGCCCTTACCATAGAGCACGGAGCAGAGGAGCAGCAGGATGGCACAGCTCATCTTCCAGCAGCATCAGGTCCGGGAGTAACTCAGAGGAGCGTCTTGTCTGCAGCCAGCAGCAGCTCCAAAAGACTGAGATAGAACATTCTCACTACTTTTATCACTTGGCAGCATCACATGATTTCTTTTTCATTCCTGACTGTCAGTAGCTGTAGAAACAGGGAAATTCCTTTATGCACTTGATTCACACTGGGCAGCTGTCAGTTACCTGAGCTTAGGGACTGACTCGCAATATACTGAATATATGTTATAAAATCCATGATGGGCAGCACAGTGGTTCCGTGGGAAGCCTTTATGCACTGGGATCCTGGGTTTGATTCCAGCCAGGCCCTGTGTGTATCCACCCCCGGGTCTCCAGTTTCCTCCCACATTTCAAAATCAAACTGGCTCCTGATAAACCGACCTGTTTGTGACTGTGATATGGACCTGTAGGGCTCTGTAACTAAATATAAGGCACCCTATGGGCATCACAGCTGTATGTCTTATAAGCAATGATGGGCAGTCTGTTCTGCCCAAGGGACATGCAACTGCATCACATTTTTCTCTGATGCCCACAGGATGGCAATTGTGAGCACATTGGTTGGATTTCCTACCAAAGGGGCAGGGGCCCAGGGCTTGGTCAGTGCAGGGGCCCAGGGCTAGAGTCAGTGCAGGGGCCCAGGGCTAGAGTCAGTGCAGGGGCCCAGGGCTTAGTCAGTGCAGGGGCCCAGGGCTAGAGTCAGTGCAGGGGCCCAGGGCTAGAGTCAGTGCAGGGGCCCAGGGCTAGAGTCAGTGCAGGGGCCCAGGGCTAGAGTCAGTGCAGGGGCCCAGGGCTAGAGTCAGTGCAGGGGCCCAGGGCTAGAGTCAGTGCAGGGGCCCAGGGCTAGAGTCAGTGCAGGGGCCCAGGGCTAGAGTCAGTGCAGGGGCCCAGGGCTTAGTCAGTGCAGGGGCCCAGGGCTTAGTCAGTGCAGGGGCCCAGGGCTTAGTCAGTGCAGGGGCCCAGGGCTAGAGTCAGTGCAGGGGCCCAGGGCTTGGTCAGTGCAGGGGCCCAGGGCTTAGTCAGTGCAGGGGCCCAGGGCTAGAGTCAGTGCAGGGGCCCAGGGCTAGAGTCAGTGCAGGGGCCCAGGGCTAGAGTCAGTGCAGGGGCCCAGGGCTAGAGTCAGTGCAGGGGCCCAGGGCTAGAGTCAGTGCAGGGGCCCAGGGCTAGAGTCAGTGCAGGGGCCCAGGGCTTAGTCAGTGCAGGGGCCCAGGGCTTAGTCAGTGCAGGGGCCCAGGGCTAGAGTTAGTGCAGGGGCCCAGGGCTTGGTCAGTGCAGGGGCCCAGGGCTTAGTCAGTGCAGGGGCCCAGGGCTAGAGTCAGTGCAGGGGCCCAGGGCTAGAGTCAGTGCAGGGGCCCAGGGCTAGAGTCAGTGCAGGGGCCCAGGGCTAGAGTCAGTGCAGGGGCCCAGGGCTAAAGTCAGTGCAGGGGCCCAGGGCTAGAGTCAGTGCAGGGGCCCAGGGCTAGAGTCAGTGCAGGGGCCCAGGGCTAGAGTCAGTGCAGGGGCCCAGGGCTAGAGTCAGTGCAGGGGCCCAGGGCTTAGTCAGTGCAGGGGCCCAGGGCTTAGTCAGTGCAGGGGCCCAGGGCTAGAGTCAGTGCAGGGGCCCAGGGCTTGGTCAGTGCAGGGGCCCAGGGCTTAGTCAGTGCAGGGGCCCAGGGCTAGAGTCAGTGCAGGGGCCCAGGGCTAGAGTCAGTGCAGGGGCCCAGGGCTAGAGTCAGTGCAGGGGCCCAGGGCTAGAGTCAGTGCAGGGGCCCAGGGCTAGAGTCAGTGCAGGGGCCCAGGGCTTGGTCAGTGCAGGGGCCCAGGGCTAGAGTCAGTGCAGGGGCCCAGGGCTAGACTCAGTGCAGGGGCCCAGGGCTAGAGTCAGTGCAGGGGCCCAGGGCTAGAGTCAGTGCAGGGGCCAAGGGCTTGGTCAGTGCAGGGGCCCAGGGCTTAGTCAGTGCAGGGGCCCAGGGCTTAGTCAGTGCAGGGGCCAAGGGCTTGGTCAGTGCAGGGGCCCAGGGCTAGAGTCAGTGCAGGGGCCCAGGGCTAGAGTCAGTGCAGGGGCCCAGGGCTAGAGTCAGTGCAGGGGCCCAGGGCTTGGTCAGTGCAGGGGCCAAGGGCTTGGTCAGTGCAGGGGCCCAGGGCTAGAGTCAGTGCAGGGGCCCAGGGCTAGAGTCAGTGCAGGGGCCCAGGGCTAGAGTCAGTGCAGGGGCCCAGGGCTAGAGTCAGTGCAGGGGCCCAGGGCTAGAGTCAGTGCAGGGGCCCAGGGCTAGAGTCAGTGCAGGGGCCCAGGGCTTAGTCAGTGCAGGGGCCCAGGGCTAGAGTCAGTGCAGGGGCCCAGGGCTAGAGTCAGTGCAGGGGCCCAGGGCTAGAGTCAGTGCAGGGGCCCAGGGCTTAGTCAGTGCAGGGGCCAAGGGCTTGGTCAGTGCAGGGGCCCAGGGCTAGAGTTAGTGCAGGGGCCCAGGGCTAGAGTCAGTGCAGGGGCCCAGGGCTAGAGTCAGTGCAGGGGCCAAGGGCTTGGTCAGTGCAGGGGCCCAGGGCTAGGGTCAGTGCAGGGGCCCAGGGCTAGAGTCAGTGCAGGGGCCCAGGGCTAGGGTCAGTGCAGGGGCCCAGGGCTAGAGTCAGTGCAGGGGCCCAGGGCTAGGGTCAGTGCAGGGGCCCAGGGCTAGAGTCAGTGCAGGGGCCCAGGGCTAGAGTCAGTGCAGGGGCCCAGGGCTAGAGTCAGTGCAGGGGCCCAGGGCTAGAGTCAGTGCAGGGGCCCAGGGCTAGAGTCAGTGCAGGGGCCCAGGGCTAGAGTCAGTGCAGGGGCCCAGGGCTAGAGTCAGTGCAGGGGCCCAGGGCTAGAGTCAGTGCAGGGGCCCCTTGTAATGCAGGACTTAATTGTTGCACTGTTGGTGTATATTTATATGTGCAATGGTTGAGCCTAATTGGTTAGTTATATTTATGTTTTGCTGAGCAATAGCATGAGTTCCTGTGTGGTGACGTAATGGAATCCCCCTCTCACCCATCAATGGAACAGAAATATTCTGGGAATCTCTGACACAGCACATGAGTGTTACTCATTCACATTTTACACATTGCCTTTCACTTTCACACTTACTGTGCAAGAGACATGACAAAAAGAAATTTACACACAAAGCCAACACTTTTTGCCCATACACTGCAGCCTGTACTGAACTGGCACTGAGGGTGGCACCAGCGCTGCAGCCTGTAACGCTATATAGGGAGCGGGGTAACCACAATGCATGGTATAATCCATCCGCCCCAGGATACATTCCTCTGGGGCAGAGTGGCACAGCCCAGAGCTTTGTATTAGAAATCTCAATGGTAAATACCACGTGTTTGTTTTTCTACCTGGCACTGATAACTGATTCTGGCTGTGGCAATGATATGTAAGGGGACATGATCCACAAAGCTATCTGTTTACCCCACAAATCCGTATGCAAGGGATTCTGGGAATGGGCCCTTGTGTATTGTTAGAGGAAGGGAAGGAATCAAATAAATGGGCACCACTGGTTCTTTATACAATGGATAAAAACTAATAACTCTTTATTAACAGAAATGCAGCGAGACATTTAGGAGGATAGTATAGTATATAGCACAGATATTTAGCAGTAGAAAAACAGCCAGTTTTTTGCCCATCAGGGTTCAATAAATGTGGATTTAGTCACCTTAACAGTGTCCAACCCCAAGTATCCGGCCCTTCCAGTGGAGCCTAGGCAAGATAGAGCCGTCCCTAAGTCTGTACACTGTACATCCCTACTCTATGGTTGGACTCTAATCCTTCTTATTCTCCTCAGTGGAGCCTCACAGCTGCTCACTGTCTATCATTCAAAATTCGCTTTTGGCAACGCCGGATTTCAAATCCAGCCGGCCCCCATTCACGCCCACTGCGCATGCGCAAACAAAACTCCTCCCCCCCGCCGACGCAAGCGCGCATGCACAGGCATTTAACTCCCATACGGAGCAATAGGGAGAAGTCCCCATTGCTCCGTATGGGAGCAAAATGTCAAAATTTCTGCCGCCCTAGGCCTCGCCACAAATCCAGGCCTGGTCTGTGGGATAGTGTTAATTGCAATCAGTGGCTGTATACAGGACAGATATGTGTATTTATTAATGATGTCGCTGAACTTGGTGAAAGTACCCAATTATTTTTCTAAATGTCCATGGAACCAAAAGGAAGACTCACTCTCTTATCAGCTGCAGTAACTACAAAGTCAGACGCAATAACGAAATATTATTGTTACAGTTTAACAACAACATTATCAAGCTATTTCTGATTAAAATTATAATATTGCAACACAGGGGTTGGATTAATACCTGGACAAACAGTATAGATATGTTAATGGCTTTAATGAACCACAAACAATTAGAAGGTTAAGATATTATTTATTTATAATCATTTGAGCATTAAAAAAAAAAAGAAAGTCTTTGTGGGAGGGGCAGTCAGCGTGTGCGAAATGCGCAGTAACAATACAGGAGGTATTGAGAATATTTTACGTGAGATATGTTTTACATTTACAACTTATATAAAAAATACCACTTTAAATATAAAAAAGTATGCGATTTGACGTCAAATATGACATTTTTGTTGGAATGCAGGATTTTATATCACTGATACAGTCACTTTGCTGATCTAGTTTCATCAATTCGCAAGTCGGAACCAGGCGATATAGAAAAGGGATTTTCACCCAAGCTTCTTCCAGGGTCGGACTGGGCTGCCGGGACACCGGGAAAATACCAAGTAGGCCCCAGCGGCCCAGACCAGACCCTATTGCTGCTTCCTCTGGTCTCCGATGTCCTCCCCGATGCGTTTCACATACGTGTTCAGGGGAGGACATCCGACAGGGGCTCCTGTGTGGGGGGGTTTAGGGGTGCGCAGTGGGGGACGCGGCCGGAGGAGGCACCTTGGAGGGTGTGGGGCCCCTGGGGTGGCAGCCCCGGTGGGCCCTGCACCCCCCAGTCCAACCCTGGCTTCTTCGCTTGGGTGAAAATTCGTCTGGGGAAAAGATGCAAAAACTCTCTTAGCTTTTTCACTTAACCCTTAAGTAAATGTGCCCCCTGGAGTGAGCCGTTACAGAACTACCCTAACACTAGCTCCACCTATTGCCTCTGCCCAGGCCCTAACCTGCACCCACCTTCCAGGAAGGGGAAACCCCAGGAAAGAGGCAGAGCTCATGTAGGCTTCCCCTTTTATAGAGCAGAACAGTGACATCTACTGGCTACTTACTGAACTGCAAGGAGAATGCTTTACATGGGATAAGGAAACAGCTTTCCATCCGTAACTTAGGACCACACTTAGGTGTCTGAAATGTTGACAAACTGCCTGAATAAGGGTAACTACTATCAGTCAGGAGATATAATATACAAAACAACTAATATAAAGACCATATAAAAAATTATAAATAGTACAAATGACCCAATACCTATTTACCCCGGTGCAAAACCATTTCATCTTCACCCACTTCGAAAGGGGTTCACAAAATGAAATGGAACATAATTGAAGTCAACAAAGATCCCCGGGTACTGAACCTGTTGCATCGTGTCTTTAATATTAGCTATCTCCCCCATAATAATAATAATGGTAACACCCCATTTATATTTAAAGGGAAAGTTTGACTTTAAGTATATAACTTAAATAACTTAAATAACTTAATAAACTATTTGAGAGTAAGGCAGTGGATAGAAAGGGGAAACGGAAATAGTAAGTCCACATAAAATAAAGCCTGGTCATAGTTCCATTAAGCCTTTTAGGAACGCTCCCTAGGTAGCTGGATAGGTTTTCCTCAGTATTTACCCTAAGAAAACACTCTGATTCTCTATAACAGTCTGCTCTTGGGTTGACCATGGGAAGGAGAGCAGTCCAGGAGCAGGAAGTACAGAGAACTGTAGCTCCATAACAGGGTAAGTACCATAGATTCAGATAATACATATATGTGAATTGCCTTGTAATCCCTCCCAGAAAATCTCCATGCACAATAACCTATCATTGGGTTACTTTCCCTTTAATACCCATCAGGTTGTTTCTGATCAGCATGGGATTAATGATCCTAAGGAGCATTTTTCCTTCCTTCCAAGCCATTCCCCCCAATCTTACCTAAACCCCCTAAATACCTGAGATTCAGATAAAAAATAGCAGCTAGTGAGGATCTATTACTCTGAATTATACCTGTAGCCAATCACAAGGCAGAGTAGAATCTGTCAGTAGCAATATGGATATACCCTGAAACTAGTGGTCAGCTGACTCTCGCTTTGCTGCCTGTGATTGGCTGGAAGAATACAAGGTGATGGCTTGGCCCTACAGAAATGTGTGTCTATGATATTCACAGTATAAATATGTGGGGACATTTTGCTTTCCTAGAGGGACGCAAAGAATTGGCTGAGTCAGAAGTTTCTTTTAAAGGCAGGAAATAATGAATCAGATTCCAGTTGTCATTTCTGTTTCTTCTTCTTCCTGTGAGAGAGAGAAAAGGGGGGAAGAGTTAAGAGTCACTTGTTTCTGACTCCATCATAAAATGTTTCACTACCCCGCCCCCCCCCAGCAATCAGACTGGATTTAACCCCAATGCTGCAGAGATGTAGAATAGAAATACTAATGACCAACTGCAAAGCTGCGTGACTGCCTCACCATTACTGAAGCACTGCATTATGGTGCCACTGTTATTGGGAATAAGGAGGGAGGGGAGGGAATTCCCTGTGATGTGCCACCTCTCCTGGCTCAGAAATATCAACTGTGGGGCAACTGTCAGGGAAATGATGTCTCTGCAAGTTTCATTCAGGGTCCTGGGCAGTGGAACAATGGCACAGAATGGACAAATGATCCTATCGAACTACAAGTCCCAGCAAGTTCGGCTACAGAGCTGAGCACCCCAGCTTGTGTGATCCCCGCCATTCTATGTACTTACATCCAGCAAAGCAAAGGCAGAGGGTAAATACGCCGACTAGCGCCACGCTGAGGTACCCAAGGAGCCGGACGATACAGGACCCCTCCCTGCTGCTGTGGCACAAGTTACCGTAGGGAAATGGAGAAACTTCCCATCCACCTGCAGAACAGAGGCAACAACTCTTATTATCCTTATTTCTCTATGGCATATCTCATATTAACCATTATACTCAGCTTTGCATAGCAACCTAGTAACTAGCATGGAAACAAAGGGGTGTATTTATCAAATATTGAAAATGGTAAATGGTGCCCCAGGGCTGAATTGACAGGTCTCCCTTTCCTTGTATGAGATTTGGGATTTATAGTGTAAGGTTGTTAACAGATCAAAGATTAAACTCTGTCTTCTTCTCTGACCATAGGAAAGAGAACAGCCCAGGAGCAGGAAGCACATAGAATCAGTATGGGGAGGCTATGAAATAGGCTGCTTTCTATAGGGATACATTTTACTCATATAAAGATATACAGGTATGGGATCCCTTATCCGGAAACCAGTTATCCAGAAAGCTCCAAATTATGGAAAGCCTGTCTCCCATAGACTCCATTTTAATCAAATAATTCAGAATTTTAAAACTGATTTCCTTTTTCTCTGTAGTAATAAAACAGTACCTTGTAATTGATCCCAACTAAGATATAATTACCCCTTATTGGGGGCAGAACAGCCCTATTGGGTTTATTTCATGGTTAAATGATTCCCTTTTCTCTGTAATAATAAAACAGTACCTGTACTTGATCCCAACTAAGATATAATTACCCCTTATTGGGGCAGAACAGCCCTATTGGGTTTATTTCATGGTTAAATGATTCCCTTTTCTCTGTAATAATAAAACAGTACCTGTACTTGATCCCAACTAAGATATAATTACCCCTTATTGGGGGCAGAACAGCCCTATTGGGTTTATTTCATGGTTAAATGATTCCCTTTTCTCTGTAATAATAAAACAGTACCTGTACTTGATCCCAACTAAGATATAATTACCCCTTATTGGGGCAGAACAGCCCTATTGGGTTTATTTAATGGTTAAATAATTCCCTTTTCTCTGTAATAATAAAACAGTACCTGTACTTGATCCCAACTAAGATATAAATAATCCTTATTGGATGCAAAACAATCCTATTGGGTTTAATTACTGTTTTATTAATTTTTTAGGTATGGAGATCCAAATTACAGAAAGATCTCTTATCCAGAATACCCTTGGTCCGGAGCATTCTGGATAACGGGTCCTGTATAGCAATAAATCTTAGTGGCAAAATCTAAAAATACAGCTGCAGGCTAAGCAGCTTCTCGGTTGCATTTAATTTATTATTGGCCCCAACTAAATGCACTAATGGAAATAGCTGTCAGCATAAGAGAGACTTATAAAACTGTATTGCAAGCAGTATTTCATATATATTTGCTAAAATGACAATAATTGAAACCTTTAGCCAGCCTTGGGCCGAGTGGGATTTCGCCTAATTGCTGTAACTGTGTTAAAATCCACTCACAGGGAATTCCGCAGCATTTAAAGAGCGGGGCGATGTTTATCCCAATGAGGATTGCGGCAACTCCCAGAAGAACCCAAACATTCGCCCTGAGATTGCCTGCAAGGGAAAGAGAGGAGAGTCATGGAGGCTCAGTTGGCCAATTCTGCCTGATTTAATAGTTGGACTGATGGACGTTTGGCCCTTTGCAGTTTTTATCCCTTTTGGGATTTGAAACCTCCCCAATAGATATCTCACTGATCTCCAGACAGACACCCACACAGGCCATCATTGTGGCCCCATAGACAATGACCCAAATGTGACGTGAAACTTGACCCCAAATTAAAACTCATCCTAATAAACATTACTTTTATTATCTCCACAAGTTACTGTATCTCTATCAGTAATGTCCTAATTTATTGCTCATTAACACTTCTCTCTGATCTAACAGTGTATATGCTGTGCCATTCCAGCTTTCATTGGTATTTTGGGGCCTTAGAGCTCTGAAAGCTTGCAATGTATTTTTATTGTTAGCCAATATAAGTATCATTTCTACCATTCTTTTTTAATTTGTGTTTTTATTTTTTGCTACTGGCTAACATGGTACTACAGTTTTTGTTTTGTGATTACCCATGGACTATAGGACTTAGAAAAGGGAGTGAAAGTTGGATTGGCTGGAGAGAGGTTCAGCCAGGGTCGGACTGGGGGGTGCAGGGCCCACCGGGGCTCCTGCCCCAGGGGCCCTGCAGGTGCACCTCCCGGGCGCGTCCCCTAAATCCCCCCCGCAGGGTCCCCTACCCGACGTCCTCCCCTGAGCGTGCGTAAGTTTAACACATTAGGGGGGGGAACGATCGGGCTTTAGGGGAGGGAACGATCGGACAGGGGGAGAGCTGACAGGGGTTGGGTCTGGGATTTTTCCCGGTGTCCCAGCGGCCCAGTCCAGCCCTGATTTCAGCGTTAAATTTTCCTTCTCTTTTAACTGTTAGAGCCATGGTTTTCAATCTTATTTAGTTCAATTTGCCCTATGAGGCCCGCCTTTGGTCAGGGCTGTGCATTGGGGAGAGCGACCCCCATACCCTACTTACCGTTATCATAGAGGAAGTAGAATAATAGGCTGAGACATACACAGGCCAGAGACACCCAGCTGCTGATCTTCATATACAGAGTGCGACATAACGGGGCCCCTCCGCCTGCTAGGGAGAGAGATGCCATATAGTCAGAGATTGGACTAGGGACAGAGCATTGTGCACGTGTTAAAGTTAAACCTAAAATTATAGGCACTTATTCCTTTTGGCATAAATGTAATTCTATCTTCTCTGCGTAAAAGAAATCCGCCTGTTGCCTGTATAGGTGTGCGCAGCATTTTATAGGGTTTTTGTTTTCAATTTAAAATGACACCATAAATGTCAAACTGTATAAAGTCCCACCCCATAATGTACCCCCTACTGTAAATGATAAGGATATTAGCAGTCACTGAGGGGTTCTGTGCCCATATAAAGGCACAAGGCTGCAGGCTGAGTTATACAGGGAACTCTGAGTATCACTCATGTATTATAAGGGATAATGTACCCCCTACTGTAAATGATAAGGATATTAGAAAAACTAACCTGTGCCTTGGTTGGTAGATGGAGAAGACTCAGAAGAGGGTGGTATATCCAAAGCGGTTTCAGTTGTGGCGATGCTTGAGAACGAATTTCCTAAAAGAAATCTTGCTTTACCTGTGAGACAAAGACAAAGTCCGAAAATAGAGCAGAGGTTTAATATGAGTGTAGTTCAGACTCACTTCATGCACACATGTTGGGTTCAGGTGCAGGGACAGGGCCTTTGTTGGGCCTCTTTAGGTTTCTAATTTATTTTCACAAATCAGTTTCCTACTTTCTAAGCACTTGGTACATTTCTCTCTCAATAGGAACAAACAATGGGATGTCCTCACTTATACAGCGGCGTGTAATTGTATTAAATATTATATTTAATGGGGTCCACTATCCAGAATTGTCAGAACCTGGAGCTTTCGGGATAAAGGGTGCTTCTGTAATGTGTATCTCCATACCTTAATTCCGCTAAAAATAATTTAAATATTAATTAAACCCAATAGGGCTGTTCTGCCCCCAATAAGGGGTAATTATATCTTAGTTGGGATCAAGTACAAGTACTGTTTTATTATTACAGAGAAAAGGGAATCATTTAACCATTAAATAAACCCAATAGGGCTGTTCTGCCCCCAATAAGGGGTAATTATATCTTAGTTGGGATCAAGTACAGGTACTGTTTTATTATTACAGAGAAAAGGGAATCATTTAACCATGAAATAAACCCAATAGGGCTGTTCTGCCCCCAATAAGGGGTAATTATATCTTAGTTGGGATCAAGTACAGGTACTGTTTTATTATTACAGAGAAAAGGGAATCATTTAACCATTAAATAAACCCAATAGGGCTGTTCTGCCCCAATAAGGGGTAATTATATCTTAATTGAGATCAAGTACAGGTACTGTTTTATTATTACAGAGAAAAAGAAAATGATTTAAAAAAAATGATTTGATTAAAATGAAGTCTATAGGACATGGCCTTTGTTTTCTGCATAACAGCTTGCTTTTAAGTATGTAGGTAAGTAAGTATGTAAGTAGGAGACTGGGAGTCTAAGCTGAAGTAGGTAAGTACTAAAGTCACACATACCCTGCCCGGTTACAAATTCAGTGCCCCACGCCGGTCACATTCGCTTTGCACTAATGCCCCCCCCCCCCCCCCAACATTTCTGGGAAGTCACAGCCGCTAAATACAAGTAACTGCCTAGTGAGACATCACCCGGAGACACCCCGATATTTGCCTTTGCACCCTACAGCCAATTGCGTCCCACACTGTTCCATACTGACTTACCCCCTTGGCAGCATCTCCAGAGGGCACAGCTGAGGCACAGGAAGGGGTGTACAAGTGACAGGCAGGAGAGACAGACAGACAGCAGCCACATAACATCCCCTGGATAATAGAAAGGAAACATTCATTACAGAATATCCGTACGGAGTCACCGCACATGTAGGGGGGATACGTTGGGTCTGGGAATAACATGTGCATGTGGATTTAGCACCCTGCGGGGTCTTTAATATATTAACTGCCCAACTGCCCAACCTAACGAGGAACCATCATAAGAGCTATTTATTAGTAAATCTGCAGTGCAGGGATAAGGGCAATGACACACAGTAACCCGGTCAGACTGGGCCAGCAGGACACCAGGAAAAAACCCAGTGGGCCCCAGCCCAGAATCGATCCCTGCTGGGCGCTCCGGGGCCCAGGGGAGTGTGGGGACCATGGCGGGGGTCCCTTGGGAGGATAAAAAACATGTTTTTCCATGACAGTATTCCTTTAACAAGATTTTTTATATCTGTCTCAAAGGTCCAAAAATTGGCCGGGGAGGCCGCTGGAGGGCCCCATACACAGGCAGATAAACTGCTGACTCAGACTGAAGGAGCCAAACCGGCAGGTAAATCTGTCTGTGTAAGTGTTAGGGCTCATAAGGGGGAAACCTGGATATAGTTACATTATCCACATTTGGTGTGTGGGGAAGTGAATCCGGCCTACTTACCCATTTACTAAGCTCTGAGACTCTCAGACAAGAACCTCCCCCTGGTACAAGGAAAGCCAATCTCCCCCCAGTACTTACCCTTGAACCCATGTATCTGCACTTCTTTCTTCTTGGGGAAGGCGAGGGAGGGGCTGTCTTTCAGAAGGCTGTGAATTTATCGCTAGGATTTCTATTAGCTGATTAAAGGGTTAGTTCACCTTTAGGTTAACCCTTAGTATGTTACTGAATGGCCTATTTATAGCAACCTCTAAGTTGGTCTTTATTTTTTATAGTTTTTGATTTATTTCTCTTTCCAGCATTCAAATGGGGGGGGGTCACTGACCCCGACAGCCAAAAGACTATTGCTCTGTGAGGCTACAATGTTATCATTATTTTACTTTTTATTACTTAACTTTCTATTTAGGCCCTCCTTTATTGATATTCCTGTCTCTTTTAAACCTCTGCCTGGTTGCTAGGTTAAATTTGACACTAGCAACCAGATACTGGCTAAAATTCCAAACTGAGTACCTGAGTAAGTACTGGAAGAATTGGATTCCCATACTCAGGGGAGGCTCCTGTTTGGCCATGGGAAAGAGAGCAGCCCAGGAGCAGAAAGTACAGGGAGTAGGAGCCCCGTACCTGAGTAAGTACTGGGAGGATTGGATTCCCATACTCAGGGGAGGTTACTGTTTGGCCATAGGAAAGAGAGCTTAATGAAATCAAATTTGGAACAGGAAAACGTGGGTGATTCAATTCCCCAATACAGATTATTGCATAAGCAGGTCTCCGAGTCTGTCCAGAAATAGAGAACCGACGAAATGGGGTGGGGGAAGGGGAAAACTGTCTTCACAATAAGTCATTTTAAAGTAAAACACAGTAAAGTATTGGTTCTCTGTACATTGATCCTCGGTACATTGCCCCCCAGGTTTTACTGTGTATAAAGAAGCTAGGGTTGTCCTGGAGTAAAGTATCAGTCCCTCTACATGATACTGTATGTGCAGCTAATATGGATGGTGTTTTCCCATAGAGAGATACAGAGAAAATGTCTAAATAGGAGGTCCAGTCACTCAGGAGATTCCCACTGAACTCAGAGGGAGGCAGGAGCGTTCCTAGGGCCAAATGATCAGTCAAAGTACCCAGATATCAGCCCGTATGCCATAGGGCTTTCACAAACAGATTTGGGTATAATCATATTAGTTTATAGCGGGTCCAACTTACTGACAGAATATGAAGGGAGAATGTTTGGTTCCCCATGGCCGAGAGAGGGCCCTCTTGGCTTCACAGTCACTGGGTTTTGTTCTGAAAAGAAATAAAAATATTTTTATTGGAAACAAAGATGGAGCATCTCTGGGAATGATTACCCATGCAGCCCTGTACACTGTATATGTATTGATGTTACTCAGTGGTTACTAAGCTGTGGGGTTTGGCCCCTAGTGTCTAGTCTAAAGTTCAGCTTGGGATGAATGCTATTGGTTGTCCTGTCAGCTGATCTCTAAAGGGAGCACACAGCCCATCACTAAATGGCAGCTCAAGGGAAAGGATGTAAAAGGGCAATATTTACTGATATATATATTCCAGTTTGGGGAGATTCTTTAATAGGTCGCTTAACATAATATAAACTTATCTGTTGGTTACGTATTCATTCTGGGGGTTTAGTTTCCTTTAATGAAAACCCAATGCTATTATGTAGAAGCTGCAGAAAGAGAAATGCGTTGCTATATAGCAGGACTGTCCAACCAGTGGGCCAAAGTGTAGAACCTGTAGAATTAAATATTATAAAGTATCATTGTACTGCCCTAAACATTTGATATACTTACCCCTGACAATCAGATGAATGCAGATCTGGCTCTTGTTTCTGTTCCCATTTATGGCTTGATGCACAGAGTAAGTGTAATTGCTGCTGTCGCCTCCTGTTAGGTCTCTCAGCAAGAAGCTGCCATTCCCAGTACGGAAAAATATACGTCCCTTATACTGATCGGCAGGATCAAGTCCATCATGGTATGAAGCCAGCCATTGATCCCCATTGTACAGATCGGCCATCATCGATTCTCTATCAAAGTCAGGCCTTCCTCCAAGGGGAACAGAACCTCCTTCATCAGCCAGAATCTCCTGCACTCTCTCCCCACGTCCCACAGCTGCACAGAAACAGTTTTTGGTTACTTAGCAGAGAGTTATATCACTACATATATAATATATATAATACGTCCACAGAAAGCACTCACGGCAACCAAACTGCAAAAAGTAGTCCTTTATTTTGCTCCCATCAATGCGTTTCGATCCCCACAGGATCGTCGTCAGGCTGCACAGATCCTGTGGGGATCAAAACGCGTTGATGGGCACAAAATAACTCTTGCAGTTTGGTTGCAGTAAGTGCTTTTTGTGGACGTATTATATTTTGTTGGTCAGCACCTGGCTAATGGTGTGTGCTGATATCTGGACACACATATATATATATATATATATATATATATATATATAATATGTAGAAAAAAGCCGGCACTCACGTAATATCAGAGTCAATAGTGCCTGGGTGCAGTATATAAGTAAGTATATACAGAGAAGAGAAGAAATGCCGCACTCACAGGTCTTAGTGAAAAAATAAAGAAAATTTATTTAGACAGACTAAAGTTTCGGCTGGATCCCCAGCCTTTCTCAAAGTGATCACACAATACAGCAAACCCACTCATAAAGAAAAAATGGCGCCAAAAACAAACTGATGACGTCACTGACTGTGTAGTAAGTGATATCCCAACACTAATACATAAAGGAGCAAACACCATAAAATAGAGAAAGAATAACAGTGTCATAAGAATAGCTTGAGAAAGGTAGACAATATATGTAAAAATAAAGTGTAATAAAGAAAAGCACATAGTCACCCACTAGGGCTGAACTGCAACTCCCCTACCAACTCATATAGTGCTTCAGGGTATACGGACTCCTGTGATCATAAGGTAAACGTAGCGATCAGTAACTGCCTTAAAGTTACATAATAGACTATTGTAAATAAGGTCGTGACAGAATAGATGCATTAGCGCTGTTCGCTGTTTACTTACGTCCTTCTGACTTCTCAGAAGCCGACGTGCCGACACAGACGAACCAGTGTATACGGGTTACCATGGTAACCCAAGCGCTACTCAGATCTCTGTAAGTTCCGGCACTTAGTGCTGTTATTAATCAGAAGGGTGTAGTAGGCTGATAGGAAAGTCCCGTGTCCCACGATCTTACCACCTGACCGGTGGCTGTGCAGAAAAATCCGATCATGGACCCACTGTGGGGTATGGAGGTCATTGGGGGCTGTATATAGGAGCATATCAAATAGACTGCCAGTATCAGTAGCAGGCTACACGAAACTCCTAATGCACAACAGTACCCCATCGGTTGTTATTGACACCGACTCCTATCGCCATATGTGGGCATACAGAAAATTAAAATGTATTTATATAGAACATAATCGCAGTGTAATGATCGCGGAATTATACTGTGTATTAAGTCCAGCTTGCCTGAGTTGTGGGTCTTTAAGCCTATAGCCCAGGTGGTGACCGAAAAGAGAAAGGAAAGAAAATATATTAAAGAGGAAACACCCAAGGTGGTAAAATAAAAAATAATAAGTTTAGACAAAAACATATACAAGTCAGGGGAAATCCCCCAAATGATACATATACTCTGCTGGAGCTTCACAGTCATCCTAACAAAGTAACAAGTGAAATTAGCACAAATTAGTTACAAAGATTATTTTTGTTACAAAAGTTTGTTATGAAGGATGTTTCACTATAGCTATCGGCTATCAGTCACTGCTGTGTTGGAGAAGATGTTAAAATAAATAAACAAAGAAGTTCCACTTCGATTGCCTTGTTAATCATAAAGTCTGTGTAATAAAACGCGTCTTAATAATTAATAAAAAATAGTCTAGCGGAAACTGTGTATGATCTCATACTTATTTCGACCTACTGTGTTGGAGACTGGGGGTCAAACACAATCCTAATACATAGTCCCAAAGCAGGCTCCCCCTTAGAGGTAGAAGGCCGAATAGGATACTAGTTCATTAAGTCCATAGGGGCTGATGGTATTGAGACGGTGCATCCATTGTAGTTCCCTACGTAGGAGAAGTTTATCTCTGTTGCCTCCACGGATCAGAGGGGGAATGTGATCAATGATCATACATCTCAGACTCGCCAACGTATGTTTCTGAGACAAAAAATGCGCTGCTACTGGAGTGTTAGCTTCATTAGTTGCGAGGGCTGCCCTGATTGCAGAACGATGGTTGGCCATCCGATCCCTAAACGTGGTAACTGTTTTCCCTACATACATTAGTCCACATGGGCATTTGATGAAATATATGACATATTTCGATATACATGTCAATCTGTGTTGGATCTGGATTGGTTTGCCTGTATGTGGGTGATTGAAGGTGGGTCCCGTGGTGAGAGCATTACATGTGGTGCAATTTGGACACTTATAGCATCCCAATTTTGTAGAGGGGAGCCACGTATTGGTGACTGTGGACTGATAGCAATGTCGGGGGTCAGTCTTCACCAAAATGTCTCTCAAACTCTGGCCCCTCCTGTATCCAATGCGTGGAGGGTGTCTAAAGATTGGAGGTAGAGACCGATCCTTCTCCAGAACCGACCAATGATAGAAGATTGCATCTATTAGTGGTTTCTTATCCGGGGAGAAAGTAGTGGTAAATGTAAGTTTCTCGTCCCTATCCTTTGGAGACACTCTGTCCATACCCTCCAATGCTTGTGCTTGTGTCAGTGTAGAGACTTCTGGTTCTGGATGATTGGAGTAAAGATGGTCTGTATCCCCTTTGTGCAAAGCGTGTTTCAAGTTCATCTAGTTGGTTTTGCAAGTGAATGGGATCAGAATTGTTCCTGACCATCCGTACCATTTGTGAATATGGGATACTGTGTAGCGTATGTGGAGGATGACAGGATGAGAAATGCAATAGTGTATTGCGATCTGTGTCCTTCCTGTACGAAATATGTCATATATTTCATCAAATGCCCATGTGGACTAATGTATGTAGGGAAAACAGTTACCACGTTTAGGGATCGGATGGCCAACCATCGTTCTGCAATCAGGGCAGCCCTCGCAACTAATGAAGCTAACACTCCAGTAGCAGCGCATTTTTTGTCTCAGAAACATACGTTGGCGAGTCTGAGATGTATGATCATTGATCACATTCCCCCTCTGATCCGTGGAGGCAACAGAGATAAACTTCTCCTACGTAGGGAACTACAATGGATGCACCGTCTCAATACCATCAGCCCCTATGGACTTAATGAACTAGTATCCTATTCGGCCTTCTACCTCTAAGGGGGAGCCTGCTTTGGGACTATGTATTAGGATTGTGTTTGACCCCCAGTCTCCAACACAGTAGGTCGAAATAAGTATGAGATCATACACAGTTTCCGCTAGACTATTTTTTATTAATTATTAAGACGCGTTTTATTACACAGACTTTATGATTAACAAGGCAATCGAAGTGGAACTTCTTTGTTTATTTATTTTAACATCTTCTCCAACACAGCAGTGACTGATAGCCGATAGCTATAGTGAAACATCCTTCATAACAAACTTTTGTAACAAAAATAATCTTTGTAACTAATTTGTGCTAATTTCACTTGTTACTTTGTTAGGATGACTGTGAAGCTCCAGCAGAGTATATGTATCATTTGGGGGATTTCCCCTGACTTGTATATGTTTTTGTCTAAACTTATTATTTTTTATTTTACCACCTTGGGTGTTTCCTCTTTAATATATTTTCTTTCCTTTCTCTTTTCGGTCACCACCTGGGCTATAGGCTTAAAGACCCACAACTCAGGCAAGCTGGACTTAATACACAGTATAATTCCGCGATCATTACACTGCGATTATGTTCTATATAAATACATTTTAATTTTCTGTATGCCCACATATGGCGATAGGAGTCGGTGTCAATAACAACCGATGGGGTACTGTTGTGCATTAGGAGTTTCGTGTAGCCTGCTACTGATACTGGCAGTCTATTTGATATGCTCCTATATACAGCCCCCAATGACCTCCATACCCCACAGTGGGTCCATGATCGGATTTTTCTGCACAGCCACCGGTCAGGTGGTAAGATCGTGGGACACGGGACTTTCCTATCAGCCTACTACACCCTTCTGATTAATAACAGCACTAAGTGCCGGAACTTACAGAGATCTGAGTAGCGCTTGGGTTACCATGGTAACCCGTATACACTGGTTCGTCTGTGTCGGCACGTCGGCTTCTGAGAAGTCAGAAGGACGTAAGTAAACAGCGAACAGCGCTAATGCATCTATTCTGTCACGACCTTATTTACAATAGTCTATTATGTAACTTTAAGGCAGTTACTGATCGCTACGTTTACCTTATGATCACAGGAGTCCGTATACCCTGAAGCACTATATGAGTTGGTAGGGGAGTTGCAGTTCAGCCCTAGTGGGTGACTATGTGCTTTTCTTTATTACACTTTATTTTTACATATATTGTCTACCTTTCTCAAGCTATTCTTATGACACTGTTATTCTTTCTCTATTTTATGGTGTTTGCTCCTTTATGTATTAGTGTTGGGATATCACTTACTACACAGTCAGTGACGTCATCAGTTTGTTTTTGGCGCCATTTTTTCTTTATGAGTGGGTTTGCTGTATTGTGTGATCACTTTGAGAAAGGCTGGGGATCCAGCCGAAACTTTAGTCTGTCTAAATAAATTTTCTTTATTTTTTCACTAAGACCTGTGAGTGCGGCATTTCTTCTCTTCTCTGTATATATATATATATATATATATACACACAACAACACAACACAGCATACAGTGCTATTTAAAAAATTGCGCCTAAAAGCCTTATATTGTGTTTTATGACAATTCTGTCATTGATTTGTATTTCACCTCTGCAGAACAAGCAACATGGCAACTCTCATACATTAATAAATACATTGCCTCTCTTTGCAGTATAACTGGCCAGCCTTCAAGAGGTTAAATGCATTGAAATGCAATTGTCAATACAAGCCAATGTATGAAATTATAGATATTTAGCCCTCCACACCCTCCGGCAGGTCTATGCATGCACCTAAGGGAACAACAGGTTTTAGTGGGAGTCAGGCCAATAGGTGATGATAAATGTAAGCTTTTTGGTACACAGCTATACAACTGGTATATCATTGAGATAACTATTAAAATATTAAGTGGAAACTGTCAGTGGACACAATGGAAGGAGGTCCCTGCCCTGTAGAGCTTACTTAAGGGGCAAGTAACTTACAGACACAAACAGAAAGTGAATCATGGCTCTGGCACTGCCTCATAAGGACTAGGGCAGATATTGGGCCAATGCTCCAAAGGGGAGTCTTTAAGTTTAGTTTGGAAGAGATCGACGGAGGATTTTCCATGGAGGAATTTAGGAAAGGGCAGTGAGAGAGAGGTTTACACTGGGATACAGAAGTGGAAGTGGATGGTGTGACCAGGCAGTGGGGTCGGCCATGATTGCATGGAGAGACAAGTGAAGACATAAATGGCTTGAGAAGGACTTGAGAGACAGCTCTGATAAGGACAGCATCCGGCCATATTGCACTGGAAAAAGCCACAGAATTGGCCATAGTGTTCAAGTGATTGCAGGGATGTATTCCAGTCTGCTGCTCCTAGGCCACCTAGCCCACAAGTCAAGTCTGTACATGGTCTGGTAGTGGAAGATGGGGCTATATATAAATACAGTACTGTGCCATTGTTATAACTGGTTTGGGTGGAAAGTTGATCAGTTACATTTTTGTTCAGTTCCGTTTGAGATGGGATTTAGTAAATAGCTCGGGGGCAGTAAGAAAGTGTGAATTGCACAGGTTAATGAAGGGGGAGTAAATACATATATCATCAACACACTGATTATAGGTAAAGCCAATGAATAGAAGAGACATCCCAGAAACCCAGTGACAGGCTGATGCCATTGAAGTTAATAGCAAGAGGCACAGACGGTATCAAGGTGCCCTGGTTTTTATGTGTTCAGCCATCCTTTATCTGTTATTCTCTTTTGCAGTGGACCCATAAACGGCCCCTAAGTGCCCTCCCAAATAAAAACAGGTATATTTAAAAAAAAATATCATGCTTTCTAAAAAAAAATTAAATTTTTATCTGATACTCACGGCCCCTTAAGCCAATTTAGCACTGATATGGAGCTGGTTTTCTAGGATCAATTCAGCTTAATGCTTAGGGGCTTTTATGATATGTAAAACTGCATAATTAGGGTTAGTGAGTGCATATCAGGCACCGTACAGATCAGAAGACCCCCCGTGTGCATATTTATGATGATTTTTTTCATTGCGGAAGATAAACTGTAAAATTAAAGTTTTGGGTTGATGTTTGGACAATTTTTAGCAATGCAAATGTAAGCAAAGTATTGGATTTTGGGAGAAAGACTTATTTATTTATTGTAAATGTCAAAATGTTTATTTTACAAAAATATATCATATTCCAGGTTCATAAAACTGTTAGGGTCCAATATAGGGGATGCCGATTTCTGTTGTTACATTTGAACATTTGCTTTTGTACCACGACTCTCTAAAAATATCATGCTTTCTAAAAAAAAAATGTAATTTTTATCATTCACTGTCTCCTACGCTAATAAAATCTCATCTCCAGTTCCTCTTAATGTGGGGGGACCCCAAGGCTCTGTACTTAATGTGGGGGTACCTCAAGGCTCTGTACTTAATGTGGGGGTACCTCAAGGCTCTGTACTTAATGTGGGGGTACCTCAAGGCTCTGTACTTAATGTGGGGGTACCTCAAGGCTCTGTACTTAATGTGGGGGTACCCCAAGGCTCTGTACTTAATGTGGGGGTACCCCAAGGCTCTGTACTTAATGTGAGGGTACCCCAAGGCTCTGTACTTAATGTGGGGCACCCCAAGGCTCTGTACTTAATGTGGGGGTACCCCAAGGCTCTGTACTTAATGTGGGGGTACCTCAAGGCTCTGTACTTAATGTGGGGGTACCCCAAGGCTCTGTACTTAATGTGGGGGTACCTCAAGGCTCTGTACTTGGGCCGTTGTTGTTCTCCCTCTACACGCTGTCTTTGGGAGATCTCATCCGTTCATTTGGCTTCAAATACCATCTGTATGCTGATGATATCCAAATTTATCTGTCGACCCCTTCATTAACAGCTGAAACTGAGACTCAAATCTCTAACTGCCTCCTGGCCATCTCTAACTGGATGAACCAAAGCCACCTCAAACTCAACCTAACAAAAACTGAACTAATGATTTTTCCGCCTAAGCCTGGTCCTACCCCCCCCTTTTCTATCTCTATTGATCGCACCCTCATCAACCCCATCGATTCGGCGCGTTGTTTGGGGGTGATCTTTGACTCCAGTCTCTCCTTTTCTAACCACATTAACTCCACTGTCAAAACCTGTCACTTTTTCTTACGCAATATTGCCAAAATTCGTCCCTTTCTTTCTACTGCAACAGCTAAGCTGCTCATGCATGCTCTCATCCTATCCCGACTGGATTACTGCAACCTGCTACTAACCGGCCTCCCTAACTCCCATCTTTCCCCCCTACAGTCTATATTAAACACTGCTGCCAGAATTCTCCTCCTCTCATCCAGGAGAGTTCAGGCCCCTCCCCTGCTAAAGTCCTTATCGTGGCTTCCTATCAAACAAAGAATTGCTTACAAACTCCTTCTCCTAACCTTAAAAAGCCCTCCATTCCTCTGCCCCTCACTACATCTCTTCCCTTGTGTCTCCGTATGTTCCCGGCCGACTCCTTCGTTCCTCGCAAAGCAACCGTTTGGTTGCGCCCCCCACTACTACTGCGGTTTCCCGTTTTAAACCCTTCTGCCTGGCTGCCCCTTACATTTGGAATGCCCTCCCTGATTTCCTCCGGAGAGAATCCTCCCTCAGTCTTTTTAAAACTAAGGTTAAAGACTCCCTTTTGGAGCCCTCGCCCAGCACCTGATCTGGGAACTGGCACTTATATTGTAATGTCACCCACTGTCACCTACAGCACTTATATTTGCCTATTTGTGTCTGTTAGTTACCCTCCCATATAGATTGTAAGCTCTACGGGGCAGGGACCTCCTTCCTCTTGTGTCCTCGACTCTTAACTTATTGCTGCTGTATTTATCTGTATTTATTGTTATACTGTGTATTTATCTATTTTAATACCCCTGTTTGTATTAATGTATTCTACTGTACAGTGCTGCGTACATAAGTAGCGCTTTATAAATAAAGATATACATACATACATACATATACGTATTTGGTATAGATATGCTTCGGAGATATGGACCTTTCCAGACAGTGGTATGTTTATGTATATATTTTCACATTTTATGTATGCCCGTAAAGTGAAAAAGAACAAAATGTCCAGTGTCAGACTGGGGTGGCTTGGGCTCACCGGGGCTGTTGCCTGGGGGCCTTCCCAGTCCTAAGCTGACTAGGGGAGTGGGCCTGGCTCAACAGGTTTTATTCCCCGGTGTCTGCTGGCCCAGTCCAAACCTGAAAATGTCAAACATTGCTTAGCAGTTTGGAATGTGCATTTGTTCAAATGTCGGTGAAAGGGTTAAACGCATGAACTCTGTTCATTATAGAAACTGATTAGGCTGCAATTCAGACTGCACCCTTGCAAAATATGTAGGGAAGAAAGAAGAACAAGTTACAAGGAAGTGTCAGGCAGAAAAAGAAAAACTACACTAAGAACAGCAATGACAATTCTGACAGAAAAAGGTATGTGACTTGGATTATTCTCATTTTATTTTTAATGAGATTCACTGAGATTAAATGAGATTTCCGGGAATTGTGGGAACTAAAACAGATTCCTTCTGCCTTTCCATCTCAGCATTGAGGGCAATGGGCAGGGAAGCTGTTCCTGTAATCAGAGGCCCCATGCAGAGAATGTTTTATATGCATTTAATGTTTTATGGCCAATCAAGGGGGACCAGAGGGACTTTCATTGTGCAAAGAGACATGTTCCTAGGTCTGTGTATGTTGTAGCCATTTGCTGCCACTTACCTGGCACCATTACGTCTGAGCTTTTTGGAGTGACTAAGGGTAAATCCATTTGTACTTTACTAAAGAATTGCAGAGAAAAATATGCAAAAAAAACAGGGCTCAGGGTGAAAACTGAAAAACAAGTTTCAGACTAAGGCAGCTGTAACCCCTGGCCCCAAGGCAATTGCTCATTAGAAATCAAAGTAGAATAGACAGAATTCTACACAACGTCTTTTCTGTCCTTCCCCTGGAAAGATGAGTTGAAGACAGGCAGGAACAATGGAGGCAAAAGGGGACTAGCCATGGAGAGGGATGGTGGTGTGGGACGTGAGAGGGAGACGGGGAGGGAGGAAGAGTTATAATCCTGAGCACTCATTAACAGTCCCTACTTACAGTCCGAGGTCTCCACCAAACACACACTAGGAAAGTTCTACCTGGAACCTGTTTGTATATTTTTTGGGGTAGGAGGTAACTGGAGAACCCAGAGGAAACCCACATGTACACAGGGAGAATTTACAAAATGTACACAGGTAGTACCCAGGGCAGAATGGAACCCATGATCCTGATTTGGAAGCACAGCAACAGGCAATCTGTGGGCTCTGGCAAATGCCAGAGGGGCTGCTGTAAGATGCCATAGTCACTCACTATTTGTTGGGCTGATGGGGGGCTGTTTGTGCCTCTGGTTGGAATGCCAGGTCCTATTATGGATCCTAGTCAGGACCTGCACAGCAATGCCATTCTGCCCCAGTAGAAATCAGAGAGGATAGGGATAGGGGATCCTGTAGGGGGAGCTCTTCAACAATGAAAAAACAAATCTCCTGCAGCTGAAAAACTGAGAGAAATTCCCCCTTCTACTGGCAGCAATAATTCCCCCCCCCCCCCGAATATTATAATTTGTGTTCATCAGCCTATATATTATATTTCTATATCTCATATACAGACACAGTGTTATAAAACCCACATATGCACAACCTCTCTCTCTCTCTCGCTCCCTATTACTTACTAAATAGCAGCAGCAGCAGTGAGGTGAGGCAGGAGGGCCCCATAGTGCTCCAGGGGATTGCCAGGGAAGCAAGTGGCATTTGATTGAGGAGGAAACACTTGGGACTCTGTAGAAGATCTGTATTGTTGCACTGTAAGCTCATTCCACATGGAGCGACATTCTACTATTCATGCAGTGTAAAACCAGCGTGAGAAATCCCTGTTTCTTTGCTTAGGGGCACATTAATACATACGTGCATGGACATAAACCAAACATTGCCTTTTTAGCTCCATGGTACACAGTGTGTAATTGCGTATTTATAAAATGGTGCAATAATTCTATGCCAAATATATGTTAAAATACACTCCTTTATACATATGCACCTTATGCCTATAATCAGGGCCAGTGTTATCAACTATGGGGCCCAATAGAGAACCATTTTGTCAGGGGCCCCTGGATGGAGCGACTCTCCTCATTACTGCTGCTGTCCCCCTGCCATTTCATCTCTTTCTTGTTCCATTGGCCCCCAACATTCACACAATGTGGCCCTCCAGCACTGGGCACTGACACACCAAGCATACTGTATATGGAGAGAAATAGGGGCACACTAGGCACGAAAGAGAGGGAGGAAATAGAGATACACATGGTGCAAGAGAGGAGGAGGATATAGGGGCAAACAGGGTAAGGCTGAGCGGGAGTACATAGGGGTACACAGGGCAAGACCAAGAGGTAGAAAATAGGGGTACACCCTGATTGTGCTTATATTTAATACAATATATATTGTGTATAGCATACAATATATAGCAATATAGCATACAATATAGCACACAGTATATATAGCAATATAGCACACAGTATATAGCAATATAGCACACAGTATATAGCAATATAGCAAACAATATATAGCAATATAACAAACAATATATAGCAATATAGCATACAATATATAGCAATATAGCATACAATATAGCATACAGTATATAGCAATATAGCACACAGTATATAGCAATATAGTATACAGTATTTAGCAATATAACACACAGTATATAGCAATTTAGCATACAATATAGCATACAGTATATAGCAATATAGCACACAGTATATAGCAATATAGCATACAATATATAGCAATATAGCATACAATATAGCATACAGTATATAGCAATATAGCACACAGTATATAGCAATATAGCATACAGTATATAGCAATATAGCATACAGTATATAGCAATATAGTATACAGTATTTAGCAATATAGCACACAGTATATAGCAATATAGCATACAATATAGCATACAGTATATAGCAATATAGCATACAGTGTCGGGGATACTGTAGAACTATATAATTAAAGTTACATTTTATAAAAGTGCAGAATAGTGAAGGAGCCCCAAATCACAGAATTTATCTTGCACTAAACCTGGGGCAATAAAGGACTAAACATGAATATTTGCTTATTCCTAAAAAATGGGTGACATCGGAGGCAGCTTCTATCCTCTTTTTTAAACTAAAGCCTAGGGAGAGAGACAATGTAGCGTAGGCACAGCCCAGTAGAGCAGAGAAATGCGACTGTTCCTGATACAAAACCCACATTAGCACAACCTCCCTCTCGCTCCCTATTACTTACTGAATAGCAGTAGCAGTGGGATAAGGTAGATGGGCTCCATGGCGCTCTAGGAGATTGGCAGGGAAGCAGCTGAGGAGACACTTGTTACTCTCTTGAAGAGATCTTAGCAAATGTGTCCATGAATGTCGCTGTTAGTTTATCAGTGTGAATGAGTCATTTGTTTCCATATGATTCTTTTTTTTTCTTCTTGCTGCATATTTCTAAAACACATTGTGACAAACTGTGCAAACACAATTGCCTATTCCCTGTCCTTTGCAGATTTTGAATCCTGTCTTAGTCCATAACTAATTCTGTATGGCAAATAGCAAAGTATGGCAGGCTTTTGTGCTTTCCCTCTTGTAGTTAACATACAGGTATGTGCTTGGGGTCTCGTGTATTTAAACAGAGTAAGGGCAAATAATCACAGGCATAGTGGTAGAATTAAAAAATAGTTAATTTTTAATACTACCACTTTTTACTATTCTAACAGTAAAATACAGAAAATAACACATTATATTATAATGTAATTATAATGTAATAAAAAGAGACACACGGGTAAGCGGATACACTTGCCAAAGATGAGAATTACCCCAGAAAGCCTTTCTCAAGGGGAATTTATATTATATAAAGAATAACTATATTTAATACTACCACTGTGCCTGTGATTATTTGTGTGCAAGCCCTTATTCTATTTAAATTTACTGTCTTTGGTACTGGCTGGCTCCGAATTGTCTGATACCCCAGATGAATTTGTCACCTTCCACAGTCCCTTGTTATGTATTTACTTAATTAAGGGCGTCTTGTGGACACAAAAGCCAAATGCTGCCGGGTTTAACCCTTTACAGTGCCAGGGCAATACTGCTGGCATGACAGGTACCCTATATGGGGGTACATATTTTGGGCTTTTTTGCACCAAACACCTACAGTATATTATATTTTGTGATTGTGAAGTGAGTGCCCTCTGTTTATCTATATTTATCATTTGGGGTCTCGGGTACCCAGACGGTAGGCCTTGGTATGGCAGTAACTATAGGTTGGTTTGCCCTGTAGGGGATCTGGAATGGACTATTGGAACTTACCATTTTAATTCATTATTGGACATAGACTTTCACAAAATGAACTGAGTTTATATGGAACTTTAACATTAACATTAACTGGAAGTCCCCAGCATATGAACTCTTCCACTAATCCAATCACAAGAGTACATATGCTGAGGACTTCCCATACCAGTTGAACTGAGGAAGCTGCTCAGATGAGAAGTGAAACATCTTCAATGATTACTTAACAAGTCCAGTTGCTTTAGATTTATTTATATTAGATATACCATGACCTGGATGAATTTGGGCAGATCTCGATCGGGCAGGTTAAAAAACTTAGTCGGATCAACGAGCCGATGCGGTCCCCTAACCAACTGTGCCCATGGCCAAACGATCGAATTAGCCTAAATTCGCCCGATATCGCCCACCCGTAGGTGGGGATATCGGGAGAAGATCCGCTTGCTTGGCGACCTCGTATATGGCCACCTTAAGGGTAAGCAGAAGGGGTACCTGCTTAGGGTGCAACTATGGGGGGGCACCAGGCAGCTACCTCTCCTGCCTACCCCTGGTCCGCACTCCCTTGTCATTGCCCCCAAAGCCTGCAGGGGCAAGGTGACCGACTGGGTTGCCTAGGGTTCCCGATCGGCTTGGCCCGCCCCTGCACTCACACAGGTGCCCAAGTGATTCAGGCTCCACCCCACTAAGGCCACATCCCACGTGGGGTACCATCTTCTCTCAGCCTGCATTTTGTAGGCGGAAGGAGAGAAGCGGATCCCTATCAACCACAGCTCCATAATTATGTCTTAGAAAACAAATCAATAGGTTCAAGTAAAAAAGATTGTAATTGTGCAGAGTAGGTACTATAGTTTTTTAAATGATAGTCTACTGCTGACCAACCAGTTGGGCTATGGGTTCCCCTAGAGAACCAATCCCTGAGATAATAGGTCGACCTACAGGAGGTCATGTCTCCTTATGGTAAATGGTAGAAAATAGGAATAGTTGGATATTGTGCCTTTAGAAATTCAGTTTGTTCATCATTTAAGAGATTTATATACTTTTGCTTTATCGCCCAAGGCACAACTGGTTTTGAAAGTTTTTTAGGGTTAGAGGGTAGTCGTACTTAGGACTCCGGATCCAGAGCTGGCGTAATGCCTGCTTGTGGTTCTCCTCACAATTGAGAGCTACCACCATGCCTCCCTGGTCTGCAGTCCTCATAATAATAGATCTTTTTCTAAATTTTTGAGGGCTTGTTTTTCACCACAGGTCAAATTATCTGAGGGTGACGTAGTACGTGTCTTATTATACAGGGATCTCAAGCCTTTTTCCATTTTTTTTCTGGAAAAGATCTACTGCCAGGCTCCTTTGGTGCACAGAGTAAAAATTAGACTTCGAAGGAATTTAATTGTGAAGGAAGAACTGGTAAACCTACCGGACCTATTTGATCATTCTGCTCACGTGGGTTCAACTGCAAGCTTATTCACGCTTATTCCCCTGCTTGATTGCTTCACTGAGGCAGCCATTTTAACACTGATCTTCCTTGTGGCTGCACTCAGGCCGGCACTGTGCCTTTCAGTAAGTGCCCCATAAGGCACGACACGCATTAGGCTTTTTTTTTATGTCCTAATAAATGAATTTTTGAATTTTGTTACTCCAAAACTTTAAACTGGACTTAAACCCTGCATGGTTTCTGAAACACAATCTGATTAGAAATGTGAAAACACACTACCAGCATTAGATAAAATACCCAACCCATAGAAGCAAAGCAGCACTACAATAAACAGGAGGGGCAAATGTAAAAATAACACGACAGATAGTATGGTAACATTGCATGCTGCAATAAAATGTCCTCATGCTGTGCCATAAACACGGTCGTGTTGGAAAAAACTCAGTCACATGTCTGTCAATCCAATAGTATGCATAATATCAGTAAATACTCCGCAAGGGCTGATGGTAGATCCCCAGAAACAACATATAAGCAAAAAAATGATGTATAAAGATGAGTTATAATTCGTCTATTAATTCGCACAGGGCTTCGGCCTTGTTACACGGAACGATCAGTGGTCTCTGTAAAATTCAGTGCACGTGCGGAATTAGAATTCATGAGTCAGCATCAGAATAAGACAGGGTCAGAGTGGGGGTACAGGGTCAAACTGGGCCCAACACTGCACCCCCAAAGGTGCCTCCACTGGCCACATCCCCCCGCAGGGGCCCCCGCCGTGCACCCCGACGTCCTCCCCTGAACACGCATATGTGAAATACGTCAGGGGAAGTCATCGGCGGCCAGGGGAAGCAGCAATAGGGTCGGGGCTGGGATGCTGGGGCCCACCAGGGCCGGTATTTTCCCAGTGTCCCGGTGGCCCAGTCTGGCCCTGCAATAAGACCAGAAAGTTCAATGCGCAATTGGATATATACTTACTGTTCCTGTTAGACTTGTTAGAGTAAAGTCCGTGCTGCCCTCATGCACGGTTTAATGAGGGCCAAAGCATTGCTGGGAATCACTCAAGTGCCATTAGACGGACAGAGAGAAGCACATGTCCTGGAGGGGCTCCTTTCATACAGCGCTGCGAGCAACTCGATGCCCATTTCACTATAACTATAGCTGTTGGATAAAAAGCCTGCTGACTTCCTATAGTAGTTATTGGGAATAGCGAAACGGCAAAAATGCCACGCGCCAAAAGAAATTGTCGTGCACATCATTTTCTTGACGCAGGCGACATTTTTTGGCGGCACTGTGAATTTTTATATGACAAATTTTGTTGCCCATTTCCCGAAACAATCCACCAATGGCGAAACGCGGAAGTGTTTTTATAAGCTATCATATTTTACCTCAGTAAAATCGACTTCTGCTATTGGTTTTTAGTGCAGTTGTAAAATCTCTGATTTGCTTCAAAAACTCTTATTTTAAAATTGATAAATTGAATTTTTCTCTGAGAAACTCTAATCTCACATTTTGATAAATCTGCCCCTTAAAGTATAGTGATCCAAATTAAGGAAGGATCCCTTGTCTGGAGAAACCAAGGTCCCGAGCATTCTGGATAACTGGTCCCATACCAGTTCATACACAACTTTTTTTGGCTGCGCCTATTTTGACGTGACCACACCCAATTTGTTGCGGCCGCATCTATTTACACATGTCCGTGCCTATTTTGCAGTGACTTTTTTTTTTATAAAATTTTTGCGGAAGGACATTCATTGTTTTTACTATTTTTATGAACTACTACTGACTGGTTAGGGGGCCCCACAGAGAGATCATTGAGCCCCTAAACTTACGTAAGTTAAGCAAAAATATACTTTAACTTTCATACCAACCAATGACAGCACAGAGCAGGGGCAGGTAGGTGGGAAGGGGCAAACTACACTGACCCCCAATAAACTGAATGACTGATTAGCACATTAATTAATGAAACTCTTTGTATGAACTGTTTATTACAGAGTAACATCAGCTGTTTATATTGCACACACAAGGGGAGTGGCCAAATGTTGGTACTGCTTATGTTCATGGGGGGCCCATATAAATAACTTGTATGGGGCCCCAAAGTTTCTGATAGCGGCCCTGCTGTATATACATACCTGTATATAAGTTGTAAATATAGCGCTTAGGCTGATGCCACACGTGGCGTTTTTACACTGCGTATTTTCTAATTCTCTAGGCGGCTGAAAAAACGCCCGATATCATGATCCATAGAAATAACTTGAAAAGACTCTAAGCAAACCACACAAAGCGTAAATACGCTAGAAAACGCCTTAGCACGGATTTTTCAAGCGTTTGCTGAAATACGCCAGTATTTGCACAGCAAGCTATTCCTATGTATACACAAAGGCAGCTGCTAGACCTAGCGGAAATACGCGGCGTTTTTTACTATTTCGCACTATTAGCACCATGGAAACGGGATTTGCTACGTCACCAGTACTAGGCTGAAAAACGCCATAGTCAGGGGCTGTGTGGCTTGTGCGGCTTTTTTAGGCTGAGAAAATACGCAGTGTAAAAACGCCACGTGTGGCATCAGCCTAACTCTGGAATAAGACTCTACTTAGTTAAACAATCAGCTGGGTAATTGTGTGTATTGTTCTCCATTACAAAGTCAAATATTGGCACGTATAGCAATAAATATAGCAATAAATGTAAATATAGAACTTCTGCATGTGTTCAGGAAGGCAGCTTTACAACAACCGGCTTCTCAAAACACTTGAATTTATTGAGTGTTGCACAATACAGTTTACGAAGGTCATTCTGTAACTATCCCCGTTCTGAAGCAGCAATAGAGGTTTTTATTCAATCAGAAAAAAATCTTTTTCTTGAGTTTAGATTTTCTGCCCTTTTTATGATGCCCAAACATTTCCAAGTATCCAGTAACAGCAGGTATAGGAATCAAATGTTACAGATGATTTAAATGGGCAGTGAGTTTACTACATGGATTCCTGGCACAGACTGTATACTGTATATCAGAGCCGCCATCGGGGGGGGGGGGGAGAGGGGATGCAGCCCCATGAAATTTTTCTTCAGTAATGGGTGCCGGTCGTGTCACTAAAATTGTGTAAGTTATGTATAAATTTACACCAAAACATACGCAATTTATGTAACTTACACAAAAAAAAGCCTAGAAAACGACTTAACGTTCATAACTTGGGTACTGAGCAAAAGACAGAGTGCAGAGAAGCTTTGCAGGGACAAACTCCACTCACCCCCAATGAATTAAATAACTTGATGAATTGAATAACCCAATGAACTGACTGACTTATTAGCAGATTAATTAACTGTTTTATTAACTGTTTATATGAGCTGCTTATTATAGAGTAACGTCAGCTGTTTATATTGGGATCCATTTTTCTACATGAACTTTCCAGCAGGGGAATGGCTGGTTATTGGGCCCCACAGCAACATCACTGGGCCCCTTCATTTACACAATTTATGTAACTTACTTGTAAACTCCACTGGCCCACCCCCCCAATTAAAATATTGACTTATTAGTACATGAATTACTTTTACTATTTTTATCAACTACTACTGACTGGTTAGCGGGCCCCACAGAGAGATCATTGAGCCCCTAAACTTACGTAAGTTAAGCAAAAACATATGTAACTTTCATACCAACCAATGACAGCACAGAGCAGGGGCAGGTAGGTGGGAAGGGGCAAACTACACTGACCCCCAATAAACTGAATGACTGATTAGCACATTAATTAATGAAACTCTTTGTATGAGCTGTTTATTATAGAGTAACATCAGCTGTTTATATACACAAGGGGCGTGGCTAAAATTTCAGTACTGTGAGCTTGTTTTCATGGGGGGCCCATATAAATAACTTGTACAGGGCCCCAAACTTTCTGCTGGTTATATATGTATATATATATATTTATATACAAGATGTATATACTGTACATATATAACTTGTAAATATCGCACTTACTCTGGAATAAGCTTTAAGACACTACTCAGTTAAACAATCAGCTGGGTAATTGTGTGTATTTGTATGTATTGTTACAATGTCAAATATTGGCACATATAGCAATACATTTAAATACAGAACTTCACCTTTTTTACTTACATGTGTTCAGGGAGGCAGATTTAATAAAACTGGATTTTCCGCTTCTTTTACTTTTTTGAAGTTCAGAAAATTCAAGCCAACATATTTACACAAACAATCCCATCCAGAAAAAGCGGAGCACCACGTGATGAAAAAATAAAATCAGTCTTTATTCAGTTACATTAAAATGGCACATGTACAGCATCAGGACTTACGCTTAACGCGTTTCGTGACCTCACGTCACTTCATCAGAAGCTTAGACCAGTCCCTGTATGGGAGGGGTTATTTATACCCAAAACAGCACTCAGAACAGTACTAGATGACATCACATGTAGTTAACCCCTTACCCCCCTAAAACATACCAATAATAAGAAAAACCACAAAAACATATAAAATCAAAATCAAACTGAAAAAACACAATAAAGAGAATAAAGAACCCTAGTAAAGGTATATATCTAACCACATATATTAGTAGTAATAAACAGAATACAATTTTATGTTTCAAAACAGATATAAGAAAGAGATGTTAATCGCATATCAATTCCCCAGCTATGCATCAATAGAAACAGGACAATTCCCAGTCCCTATTCATACCATTCTGAGACTCCAGGGAGTGAAGATTATATATCCAAAAAGCTTCTCGCTTTAACAACCTTTTTTCCAAATCACCCTTCCTGATCTGAAAAAGAGGTCTATCAATAATCTGGAAAGTAAATTGCACCCTCCCCTCATGTTTCTCTATCATGTGTTTCGACACAGCAGACCTAACATCTCCTCTCTCTATAGCAGATATATGTTCCAGAATTCTTGTAGAAACATTCCGTATGGTTTTTCCTACATATTGGGACCCACATGAACATGTTATTAGATAAACAACTTCTTTTGAAAGACAGTTAAAATATTGTTTAATCTGGTAGTCTTTGCCCGTAAATGTACTAGTAAAACTTTTAGACACATTTAGAAAGTGACATGCCTTACATCTTTTTCTACCACAGCGATAGTTACCTATATATTTCAGCCAAGGTGTAATTCTTTTTTTAGAAGTGTAGAGACTTGGAGATAGGTGAGATGCCACATCTCTCCCTTTCCTATAAACAAAAGATGGTTCCTTATCCAATACCTTAGCTAAAATGGGGTCCTGTAAAAGAACACCCCAATATTTACAAATGCTCTTACGTACCAAATGAGCATCCTTACTGTAAACCATAGAAAAACGAATTTTAGATTGTCCTGTGTCTCTCAATTTCTCTTTCTCCTGCACATTTGATACACCTGACTTGTTAGGTCTAAGAAGGGTATTCCTATCCATGCTCACAGCCCTATCATATGCCACCTTAATTACCTCCGGTGCATAACCTCTTTCCAAAAAACGATCCCATAGTGCCATCGCCTGCCGCTGAAAGGAATCCCAAGTGGAACAGATCCGTCTGAGGCGGAGAAACTGGCCCACTGGGATTCCCCTCAGACAGCTAGCTGGATGCGCACTACGTGAGTGTAATAAAGTTTTAGGGGTGATAGGTTTCCTATAAAGATCACATCCTATCATCCCCTCCTGGACAATGAATTTAACATCAAGAAAAGAAATAGACAAGTCATTAGTCTCATGGGTAAAAGTGATACCCTTAACCTGTTCATTACAGTATGCAACAAAATCTATAAGTGAATCCTCAGCACCCACCCAGATACCAATGCAATCATCAATGTAACGAAAAAATGAACAAATTTGTGAACGAAAGGGATTTTTAGCTCCAAAGATGTAGAGCCATTCAAACCACCCCATAAAGAGGTTGGCATATGTGGGCGCAAAGGAAGCTCCCATTGCGGCTCCACATCTCTGAAGGTAAAACTTACCATCAAAAAGAAAATAATTAGACCTCAACAAAAAATCTACAGATCGTAAAATAAAATTTTTAGAAAAAAGACGCTCTTTCTCTAGCCAAAACCCTATAGCTCGTAATCCCATGGTGTGATCTATGGAGGAATAAAGGGACACCACATCCATAGTGAACCACCTATAATTAGGCTCCCACTTCAATTTTTGTATTCTATTAATACACATCGTGGTATCTTTAAGATAGGACGGGAGTGACTCTACCAATGGGCGTAGCAACTTATCTATATAACAGGATAGGTTCTCACTCAAAGACCCAATGCTAGCTACAATCGGACGCCCCTTTACATTATCAAGGGATTTGTGAACCTTAGGCAAAACATGGAAAACTGGAATAACTGGATTTTCACATATCAACATTTCAACTTCATTCTGAGTTAATACACCATCCGACTGGCCTTGCCACAGGAGATCTAACAAACTCAATTTAAATTTCTCCGTGGGGTCCCCTTTCAGAGGAGTGTACGTTTCTGTATCTGTCAGCTGCCTCATAACTTCCGCTACATAGGCAGAAGCATCTAACACCACTACTGATCCACCTTTATCCGCCTTTTTAATAATAATAGTGTCATCATGACTCAAAGTATGCAGAGCTCTATATTCTCCTGTTGTCAAGTTAGCCCAAGATGACCCTCTCTTTTTAGATTTATTGGTCAGGGCTTCAATGTCATTCTGTACTAGCTTTTGAAACAATGTTACTTGTTGACTTTTGGCTTGTACTGGGTAAAATTCTGATTTCTTTTTCATCCCTGGTACAGATACTACCTTATAGGGATATTCACCGAGAGGTACTAAACCCTCAGTCTCTAAATCTTGTAGATCTGATAAAGCACAAAAGTCGCGAAAGCCATCTAGAGTCACCTGTTCATCTATGCTAGCAGAAAGAACTTGCCCAGAATTGGTAAATTCAAATAGAGGTTTAGATAAAGATGGATCAGAATTCTTAGTATTTTCAGTTTCCCCCAAGACCCCCATATCATTAACTTGGCCTGCAAAGTGGCGTTTCACAGTTAGGAGTCTCACAAACTTGTTCAAATCTAATATAGTAGAGAAAGCATCTAGCTTATTATCAGGAATAAAGTTAAGACCCTTAGATAACAACTTACATTCATGCGAAGAGAGAGGCCTAGATGACAAATTTATCACACTAGAGGATGACCTCATATCCATATGCTCAATATTTACACAAACACCTGAATTGGAAATCATTAAACCCACAATTGCACTAAATTTACACTTGCTGTTTTCAATGAATCTCAAAAATCTTTAATCCTTGACAAATTGGGATTTTAAAATAGCTTGAATTTAGAAAATGCACCTCCTATTGACTCCTATTGGGAGGCGGAGCTCACAATCTGTTCTGCTGTATTTTATATCATCTTTAGATTTTCTCCTCTTCCTCAGTAAGGGCTTTGGCTGTATGTATCACGTCTGAATTAGACAAAAATATCCTGTTCAGTTCCAGCTGGGTTATGTGCTGGGTTATTGCTTATATGGTACTGTGGGCAGAAATACTGGGGAATTCCCAGCTCCCTTCTATGTCACATTTTATTTTAGATTTTAGTGTTTTTTAGCCAAAAGATCAGTTTTTCTCGCTCTGATTCTTTAATTCTATTTAATTTAGTAAGGAATCTCCATTTACACAATTCCTTCCTGGCTCTTAAATTATCATTTGGGAATATTCAACGTTAAAAATGTCTTTAAAAAAAAAAAACCCAGTTAAATTTGTTTCTATCTAAATGAAAGTTAGTTGGTTATGGCTGTTACTCCGAGTCAATTTATTGGGCTGAATGGATTAACATTTGTATTATTTACAGTATATATCGACATTGCTCTCCAGTTCTAGGGTTTTAAAACAGCGCAGAAAATATATATGTTCTATTTTATACATCATAACAGAATTTTAAAATCAATTATAAAATATGTTGATTATAATTTTTTATAAAAATCAATGATATATTGTATATTTATTAAATACAGTCACTATATCCTATTAGTGAATGGAATTTTGGATTCATATGCTTTGCCCTTTTATGGGGTCCAAAACTTTTCACAATTTTTTCTTCTGCTCTTGAGATTTTTGGTTTTTTTTTTTACAATTTTCAAAATAAAGAAAAATCTTCAATGGCTTAATCTTTATTGTTGGAAAAAGCACAATTTAGAAAAATGGCCTATAGGCCTCCTCCTGGTTTGCAAATGAGCTGTTTAATGCTATTTATTTTTATAGTGACCTACATTGTTCATGGGTATAGTTTTCCATTAAGGTATCCCCAGGTAACAATGTGTCAAAACTTTGCATTTAGTTGTACTGGGACGTCGCACTTGTTTATAGATATATACAGATATACACACAGTGCCACAGCCTGGAGCAGCCGACAGGCACACGTGCATTTATAATACAGCTTTAGGGCTATGCTCTTCTTTTCCCGATGGAACATAAAACACAATGCGCCACAATGGGGGACCTGATGTCCATGGGCATGCACAGGATACACAATTATATATATACACAATTATAGATAGTAAGGAGAGAGAGAGAATGAGAGGAGTGTCATGACATGTAGTGCAAAATGGAAAGTGAAAGTAATTTCCTGCCCCATCTCTGTGTCTGAGGCATAGAGGGGGGGGGAGGGCAGGCAATATGTAATTAACAGTTCAGATTATAAAATACATTTATAAAAGGTATGAAAAAAGAATTGGGTTTCATGTGCAAAGGACTTTTATAATATGGCTTTTATCTGTAGGTGACATTTCCCCCCAAATGGTTTTATTTGAGATATTGTTTGCCTACTTATAGCCAGTAACACAGTGCCGAGCATTGTATCATTTATAAAGGGCAATAGCACGAGGGCACGATGCTGGGCACTTACTGCATGGTTATGATATATGCCCTGGGTGCAAACATGGCCTCCTTAGTATCCCCCTGTTCTTCCCCCCAGGACCCCCTGTAGCTCTGTGCAGTTCCTCAGCCCCCACACCCTAACATTACCCACAGCTTCAGGGGGAGGAGCCAAAGACATTTACATCACTGTCTCTTCACTTGTTTGTGTGTTGGGGAAAGGGCCCCCATGAGTAAGGGCTAAGTGGCACAGCGCATGTTAGAGAGAGGCGGCTGGGCTACTATACTCAGTGTGGGGGTGACCCTGACAGGCTGTAGGGACTTGCCTTGGGCACCTATCTGAGTTGGCCTGTTTGTCTCACCCAGTCCCACCGTAGTCTCTGCTGGGATTCCTATTGGATACATTTGGAACTGCCTTGGGATGTGCAACCAACTGACCCGTTGGATAAAGAACCAAGACTCGGGCTCTCGAGTGGAGAGACTGTTATTATCAATCAGCTTTCTGCTACAGAGTCAGAATCTGTTATATCTGCATCAGACTCCTCTCTCATGGGCTTCTGTAACCCAAACACAAATAGAAAAACCTTATTGAATTACACAGGTGTTAATATTTATTTAATGCATAGGTAAAACCCTTTCATTTCTATTAACAAAAACAACAACAAAAGAATGACAATGTCATTAGAAGAGGGACCTCAACCTGAATCAAATGGACACGGCGTGCCGGGCCCGGTAACACAATACCCAAGAGCCACTGGGCACAGTTCGCTGGAAGCCATTGGTTCACTGACTTGGGGGCCACAAGCACCGTATGAGATTTATTAATTATTTTTATACTGAAGATTATTTTGCACTTGCCCTTTATACGATGCATTGGGCTTCTCCCTGATCTCCATAGGCCCCGTATGATCTAATGGTTGGCCTAATCCAAACAGTGGGCGGCGAATTCAAACACATGAGTGCATTTACCTGTGTTGTGCCAGTAGGAGCAGCACTATAATTATCCAACATTTATCAGCATTTCAGGGGGATAATCTTCCCTTCATCAGGAATGAAGCATAATGAACAAATGTGAAATAAGCACATTGTCTCCCCCCTTATCAGAATGGTATATCTTGGTATATAAATTGGATTTATTGTGTAGATGTCTATACCCCAATTTCTTTGCTGCTTCCATTCTTTGCTTCGTTTTGCTTCATAACCTCATGAAGCTGGAACATAGGAACCTGGGGCTGCAAAAACTAGAATAATCTGAGGCATACAGACATGTTTACTTTAAAGGCAGTGCGCAATGTTGCATAGCCCTGGGATAAGCAAAGTGTCTGCTTTTAAAGAAATAATATGATTGAGAACAATATTCTAAAAGGCTAATGTTTGTGTTTGCTGTGTAAATTACATTAATTAATGGCACTGGGGGTGGGGGGGTACCCTATAGCTGCTGGTGGGTCAGAAACACCTAGAGCTGGGCGGTATGACCAAAAATTTATATCACGGTATTTTTCAAAATTATATCGGTATCACGGTATTTGACGGTATATAAATAAAAAAATAAATAATAAATATTGGTGGCCCCCCACCCCCCCCCAACCCCAACCCCAACCCCCCCAACAACCCCAGCCCCCCCCAACACCAACCCCAACCCCAGCCCCCCCAACCCCAGCCACAACCCCCCCCAACCCCAGCCACAACCCCCCCAGCCACAACCCCCCAGCTACAACCCCCAACCACAACCCCAGCCACAACCCCCCAGCCCCCCCAACCCCAGCCACAACCCCCCCAGCCACAACCCCCCCAGCTACAACCCCCAACCACAACCCCAGCCACAACCCCCCCAGCCCCCCAACCCCAGCCACAACCCCAGCCACAACCCCCCAGCAGAACTTACCCAACTTGTGGTTCCTCCAGCTCCAGCGATGCGTCCTAGCGACAACGTGTGCGCACTGACGTCACACGCGCGCCGACGTCACGTACGCACGGGCGCAACCCGGAAGTAATAGGAGAAAAACAGCAGGAGGCGCGCATACCGGTATAGCGGTATGTTTAAAACTCATACCGTTTTTTTTTAAAAAACCGGTATACCGCCCAGCACTAAACACTACTGTGTAGCCACTGTTGTGCCCTACTGTTACCATATTGCCCTGTTGTCTCTATCTTATCCTTTTGTCTCCTTGTTCTACTGTCTCCATTTTTTCTTCCTGTTGACATCTTGCCCCATTATCTTGCCCAACTTTCTACATCTTACCCTACTGTCTCCATCTTGCCCTACTGTCTCCATCTAGTCCTACTGTCTCCATCTTGCCCTACTGTCTCCATCTTACCCTACTGTCTCCATCTTGCCCTACTGTCTCCATCTTGTCTTACTGTCTCCATCTTGCCCTACTGTCTCCATCTTGCCCTACTGTCTCCATCTTACCCTACTGTCTCCATCTTGCCCTACTGTCTCCATCTTGTCCTACTGTCTCCATCTTGCCCTACTGTCTCCATCTTGCCCTACTGTCTCCATCTTACCCTACTGTCTCCATCTTGTCCTACTGTCTCCATCTTGCCCTACTGTCTCCATCTTACCCTACTGTCTCCATCTTGCCCTACTGTCTCCATCTTTCCCTACTGTCTCCATCTTGCCCTATTGTCTCCATCTTGCCCTACTGTCTCCATCTTGCCCTATTGTCTCCATCTTGTCCTACTGTCTCCATCTTACCCTACTGTCTCCATTTTTCCCTACTGTCTCAATCTTGCCCTACTGTCTCCATCTTGCCCTACTGTCTCCATCTTACCCTACTGTCTCCATCTTGCCCTACTGTCTCCATCTTGTCCTACTGTCTCCATCTTGCCCTACTGTCTCCATCTTGTCCTACTGTCTCCATCTTGCCCTACTGTCTCCATCTTACCCTACTGTCTCCATCTTGCCCTACTGTCTCCATCTTGCCCTACTGTCTCCATCTTGCCCTACCGTCTCTATCTTGACCTGTTGTTGCAATCTTACCCTTCCATGGTCACCATTTTTCTTGTCACCATGTTATCCTTCTATCTCTGTACAATACATGATATCTCACACCTTTCCTACATTCACAGCTTGTTTGTGGGACCCTTCTGGGGGGGCATTAATTCCTAATTTCATATAATTTGCATTTTTGTGATTATGGGTTTGATTTTAGGAGTGCAGAGTTCCAAGGACCTGAAAACGTACACCCCGCAGGGGTCAGTCCTTGGTTCTTTCTTTTTACTTGTTTATTAATGACCTGGGGGTGGGCATAGAGAGTACTGTTTCTATTTTTGCTGACGACACTTAAGTGTTCAAAACTATAAGTTCCATGCACTCTGCACTTTTTTCAACCCTATGTAACATATATAACTTACTGTGCACTTACTCAGGAATAAGCTTTAAGACCCCTCAGTTAAACAATCAGCTGGGTAATTGTGTGTATTTGTGTGCAATAAACTTAAATGCAGTAATTCACCCTTTCCTTATAGGTGTTCAGGGAGGCAGATTTAATAAAACTGGAATTTTCACTTTTTTTAGTTTTCCTGAATTTCAGAAACTATAGGCCGGCATATTTACAAAAACACTTGAATTGGAAATCATGAAAGCACAATTGCACTAAAATGAGTCTCTAAAATCTCTTATTTTGTATATTGCCAGCACATTTATTAAAAAAAAAAACTTGATTTGTAAAAACTTAAAGAAAATGCACTAAAATGCATTCTACCATTGATTTTCAATGAATCTGCAAAATCTAAAATTTGCTTTGAAAACTCAAATTTCAATTTCTTTAATTTTAAAAATATACTTCTACAAAAGGTCTCCTGCCTTTAGCTGGCATTTTTTTAAATGTAATCAATCAACAAAGTATTCCGTGAGAAAAACAACTATTTAACAATAAATAGTTGTTTTTCTCACTGAATACTCTGTTGATTGATTATATACTGTATATATATTGAGGACCTATCAGTGGGATATAACTCGCAGACTCTCTTTCTTAATCTATTATTAATACTAATTGTAATTTTTTAAATTCTATGCTTTATTCAAACAAATTTTATTTACAGCAGTGCAAGGTCAAGTGCGTTTTCAGCAAAGGATTTATAGATACCGCCCTACAAATGTTTCTCATAATTTACCATTTACCAAACAGGCAAAGCTGGTCTGTAGTTGGGAATCTGATCAGCTATTATCCCGGCTTCTGCTTTAAAACCCAGTGGGTGAGCTGTAGCCTATAGGGTAAACCCATGTAAATGGAATTTTTCCAAGAGCCTTAAGGAATTAGTTCCCAGAATCCCTTTGACCTATCTTTCTCATTTACAAACACTTACTGACCAGAACCAGGGTCGGACTGGGCCGCCAGGACACCGGGAAAATACCCGGTGGGCCCCGGCCTTAATGGGCCCCAGCGGCCCAGACCCGATTCTGTTGGTGCTTCCCTTGCTGCCGATGTCCTCCCCTGATGCATTCACAAATGCGCATTCTGGGGAGGACGTCCGGCAGGGGCCCCTGCGCGGGTTGGGGTTGGGTTAGGGGTGAGCGGTGGGACGCGTACCTTGGGGACCCGGGGGGCCTTGCACTCCCCGGTCCGACCCTGACCAGAACTAACTACTCCACAATGTAAGTCAGTGACACTTTATTTTTCCCTTCAAAATGAATGATATTCCAGACAAATATCTATATATTTATCTATCTAGCTATGTAAAGTGTAGGTTGTCTGGGGCTCACCGAGGCTGCCACCGCAGGGCCCCACGCTCCAGCCCTGAGCTGACACCCACTAACCTCCACCCTCCTTATACTTATCTATAGCAGCCACAATTGGGGGGACATTGGGGTTGTGAGCCCATAGTTTGTGGGGAGTGGGTCTGGGTCAGCAGGGCCCATGAGGGCTGAGGCCAACTGGGTTTTTTCCATGTGTCCCACAGGCCCAGCCCAACCCTGCCTATCTATTTATCTATCTGTCTATCCGTTCCTTCGTTCATTCGTTTCGTATCTATCTATCTATCTATCTATCTGCATGTGAGTTAGTGCCCTGAAGTATATAATAAAATATATCATAAACAAATATTGCAACCCAAAAGCTACTGTTGCTGCTCAGTCTGTTTAACTGGCTCTACACACGGAGCTACTTAGTAGCAGCTACTTTTTCACCAGAAAATCCCCTGCCATAGAGAATACTGAGAATTGCCTCTGCTAAAACACACGTAGAGACAGTTATCAGTAAATGGTCAGCATTGCCTATTTAAGTAGCTGTTACTAGTAGCTCCGTGTGTCTTTACTTTAAGGAGTCTTGATCTATTTTTCTGCTTCAGCAATCATTAACCCCTGCTATTACAAGTGATACTGTGTGCCTCTGGAAACCACCGTGTGGTGATTGCTGCTCGCTCTGTCTGTATCTCACTTATTACTTCATTGCAGTGAGTTCAAGGACATCAGCGCTTCAACAACTTGTGTCTTAAAAAAAAAATGTGTATTGATAAAGCATAAGGATTTTGCAGGTGTGTCCCTGGGGTATAAAAAAAACTGCATTGTGCAACTGGTGTTAAAAAAACAAGGTTTTTCTGTGTTTTTTACTTATCTTACCTGCTTTTCTTTTTAATATTGGTCAAATCAGTTATTAATGGGTCTCACTTAACGTCACAGCTTTTTAATGTAACAGGTTTGCTTTTATATGCATTGCTGGTGACACCCTATTGGGTTTGTTTAATGTTTAAATGATTCCCTTTTCTCTGTAATAATAAAACAGTACCTGTACTTGATCCCAACTAAGATATAATTACCCCTTATTGGGGCAGAACAGCCCTATTGGGTTTGTTTAATGTTTAAATGATTCCCTTTTCTCTGTAATAATAAAACAGTACCTGTACTTGATCCCAACTAAGATATAATTACCCCTTATTGGGGCAGAACAGCCCTATTGGGTTTATTTAATGGTTAAATGATTCCCTTTTCTCTGTAATAATAAAACAGTACCTGTACTTGATCCCAACTAAGATATAATTACCCCTTATTGGGGCAGAACAGCCCTATTGGGTTTATTTAATGGTTAAATGATTCCCTTTTCTCTGTAATAATAAAACAGTACCTGTACTTGATCCCAACTAAGATATAATTACCCCTTATTGGGGCAGAACAGCCCTATTGGGTTTATTTCATGGTTAAATGATTCCCTTTTCTCTGTAATAATAAAACAGCACCTGTACTTGATCCCAACTAAGATATGATTACCCCTTATTGGGGGCAAAAGAATCCTATTGGGTTTAATACTGTTTAAATACGGGAAGACCCCTTATCCAGATAACCCCCGAGCATTCTGGATAATAGGTCCCATACCTGTACACGCTTACATACAAAGATGAAATGACGTGGGTCAGGTTACACATACAAAAATCCCTCACCTAAAGAGCTTACAGTCTTGGAGAGTGAGGCCCATACCATGTCTTCAAGATCATATGGCTTTTTTTCCCACAATCCCTGCTGATATACATTCATTCTTCTTAATTTACAAATGGTTATTGAGCAGAGCTATAGCTCCTCAACAGGAAAGGAATAGTCTCTTAATGATGTGCTTAGCTATAGTTCAGCTACTATGATGAACTATTATACTGTATGAAGTAGTCTTCATACAATAGAGACTGATTGACAGACTGAGTGTGCACTCAATCAGCCCCAAGTCTCTGGAATGGCTAGTTAAACTTCAACCTTTATGTCTATATGAAACCTGACTAATTCCTTCCGAACTCCCAATATGGCAATGGGACCAGTCCCTGGAATAACTTGTACTAAGAGCTATCTCCTCCATCCCTGTATGTCACTCATGTCCCAAGGCGGCACTTACTTGAGATGAGATGACTCCTCCCCTTAGTTTGGGAAAGACCGGCCTTAAACTTCAACAACACGTTTATGAGAACAACCCTCAAACTGATCTCCATTAAAAACAATATTCATATAACATGATCGATCTATGCTCAATTCATTCCTGTCTTTCTGGATTATTTACATGCAACTAGTTCATTAAATTAATACTCAATTCAGATTTCTTAGTGAGTTATTTCCATGTGACAAATTCATTACATAGAGAGCAAATCACGCTATAAGGTGCTTCAGTGCCAAACCAATCTGTATGCTCACTGTGGGGCACATTCATTAAAGTACGACAGGTCCGAATACAAAAAATTAGTATTTTTTCTAAAGCTTACAACTTTTGCGTATTTTCTGCGATACTTTGCGCTAATTTGCGCGACTTTTTCGTACTTTGCGACAATTTGCGCAACAATTTGTATTTTTTCGTACAAAAGTCCTATGGGAGGCTTCCAAAATCATGCACTGAAGGTTCAAAGTCAGAAAGGTTTTCCACCCGCAGCGGAAAAACGCCACATGTGGCATCAGCCAAACAGCTCATGAACTAACTATCACAGTCACCTTACGAGGTGCACAGCTGTTCCCTAGCCCCAATTCGCTGCCCTACAGCTTGCTAGCCCTCCCAGCAGGCTGTTATACCCACACAAGTGATTAGTAGTATGTTATTACCAGTTACTGGTTGGGCGGGTGTGTGCGTGCTGTACAAGCTCGTGATAGCCGCATTACTTCAAATTAAGTGGTGCCCTTTTGTTATCAGGAATCGAACCCTGGACTTTGTGCTGAACTATAATCACACTTGTTTATTGAGTCACAGGAGGCTCTTTGAGCTACGTGGGATCAGTGGCCATAATGTGCATCCAGCAATACTATCTGCTTCCCATGTTGTTGATTAATAGGCAATTAGCATACGGTATATAACTGGCAACTCCCAGGGCTCGATCATTGTTGTTTGTGATCCAGCCTGTTATCCATGATTCCTGCGTTCCCTGCCTGCGCCCTGCCTGGTTCCTTGCGTCCGTTCTCCTGTCTCCATCTGGTGCCCCGTCTTCTGTGGATTCCCCTAGTTTGACCTCCGGCCTGTTTACTTGACCTTGTTTCCCTGCCACTGACCTCAGCCTGCCTTACGGACCTTGCCAGTATTCTGCCAGCCCTGACCAACTTGCCTGTTGCCGGACTCTGTTTATCTTGCCTCATCACAGGCCTGTATATTAACTCTTATTTTTGTTCTGTTTGGTTTTCATTAAATATCTTTGCTTCCCCTCACTTGGCCTTGCTAACTATCCAGCCATTAAAGGGAGTTTCTGGGGGTTACTCTGCACATAGGCTCCTACCTGCTGGTCACTCACCAGAGGCCAGTCCTGACATTTGTTCACTGTGAACGACCTGTTTAGCAGCTCTATCAGATTCATGAGAGTGTGCATTGATACAGGGGGGGAGCGGGTCACTCTGCGCTTTCATTTGGGTAGTGCGGCTCTTGCTAGCCGCTACTGTTATCACGTATATACATGTGGATTTAGTACTGTGTAGTGGAGGTAATCTCCCTATAGGTTTTTTGTTTCCCCCTTCCAAATAACTGGTGATAACCTTGTGTGGGCATTACAGCCTGCTGGGAGGGCTAGCAAGCTGTAGGGCAGCGAATTGGGGCTAGGGAACGGCTGTGCACCTCTCGTAAGGTGACTGTGGTAGTTAATTCATGTTTATCTACTTTTGTATTTGTATTTATTTGAGAAAGTTAATCCTCTGCTTGACATTGGGCCAGATTAATTAAAGTACGAATCCGAATCACAAAATCCGATAGTTTCTGATGTTTGCAAAAGCCACAAAAATTCCGTTGGTTTGAATATGAAGATTTGGTACTTACGATCCAAAATTTTCGTATTGAAACGATCATTTGAGAATGGGGATCAGATCACAAAATTTTCATATCCGAACGATCGTAAACGGCGCAAAAACATTTCTGACTTTGAACCTTCAGTGCATGATTTTGGAAGCCTCCCATAGGGCTTTTGTACTTGTTGCGACAAATACGATTTTGTCGCAAAGTACGGAAAAGTTGCGCAAAGTAAAGAAAATATTGAAGAACTTAAGAAAAAATACCAAAATTTTGTATTCGGACCTGTGGTACCTTAATGAATGTGCCCCACAGTGAGCATACAGATTGGTTTGGCACTGAAGCACCTTATAGTGTGATTTGCTCTCTATGTAATGACCACGTGTGAATCAACATGTGAAGCAAATGGAGCAGTGGTTAAGGGACCGGCCTACAGAGCGCAAGCTCCTGAGCTTGATTCCCACCTCTGCTGCAAGAGCGTTGGGTTAAGGGTGGATTAAGTGGAACCTGAAGGTTTAAATGATGAATATGATGTTTCCTGTTATGTTTAAATAATCAGTAATGTGCCTAATGGTGGGTTCCATTCTTCTTTTCTCTGAAAAGTTTCCTGTAATCCAACATATTTGCCTCTTAATTTACCACAGTTGATACTTAATTAATGAATTCTAATTATATGTACACTGTGATTGGCTAGTTTTGCTTTAAATAATGTGTATTTCTCAGTGGGATTCAGCCTATGATTAAGTACCCCTTTTGGTACGAAACGCATAAGGCTTTTCTTGGCATCCTGTGTATGGATATAATAAACTAAACATGTTTTTACTTTAATTGAGCTGCTTTGAAACTTTTTTGGAGATCCGGAGTGCCTGCCTATTTTTTTCCTATGCTAAATTCCTGCCAAACAATCAGTAAGACCAATGGTTTAGCAGAGTGCAAGGTTTGGGGATCAGGTAAGTACTCTCGGTAACTTGCCCTAAATAAGGAGAACAAGAGGTTTGTGCAGCCTAATCAGTAGCCTGCTAAGAACTTATTGAATTCACCTGCAGCTTGCAGGGCTCTGTGGCTAAGGCACCTTGGCTGGAAGGAATTGCACGTAGCAGGCCATGCTCAGGGTGCTTTACAGCCAACGCCCCAGCTAATGCTGCTATTGCTATTGTGTAGCATAGTTATGGCATGTTATGTCTACAGTTTCCTGCTTTACTTTATTGTGGGACTTCTTAACCACTACAAGGGAACTGCAATATGAAATGTACTGCTTTTCAGTGTTTAATACTGCCTGTGCAGTCTGTCAGCGTGCTGCAACTCAGTATATTAAAGCGGTTGGTCACCTTTAGATTAACTTTGAGTATGATGTAGATCAGGGGGCCTCAAACTTTTTAAGCAGGGGGCCACTTCATGGTCCCTTAAGACTGTTGGGGGGCTGGACTAAAGTCCTCCCCCCGTGTCCTCATACTATGGTCCGCTCCCCACTGCTTCCTGTTCCCCCACTGCATCCTCCAGCTCCCCTGCTTCCTCCGGCTCCCCCTGTGTCCTCCAGCTCCCCGCTGCTTCCTCCGGCTCCCTGCTGCTTCCTCCAGTTCCCTGCTGCTTCCTCCGGCTCCCTGCTGCTTCCTCCGGCTTCCCGCTGCTTCCTCCAGTTCCCTGCTGCTTCCTCCGGCTCCCCGCTGCTTCCTCCGGCTCCCCGCTGCTTCCTCTGGCTCCCCGCTGCTTCCTCTGGCTCCCCGCTGCTTCCTCTGGCTCCCCGCTGCTTCCTCCGGCTCTCTGCTGCTTCCTCCAGCTCCCCACTGCTTCCTCCGGTTCCCCGCTGCTTCCTCCGGCTCCCCGCTGCTTCCTCCGGCTCCCCGCTGCTTCCTCCAGTTGCCTGCTGCTTCCTCCAGCTCCCTGCTGCTTCCTCCAGCTCCCCACTGCTTCCTCCGGTTCCCCGCTGCTTCCTCCGGCTCCCCGCTGCTTCCTCCAGATCCCCGCTGCTTCCTCCAGCTCCCCACTGCTTCCTCCGGTTCCCCGCTGCTTCCTCCGGCTCCCCGCTGCTTCCTCCGGCTCCCCGCTGCTTCCTCCAGTTGCCTGCTGCTTCCTCCAGCTCCCCGCTGCTTCCTCCAGCTCCCCACTGCTTCCTCCGGTTCCCCGCTGCTTCCTCCGGCTCCCCGCTGCTTCCTCCAGATCCCCGCTGCTTCCACCAGCTCCCCACTGCTTCCTCCGGTTCCCCGTTGCTTCCTCCGGCTCCCCGCTGCTTCCTCCGTCTCCCCACTGCTTCCTCCGGCTCCCTGCTGCTTCCTCCAGTTCCCTGCTGCTTCCTCTAGCTCCCCGCTGCTTCCTCCGGTTCCCCACTGCTTCCTCCGGTTCCCCGCTGCTTCCTCCGGCTCCCCGCTGCTTCCTCCGGCTGCCCGCTGCTTCCTACAGTTCCCCGCTGCTTCCTCCAGCTCCCCCTCCCCGCTGGGTCCTATTTCCGTTAGCAACCAGCAATGGTTTGAATAAGAGACTGGGAATAGTTCTGTAGGGGGACTGAATAAATAGATAAGTAATTAGTAGCAATAACAATAACATTGTAGCCTCACAGAGCAATAGTTTTTGCCTGCGCTTTTTACCTTTATGGGCTTTCTGCCAAAAGCTGCTTTTAATTAAATTTGTATCTTTTTTAGCTTCAGTGCAGGAGATCAAAGGGAAATGAGGGACTTTTCAGTAAGAATCAGGGACTGTGGGCTGAGCTGTCAAAAGAGGGACTGTCCTGCGAAAATCAGCCCAGTTGGCAGGTATGCCGCTACAGATTACTCCTGTCCAGCTGCCCTGATACCAGTGTGAGTATGCCTGAATTGCTTTAGACTTAGGAACACCCACTCTCTAGAGTTTAACACTATTTATACATTAGTCCTATGACTAAAAGGCTCCCATGTACACGTTGGGTTGTGTTATACACAGTATACAATTACTAATTGGCCGTAATTGGTCCCACTGTATTATGTAATATGTACAGTTATATATCTGGTAAATGGCATTGTTTTATAGTTGTACTTAAATCTGTTTAATTGTACTTTATATAATTTATCCATGTCATCCTCAGTTATATCATGTTCAGTTACAGCTGGGTTATGTGCCGGGTTATCACTCACTATTACAGAGAATACTGTACAGGGGAACTGTGTACAGAAATACAAGTCCCTCCCCCCAGCCCCTTTTTATTGTAGATTAGTGTTTTTTGGCCAATCAGCTGTTTTTCTCTCTCTCTCTCTATATATATCAGTAAATATTGCCCTTTTACATCCTTTCCCTTGAGCCACAGGAAGTGATGCAGCTCTATCTGTAACAGGAAGTAGTGTGGGAACAAAAGGCAGAAGTCCGTTCATTGGCTGATATGTGCCCTTGGTTTGCACTGTGAATCATCTAATTAGGATTACCCAATGGCACATACTATAAAAAAGTACATCTGAAAATGGATTCTTTAAATGATACAGGAGTTTGCATATGAGCTGTTTATGCAATATATATTGATGCCCTACATTGTTCATGGGTGTAGCTTTCCATTAAGGGATTTATATGTCAAAACTTACTGGGATGTCGCACTTGTTTATACAGCCGACAGGCTTTGTTAGTTGAGCAATAAAACTTTAATTACACTATATAAATTATTTACATTATGTTCCCTCCAGTCTTGGAATGACACAATCACAGCCAGCAGGCAGGTGTTTTTGGCAAGTTTTGTATCACCCCAAAATGTTGTGTATGTGCCACAATGGGGGCCCTGATGTTCATGGGCATGTACAGGATACACAATTATATCTATACACAATTATAGATGGTAAGGAGAGAGAGAGGGGGAATGAGAGGAGTACAGTGGTATCTAGTGCAGAATGTAAAGTGAAAGTAATTTTTTATCCCATCTCTGTGTCTGAGACATAGAGGCGGGGCAGGCAATATGTGATTAACAGCTCAGATTATAAAGTACATTTATAAAATTTATGGAGGTTTTAATAAAGAAAAAAATTGGGTTTCTTTTGCAAAGGACATTTATTATACAGCTTTTTATCTGTGGGTGTCATTTCCCCTTTAATGCTTTTATTTGAGATATTGTTTGCCTACTTATAGCCAGTAACACAGTGCCGAGCATTGTATCATTTATGAAGGGCAATAGCAGGAGGGCACGATGGTGGGCACTGGTTATGATATACAGTATCCCCTGGGTGCAAACATGGCCTCCTTAGTGTCCCCCTGTTCTTCCCCCAGGACCCCCTGTAGCTCTGTGCAGTTCCTCAGCCCCCACACACTAACATTACCCACAGCTTCAGGGGGAGGAGCCAAAGACATTTACATCACTGTCTCTTCACTTGTTTGTGTGTTGGGGAAAGGGCCCCCATGAGTAAGGGCCAAGTGGCACAGCGCATGTTAGAGAGAGGCCGGCTGGGCTACTATACGCAGTGTGGGGGTGACCCTGCCAGGCTGTAGGGACTTGCCTTGGGCACCTATCTGAGTTGGCCTGTTTGTCTCACCCAGTCCCACCATAGTCTCTGCTGGGATTCCTATTGGATACATTTGGAACTGCCTTGGGATGTGCAACCAACTGACCCGTTGGATAAAGAACCAAGACTCGGGCTCTCGAGTGGAGAGACTGTTATTATCAATCAGCTTTCTGCTACAGAGTCAGAATCTGTTGTATCTGCATCGGACTCCTCTCTCATGGGCTTCTGTAACCCAAACACAAATAGAAAAACCTTATTGAATTACACAGGTGTTAATATTTATTTAATCCATAGGTAAATGACAATGTCATTAGAAGGGACCTGATCAAATGGACACGGCGTGACTGGGCCTGGTAACACAGTACCCAAGAGCCACTGGGCACAGCTCGCTGGAAGCCATTGGTTCACTGACTTGGGGGGCACAAGCACCGTATGGATTCGTTTTTCATACTCAAGATTTTTTTGCCCTTTATACGATGCATTGGGCTTCTCCCTGATCTCCATAGGCCCCCGTATGATCTAATGGTTGGCCTAATTCAAACAGTGGGCGGCCAAGTCAAGCACATGAATTTATCTGTGTTGCGCTTTAAAGGCAGTGCGCAATGTTGCATAGCCCCGGGATAAGCAAAGCGTCTGCTTTTAAATAAATAAGGTGCCAGCTCTTGATTGAGAACAATATTCTAAAAGGCTAATGTTTGTGTTTGCTGTGACATTAATTAATGGCACTGAGGGTGGGGGGGTACCCTATAGCTGCTGGTGGGTCAGAAACACTACTGTGTAGCCACTGTTGTGCCCTTCTGTGTGCCCTACTGTTACCATGTTGTCTCTTATCTTATCTTACATAGTTACATAGTTACATAGTTACATAGGGTTGAAAAAAGACCAGTGTCCATCAAGTTCAACCCATCCAAGTAAACCCAGCACACACAACCCACACCTACCAATCTATACACTCACATACATAAACTATAAATACAACCACTAGTACTAACTGTAGATATTAGTATCACAATAGCCTTGGATATTCTGCTTGATCAAGAACTCATCCAGGCCCCTCTTATAGGCATTAACAGAATCTGCCATTACCCCATCACTAGGAAGGGCATTCCCCAACCTCACTGCCCTCCCCGTGAGGAACCACCTACGCTGCTTCAAATGGAAGCTCCTTTCCTCTAATCTAAAGGGGGGGCCTCTGGTGCGCTGATTGTTTTTATGGGAAAAAAGAACATCCCCCAACTGCCTATAATCCCCTCTAATGTACTTGTACAGAGTAATCATGTCCCCTCGCAAGCGCCTCTTTTCCAGAGAAAACAACCCCAACCTCGACAGTCTCACCTCATAGTTTAACCCTTCCATCCCCTTTACCAGTTTAGTTGCATGTCTCTGCACTTTCTCCAGCTCATTAATATCCTTCTTAAGGACTGGAGCCCAAAACTGCCCCCCATACTCACGGTGAGGCCTTACCAGGGACCTATAAAGGGGCAAAATTATGTCTCATCCCTTGAGTCAATGCCCTTTTTTATACAAGACAGCACTTTATTTGCTTTAGTAGCCACAGAATGACACTGCCTGGCATTAGACAACTTGTTATCAACAAAAACCCCCAGATCCTTCTCCATTAAGGATACCCCCAACACACTACCATTCAGTAGATAGTTTGCGTTTATATTATTCCTACCAAAGTGCATAACTTTGCACTTATCAACATTGAACCTCATTTTCCAGTTTGCTGCCCAGTTTTCCAATTTTGTCAAATCGCTCTGCAAAGCGGCACATCCTGCATGGAACTTATAGTTTTGCACAATTTAGTGTCATCAGCAAAAATAGAAACAGTACTGTCTATGCCCACCTCCAGGTCATTAATAAACAAGTTAAAAAGCAAAGGCCCAAGGACTGACCCCTGCGGTACCCACTAACCACACTGGTCCAATTAGAAAATGTTCCATTTACCACCACTCTTTGTACTCTATCCTTCAGCCAGTTCTCTATCCAATTACAAATATTATGTTCTAGCCCAATATTCCTTAATTTGATCATTAACCTTCTGTGAGGTACTGTATCAAACGCTTTAGCAAAGTCCAAGTAGATGACATCAACTGCCATTCCAGCATCGAGGTTCCTACTCACCTCCTCATAAAAGGCGACTAAATGAGTCTGGCAAGATCTGTTACGCATAAAACCATGCTGGCACAAACTAATAGTATTGTAAACTGTAATGTATCCAAGTACCCTATCCCTTATTACCCCTTCCAGAAGCTTTCATACTACTGATGTCAGACTAACAGGCCTATAGTTTTCAGGCTGAGAACGGGATCCCTTTTTAAATAACGGCACCACATTAGCAATCCGCCAGTCTCTCGGCACCATGCCAGACCTCAATGAATCCTGAAAAATTATGTGAAGAGGTTTGGCAATCACAGCGCTCAGCTCATTTAATACCCTGGGATGAATCCCATCCGGCCCTGGACCTTTGTTTACCTTTACATGTTCAAGTCTCTTTTGAATTTCCTCCCGAGTGACCCATGCGTCAGTAGCTAAATTACTAGAACTGGGCATATTACAAGGGAAGCCTTCATTATCTGGCTCCTCAGATGTATAGACAGATGAAAAATAAGAGTTCAAAATTTCAGCTTTTTCCCCGTTTTATCCCTTTGTCTCCTTGTTCTACTGTCGCCATTTTCTCCTACTGTCTTCATCTTGCCCTACTGTTTCCACCTTAGTCTACTGTCTGCATCTTACTGTATGCAACTTGTCTTGCCCTACTGTCTCCATCTTGCCCTACTGTCTCCATCTTGTCCTACTTTCTCCATCTTGCCCTACTGTCTCCATCTTGTCCTGCTTTCTCCATCTTGCCCTACTGTCTCCATCTTGTCCTAATTTCTCCATCTTGCCCTACTGTCTCCATCTTGTCCTATTGTCTCCATCTTGCCCTTCTGTCTCCATATTGCCCTACTGTCTCCATCTTGCCCTACTGTCTCCATCTTGTCCTACTGTCTCCATCTTGCCCTACTGTCTCCATCTTTCCCTACTGTCTCCATCTTGCCCTACTGTCTCCATCTTGCCCTACTGTCTCCATCTTTCCCTACTGCCTCCAGCTTGCCCTTCTGTCTCCATCTTGCCCTACTGTCTCCATCTTTCCCTACTGTCTCAATCTTGTCCTACTGCCTCCATCTTGCCCTTCTGTCTCCATCTTGCCCTTCTGTCTCCATCTTGCCCTACTGTCTCCATCTTGTCCTACTGTCTCCATCTTGCCCTACTGTCTCCATCTTGACCTATTGCAATGTTACCCTTCCATGGTCATCATTTTTATTGTCACCATGTTATCCTTCTATCTCTGTACAATACATGATATCTCACACCTTTCCTACATACACTTGTTTGTGGGACCCTTCTGCGGGGGCATTAATTCTATTTTGACACCCTAATTGCAAACTTACACCCAGTGTATGATCTTTATCTCCAGACACCAACTGTGCCTCACCTCCTCTATGCGAAATCTGCCGTCTATTGCTGGGAAAGTCCAACACGCTGCGGGTCAATTTACTGGTGTTACTTTTGCCTGTTAAAGGCTCTGGCACAGACGGTGTCTTAAAAAGAGGCCAAGTTGTTCCACCCTGTGGTAGGAAGTTGTATTACAATCTGAGAAAGATCCAAGGCACAGTTGTAGAAGCCAATGAAAATTATGTTTATGTATGTGACTCACACCTGCAAATACAGCCCCATGGTAATCACTGTCTCTGCTTCACTCTCCAGTACAGCAGTGATATTAGTGTAAGGGATAGTATTAGTAACACGTATTTATAAAGCGATATTATTAGTAATACTTATTTATAAAGAGCCAATTCATTCTGAAGCTCTGTACAATACAAGGGTTTATACATGAAGCACACAGAATACTTACACACATACAAGAGAGGGGAGCAGAGGGGGGTCAATATAATGGGCAAGAGATAAAAATTGGTAAAGAAAGGAAACTGGAATTCTAGGCACAAATAGAAAATGAAAGTTGCCACGTGGGCCAGCTATATAGGTATGTATGGTAGCCTCTTGCTTACTTTGAACAGAAACTTGTACTGCCGTTATGGTAACTTTTGCAATCACTGCCCAATTAAACCTTTAATTTGCACCATTGTTACTGGCCAAAGGGAGACTGGTAGTTGAGCAGTAAGTATGGAATAAACTGGAGGCCACACAGATGAACTCAGTAACAGCTTTGTTCACCAAAAAAAAGCACAAGGATCACAGGGTGATCTACTTTACTGCTTCAGAGGTGTCCGGCCTAGGATGCATCACACATTAAATAGGGTTGATTTATGCAGCTCAAGAACCTGTATAATCCTTCCCCGTTACTGTGTCCCTGACTGGTAGAGCGTTAGCTCCTGGACTACCCCCATCAGCAGGGATTACCTGCCTCACACCGCCATCTAGTGAGTGAAACTTGAAATAACAATTGGACGAGAAAAACATCCTGTGAGTGCAGCTTGACGTGACATTTATTAGAGTAATCTAGTACATTTATAGAGAAGTACAGGAAATCTTGTAGGAATCCCCATTTCTATTCAATTTCTCTAATTAAATGTTTAATAAAAGGTTTAAATCAATGTTTAAAGAGAGCGAAGACTAGAAAAAGAATAGAGGAGAAACATTTTTTTGAAAGGTGTATTTTATTAATTTTCATACAAACGAAAACATAAATGTTAAAATAACACATTTAACATTACAATAAAAAAAAATATGCTGGTCTTTCTTATTCAGTTCTATCTTTAGGGTTTGTTACAGACATTAAAGGGGTGGGTGCAACATTACAAAGTGTGAGCGTGAATCTGGCAGCAGTTACAGGATATTGGGTTCGTCAACCTACTGAACTAAGTGTTCAGGATGTGGTAGAGAAAAGTGGGGAGACGCCGAGGGTTTTACAGTGTAAATGGGAGTTGTAAGGGTTCCTGACCGCAAATCCTAAAACAAGTAAGCTGTGGGAGCCCTCCTGCCGGGACAAAGACGTATATACGGGAACAAGGACGACACAACCACAATGGAAGTTCAAACTTGTTCAGTTTATTCTTACGTGATTATAGCTTATATACCCTTTTTGAGTACATACAGATACAAAGGAATCATTATAAAAATAGAGTAGAACCTCATTATCTTCAAGGATGTTCTTCAAGGACGGCCAATGTGGGACATCAATTTTACATAGAACACGATGTTAGTACATAGATAAGATAAAGTTACTTTTTGAAGGTTTATATCCAGTAAGATGCAAGCTGTGCAAGGGTACTAATTGGAAAAAACAACTATTATGGGATGTTCAAGCCTTGCTGGTTGCTGTTACAAAATGGAGATACATTTCTAAAATGGAGTATGATATGCTAAGCATCAAAGTGTATCAAAGTATCAAAGTGTATGAATATGAGAATATGAGAATATAGGGTATTATATCAAACCTCACAATCCCTCCTTTTATCACAAAGTGATAACATATTGAAGATAAAATCTATGGAGGGAGAATTTTAGGTACCCTCCCTTTTATCACGAAGTCTCCCACCTTCTTTTGTCTGTTCCCCTCACCACTTGCTCTCTTGACCCTATGCCTTCCTCTCTGCTCAAACACTGCATTCCCGAACTTACTCCGGCTCTTACTCACATCTTTAACTCCTCTCTGACCTCTGGAAGTTTCCCCTCTTCCTTCAAACAGGCCTGTGTCAAGCCCATCCTAAAAAAGGCCACGCTGGACCAGTCCTGTCTCTTTAACTACCGTCCTGTCTGACTTCTACCGCTTGCCTCCAAAATCTTAGAGCACATTGTCTTCTCCCGTATCACTAACTTTCTTAACGCCCATAATTTATTAGACCCTCTGCAATCTGGTTTTCGGCCTGCGCACTCTACTGAGACAGTGTTGTGCAGAGTTACAAACGATCTCCAGGTTGCCAAAACCAAAGGTCACTTCTCTATACTAATCCTCCTAGATCTATCGGCTGCGTTTGATACGGTTGACCACTCCCTCCTGATGCAAATTCTGCATTCGATTGGTCTCCGCAGTCAGGCTGCATCCTGGATCTCTTCCTACCTCTCTAACCGCTCTTTCACTGTCTCCTATGCTAACAAAACCTCATCTCCAGTTCCTCTTAATGTGGGGGTACCCCAAGGCTCTGTACTTAATGTGGGGGTACCTCAAGGCTCTGTACTTGGGCCGTTGTTGTTCTCCCTCTACACGCTGTACTTGGGAGATCTTATCCGTTCATTCGGCTTCAAATACCATCTGTATGCTGATGATATCCAAATTTATCTGTCAACCCCTTCGTTAACAGTTGAAACTGAGACTCAAATCTCTAACTGCCTCCTGGCTATCTCTAATTGGATGAACCAACGCCATCTCAAATTGAACCTAACAAAAACTGAACTAATGATCTTTCCGCCTAAGCCTGGTCCTACCCCCCCCTTTTCTATCTCTATTGATGGCACCCTCATCAACCCTGTCAATTCGGCACGCTGTTTGGGGGTGATCTTTGACTCCAGTCTCTCCTTTTCTAACCACATTAACTCCACTGTCAAAACCTGTCACTTTTTCTTACGCAATATTGCCAAAATCCGTCCCTTTCTCTCTACTGCAACAGCTAGGCTGCTCATGCATGCCCTCATCCTATCCCGACTGGACTACTGCAACCTGCTATTAACCGGCCTCCCTAACTCCCATCTCTCCCCCCTACAGTCTATATTAAATACTGCTGCCAGAATTCTCCTCCTCTCATCCAGGAGAGTTCAGGCCCCTCCCCTGCTAAAGGCCTTATCGTGGCTTCCTATCAAACAAAGAATATCCTACAAACTTCTTCTCTTAACTTTCAAAGCCCTCCATTCCTCTGCTCCTCACTACAGCTCTTCCCTTGTGTCTCCGTACGTTCCTGGCCGACTCCTTCGTTCCTCGCAGAGCAACCGTTTGGTTGCGCCCCCCACTACTACTGCGGTTTCCCGCCTTAACCCTTCTGCCTGGCTGCCCCTTACATCTGGAATGCCCTCCCTGATTTCCTCCGGAGAGAATCCTCCCCCAGTCTTTTTAAAACCAAACTAAAAGACTCCCTTTTGGAGCACTCACCCAGCACCTGATCTGGGAACTGGCACTTATATTGTAGTGTCACCCACTGTCACCTACAGCACTTATATTTGCCTATTTGTGTCTGTAAGTTACTCTCCCATATAGATTGTAAGCTCTACGGGGCAGGGACCTCCATCCTCTTGTTGCCTTTGACTTTTAACTTATTACAACTGTTACTGTATCTTTTATTTATTTGTATTTATTGTTATACTGTGTATTTATCTATTATTATCTTATTAACCCCCTGTTTGTATTAATGTATTCTACTGTACAGCGCTGGGTACATAAGTAGCACTTTATAAATAAAAATATACATACATACATACATACATAACACTTAAAGTTAGTCATTATAACGTGAACAACACATGCGGATTAATGAAGGCACACACTGAATGATAATCAAACAAATGATAATAACGACAACCTCGATAACAGTCTTGACCCAACCGCTAATGTCTGGGAGCAGCTAGTGAGTCAGTCCCACCAACCTTGGTCTTTATGTTGGGTAATGTTGCCAACTAAACCGTGAAGTATGTCAAGCTGTTGGTTAATGGCTTGAAAAGCAAATAATTAATCGCGACTTTATAATACCGCTTTTCTAATGTCTCCTAAGTCAGTCAATAGATTTGCAATTGCAGTGCTGGTAGCGTTAATGCTCTTAACTATGATGCAAGCAATTTTATTAATTTGTTTATCCTGATATACAGTCAATCCTGGTACTCCTACCAGTGAGAACCCTAGCGCTATTATTTCAGACTTAACCATTAAGTGTAAGCCTGACAATCTTCAGGTAGGTGTTCATAATCTGTGCCTCTCTTAGGGCGTTGGGCCTGGGTGGTCCGTCTGGGGTGGGTTGTAGGAACAGCTAAACTAAGTCTAGCTAAGGCACAGGGTCCACCGGAAATGTTAGCTGGAATATAATTAAACGAGTTGTTCCCCCAGCCTCTAGGCATCCGTACATGCTTACCTAAACTAGGTGACAAAATGGTATGATTACATGACATAGTTGTTGTGATGTTGTGGCATTGAGAAGTCAGCCTACTGCACACTGGGTGCGGGTCAGTACTCTTAGTCAAACGTGCCTGAATGCACGCAGGGATTTCATTAATGTTACAAGTCATGTTATAGCGTATGTCACTTGCAGTTACATTGTGAGTAATTATGGAAGTGAAATTTTGATCTGCAATATAAACATATATGAGGACATGTGTTTCAGTATCAGAACCTTGCACTTCAGAGTCATTATTTGTAGCATGAAAAATGTCAGTAAGCACAGTAGTGGGAGTAGCAACAGCTACAAAACAAGTCTCAATCAGTTCAGTTGCACTAGTGACATCCTTTAGGCACATGTAACAAGTGTTAAGAACAACCCGTGCCATGTATTCCCACAGATTGTCATCACGTATATTTAATGCTCTCTTGTCTACTGTTATGTTCCTGTTGGGGCGGTCCGGAGACTGTCCACACAACCAGGGTAGCTCCTTATGGTGATATGCACACATGGTGCTGAGGAAAATGATAAAGTAGACAAATCTTGCTAAAACAAGAATTTTGCTGAGGACAATGATGAGGTAGATTTCTCAGACTCGACCGCTGTTTCCTGGGGTGAGGACTGGGTAGGACACAAGGGGGGGTCGCCGTCGTCATCTGAGGATGGGGTATCCTGTGGAGTAATCCTCACGGGGGCCCTCTTGCGTGTATCCATTGATTGCTGTCAGATGTCAGGACTGCGGTTCTGTTGATAGCTATCACGGTCGTGGGATCTACGTATGGGGTGGTTCCACCTTCCTTTGAATGGAGTCTCCGCATGAATATGATGTCTCCTGGTCGATATGGATGTGTAGCTTCCTGTCAATGAATAGGAAAAGAGAGAGAAACATCACCATAGTGACCATTCAAAAACTTTATCAATTCAGTTACATATTGTTCCCGTATCTGATCCAAATTGCCTGGTATAATGACCAAGGGAGTCCCTGTCCATGGAGTGGGAAAAGGCTTACCCATTAAAATTTCAAATGGATTTTTTTTGTGCTCCCATTTACCTACTGAACCTGTCTACTATGACAAAGGGGTGTTGATACCCTCCAGTTTCAATGTTTCACTTACTATGACTTTCCTTTTTACATGACACATTTCAGTGTTTTACTTGCTGTGACTTTCCTTTTTATATGACACCGTGTACTACATAATGAACAGTGGTGCTGCATGTTTCTGGAGACCTATAATCCCTCCTTTTGACCAGAGACCATTGTCGTCGATGGTCAACATATTATCCTGCCAGTATATTAAATCTGCAGGTGTGGCATATAATTGTAGCTCATATAAGAGCAAATCATGTGGCAGAGATGGCAGCATGCATAAGGCAGTACTATCAGGCGGGGGCTTATCGGGCGGGGGGTCGGTAGGATGGGCAGCCACTGGCGGTAGAGTGCCCACGGCACTTAACTACCATTAGGGTGTGTGGAAGCATAAGGGCTTGTAACAACTCTTCTATATAAGTAGCATGCGCAATAGGCTTACCATCAGCACTTGTGAAGTATAGAAAGTTGTAGGATAGAATAAGGTAATAGCAATAGAAGACTCAACAGCTACTGTGCAAGCTGCTAGCACCCTCAGGCAGGCAGGCATGCCTTGCACAGTGGACAGTAGCACCTCAGAGAAGTATGCTATGGGTCTTTAACTGTTTCCGTGAAGCTGAGCTAAGACCGCAGCCATGGTCTTACAATTTTCCCTGCAGTACAACACAAAAGGCAAATCATATTATATTAGTAGGCAGACAAGTGCAGTTGCCAATGCCTCCTGTAAAGTTTTAAATGCATTTGTGCCAGTTTCAGTCCATTGCAATTGTCGGATTCAGAGTCTGTAAGTATGCTCCTTAGAACGCTGTCAAAATATGAGCAGTCTGGAATCCATTGTCTGCAAAAACCAACCGTGCCCAAGAACGTGAGCAATTGTTCTTTCGTTTGTGGCTTGTTTATGGCTGAGATTGCGTGAACTCTCTGTGGGTTTATTAGTCTCTGCCCCTGTGATAGCAAGAAACCCAAGTACTGCATAAATGGCTTGCAATACTGCACCTTTTTTAATGATACCTTGTGCCCCTCCTCACACAGGTAATTCAGCAGTGAAATAGTGTCTTTTTCACAACTTTCTTGGTCTGCACTACATAACAACAAATCATCAACATATTGCAGGAAAACTGACCCTGACTGATATCCCCAGCCCTTTAGAGATTCATGGAGTACATACCCATAAATCACGCTGCTAGCGGCGTACTCATTGCTAATTGTGCAAAGGTGATTGACGCCGATCACACGTGAAGGCAAACAAGGGCCTTATCTTCCCACTTACTGGTATATATATATAATGGTAGGCATTTACTAAATTGACAGCACTGTAGTAAGTTGAGTCTGAAGGTATAGAGGTGAGTAAGGGGTTAATGTCTGTTACAGTGGGTGCCATCGGGTGTATAAGTTTGTTGATGACCCACAAATCTTGGGTAAAATGGTAAGACCCATCCGGCTTTAACACCGGGTTGATAGTAGTATTGTTAGGTGATTGACACGATAACATTTAAATACTCTTGTATAAGAGGCTGTAAGCTCTAAATCTTTTCTTGAAACAAGGGATACTGTCTTTAATAAACAAGTGTGTGGGTCTTTAAGGGTGCTTCAGGGTGTTAGGGGTGTTAGGGGGTACAAGACACACATCCTACGTCGGTTTTGGAAATAGCCCACACGGCAGGGTTAATTTGATCTAATGGACACATGTCCGGACACTAATGTAACCCATACTAGTCCACACTCTTGTGCATATATTTCTTATTCTACTTAGGATTACCCTTATACCATAGCACTGGGCTGAGTCACCCAGACACAAAGCTTTAATCATGCGCACGTGAAAATCAGAGAGAGAATGCTCTCTGGGGAACGAATCAGCGCTTATCATTCCCTCCGTGCATTCTGCTAAATTGTCAGTGATAATACACACTCAACAAACTGTATGGGAGTTTCACCAGGTTTCGGTCTGGAATCAGATTTCTGTTGTGAGGCAGTCTTATTGGAAGTGTTCCCTCCAGGACTGGTATAGTTACAAATAAATTTCTTTAGCATTACTTAGTCCTTAGGATGCAAGGAGAGAGTTCCCTCAGTGAAGGTTGGATCTGTTACAAAAGAGAACACCTGACCATGCACTTTAGTTAGTTCACAAGTCAATTGAGATACAAAATTAGTTAAAGCATCAGAGTGTAATTGCAACTGTTGGGGAAAGTAACACCTTAATCTGGGAGCTGACTCAAACAAAATTTTGAAGGAGACAGTTTACAGTCCCCCCCCTTGGTCGGTATCTAACACTGAACAGAGCTACAGGCAATCTGTCAGGTAATTGCATTTTTTGAGTGTTACCGTATATACTCGAGTATAAGCCGACCCGAATATAAGCCGAGGTACCTAATTTTACCGAAGAAAACTGGAAAAACTTATTGACTCGCGTATAAGCCTAGGCATCCATTTCTTTTAACACACCTGCACACTAGCTTGTGTCCGAGTAGTAAGGGCAAAGTAGTAAGGGCAGCGCCGGATTACTTGTCCAACCATGTTATCATTTTAATTTGGGTGATTAGAAAGGAAAGGTTTGCATGTAGTACAGTGATATCCCGGCTCCTGCAATGTCATTCAGCTGTCTGTACCACAAGCACACCCTGATCAAAGGTACCTGTTGTGTTATCCCGCTCGCACCCCCCCCCCGTGCAGCCTGTACGAAAGCGAGCCTGTGTTATCTCAAGTATTTTTGCTTTCATCATACATCACTAAAATAGAAGTAATGTGCCTTTGAATTTGCCTTTTGTTCTACTTTAATAAAAATTTCCTTACAAGCATAGCAAGCACCGGCCAGCCACTCATTTCCTGCTGGCTTTTCCCAGGCTATCCAGGAGAGGCGAATTTTGTAGTATAGTATGCCAGCCAATCAGCAGCCAGGTAGACATGACCAAACTGCAATGCATGTTGTTTGCCTATTGTAACACAAAACAAGACAGGATCTATGGGGAGCTGTAATGTTTAAAATCAGTTATCCTTTTTGTTTTTTGTTAAAGTCTATATGCCCTTTTAATACTGCTGTTTGCAAGTCAAAAGAGATAAATGCAGCACGTGCAGCCTGTACCAAAGCGAGTCTGTGTTATCTCGCTCGCACCCCTCCCCTCCAAAGGCAGCTTGCACCTTCCCCCAGTGCAGCCCATACGGAGGCGACCCCCCCTGCAAAGGCAGCACAAAATACCTTGCTACAGCCATCGGACGCATACCGGCATTCGGCGCGCACACACACGTGTCATGTCGCGCTCTGCGTGACGCGCATGAGTGCGCCCCAAATGGTCTAGCCGCGCTCGATGGCTGTAGCAAGGTATTATGCGCTGCCTTTGCAGGGGGGAGGGGATGGCAGAGTCAGCATGCACATGAACACGGGTCGGGCGGGGTGGTTGTGCACGCTCGTCCGGGCAGCATTACATCTGCATCTACCGTATATACGCGAATATAAGCCGAGAGTTACTTTTTGAGCTCTTTTTTAGGGCTCAGCTTATACTCGAGTATATACGGTACTTATTTTTTATATATATATATATTTTTTTTTAATATATATATTTCTTCCCCTCTATGGCTGCCACCAACATTAAAATGCCCCACACACAATTGAAATCCAGTGTGATTATCCCCTTTCCAGCATATACACTGCTCAGCTGGAATGTAACTATTAACCCTTCTTATGCCTGTACATAAGAGTTCTCCTGTCACTAACCTTCATGGGCACAAACATAAAAACAGAAAACATAAATCAGGCAATAAATACCATGTACAGGTTCAGTAAATGGGCTGCAGGCAAGTAGAACCTGTCTTTGCTGGCTGCCAGGAAGCCACTGGGGACAACGGACTAATTCACAATAGGATATGGGGATGACACGGTAAAGAAACTAAAACCTAGGTTCCTATCGTGTCCCGGAGGTGATCAGTCTCCGTCCCATTCCGTGTCAACTGTCCGGAATCCTTATATTTGGCTTAAAGACAGAACCTGCAGTCTCACATTGGGCTTAAATTTTCAAGGACACAATTAGTCCTCCCGGTATTTATTCCTGTCCGAATTAGTTCAACAAAGCGTGTGGGTGCGCACCGAAAAAATCATACTGACACCAGGTTCAGTACTCCTTGCAAGTTTTATCATGAATGAGTAATAGTAATTTCTTAGAATCTTTATTTCATTTATTTTCAACTCCTTATAATGAAAATTAATTGCAACAACTCCGAAAAAGCAAACAGGCTGTACTGGGATCAAGGTCCCTACAAACTACAAAACCTTATTAGCTCATTCAGAGGTATTCCTTAATGTTGCAATAAATTTTAGATGACCGGTTTAAAAAAAAATATAACATTTACTTCTAAAGACAATAACAAAGACACAACACAGACAAACAGTAATTCATCCAACAGTATCACAACAAGAGACTCATACCTACCTAATGCCCCTCCTTTAGAGGCTTACCTTTGAGTTTACCAAAAACTCCTTATTACCTTTGGCTACTTCCCGCGATTAACTCTTAATGCCGTTAATTTCCAAAAATCAAAAAGTATAAGCACGCTTGGCAAAGCAAAGTCGTTAGGGCTGAACTGAGATCAAGGTCCCAACAATACCCGCAACGACATGCGATCACTCTAAATGCCCTGCGTGTTTATATGAATATTTGTATCTTTTACAGTACAATATTGGCAGATAGAGAAAAATAAGAAAATCCCTTAAGGAGGCTCCCAGTGAAATATAAACAAACCAACTTGAGCGGCCAACCTCCTGCTACCGCAGCAGGCAATAAATCAAGCTCTATAAATCTTGCGTTACCAAAACGCACATAAAAACCTTGCACTACCAAAGTGCCACAAACAGAACCCTGTGCTACCGCAGCACAATTAAATTAACCTTTTATATGCAGACTTCAATGGAATGCTGCAAAAACAAGGACATGGTGCCGCAGCCGGACAGAGTAAGACTCAAAATGAATAGAGTTATACTCACTTGTCCAGCTGGCGACACCCCACTCCTGGTACCATGAAACTGTAAGGGTTCCTGACCGCAAATCCTAAAACAAGTAAGCTGTGGGAGCCCTCCTGCCGAGACAAAGACGTGCACGGGAACAAGGACGACACAACCAGGATGGAAGTTCAAACTTGTTCAGTTTATTCTTACGTGATTATAGCTTATATACCCTTTTTGAGTACATACAGATACAAAGGAATCATTTCCAAAAAATAGAGTAGAACCTCATTATCCTCAAGGACGTTCTTCAAGGACGGCCAATGCGGGACATAAATTTTACATAGAGTACATAGATAAGATGAAGTTACTTTTTGAAGGTTTATATCCTGTAAGATGCAAGCTGTGCAAGGGTACTAATTGGGAAAAACAACTATTATGGGATGTCCAAGCCTTGCTGTTTGCTGTTACAAAATGGAGGTACATTTCTAAAATGGAGTATGATATGCTAAGCATCAAAGTGTATCAAAGTATCAAAATACATGCATATATGAATATATGATTATATGAATATGAGAACATAGGATATTATATCAAACCTTACAGGAGTGGAGTCCTTTAGTTTCCCTCTAGGTCGCACCAAGGGGAGGAGAAACATTTTTAACCAAAAAAATCAGTAGTATATCATGTTCGTGTCCAAAAACATATTACAAATCATGCTGAATATACAGTGGTGGTGTTGAATGAAACTAAGCCTCGTGTACAACTGTGACGCAGTGTGCAAAGTGCTGATTTAGGAGACAAATTGGCATGGTTTTGCCAGATATCCAGTGTTGTTGCCACGGCGTGTTGCATTCACAGTTGTGTCTAAAGCACCAAATTGTGCACTAATGCGTGTGTGGCTTTTCATTTCAAGCATTATCACAGTGTAGTGTCAATTCACAGAGCCGGGCACTGACACAAGCTTCAGTGGGAAGCCTGGAATTACTGCCACATCCAAAGTGGTGATAAATCAAGGGTTCCCTGGGGTTAAAATGGGCACTTGCAAAAAGAATATGTGGGCTCAATTCAGGTCCAGACTGGGATACAAAATAGGCCCTGGCATTACAAGTACCCAGAGGCCAAACAGCCCCCCCAGCCCAATAAATAGTGACTGTCTGTGGCACCTTACAGCCCCCCTGGCATTCCCAGTACCCAGAGGCACAAACAGCCCCCAGCAGCCCAATAAATAGTGAGTGTCTAAGGCATCTTACAGCAGAACCTCTGGGCCACCATTTTGTGCTGGTCTGTGTGCTCCCTCAGGCATCACATGACAGGAAGTAGTGTGGGAGCCAGACTGGGATATAAAATAGGCCCTGGCATTCCAAGTACACAGAGGCCCAAACAGCCCCCCAGCCCAATAAATAGTGAGTGTCTGTGGCATCTTACATCAGCCCCTCTGGCATTCACCAGAATTGCCAGATTCCCCGTCCAGGTCTGGTTGAATTTTGCACCCATTTTAGCAATAATGAGCCTTATTGTCTGTTTAAGGGCTCTGGCACACGGGGGAGATTAGTCGCCCGCAATTAACTCCCTGTTCGCGGGCGACTAATCTCCCCGAGTTGCCTACCCCTGCCATCCCACCGGCGAACATGTAAGTCGCCGGCGGGATGGCAGACGCGGCGGCGCGATTTCGCGCAAATCGCCGAAAAAGACTCGCGAGGCTTTTTCGGCGATTTGCGCGAAACCGCGCCGCCGCGTCTGCCATCCCGCCGGCGACTTACATGTTCGCCGGTGGGATGGCAGGGGTAGGCAACTCGGGGAGATTAGTCGCCCGTGAACAGGGAGTTAATCGCGGGCGACTAATCTCCCCCGTGTGCCAGAGCCCTAAGGGTGAAGACACACAGAGCTACTAGTAGCAGCTACTTGTCATGGCTACTAAAATAGACAATGCTGATCATTTACTGATAATTGTCTCTACCTGTGTTTTAGCAGAGGCAATTATCAGTATTGTCTATGGCAGGGGATTTTCTGACGTTTAGTAGCCATTACAAGTAGCTGCTACTAAGTAGCTCCTTCTGTCATCACCCTTTGTCTTGCCCTTGCACAGGAACATTTACATTCCCTATACTGAATGATGTAGCCTTCCCTACTACCCCACCCCCTGCGCCCTGACCAGGGTGAGAGGGAACCATATTGCTAGTGCAAAAAAGGTAACTGAACTACAACAGCCGAAATGAAAAAGCCACAATTGTAGCTCAGAATTTTAGCTTTGGCCAACGCAAGAAAACTGCTGCACAGTGGGGCCTGAGGCAAGAATCCCATGGAGCTTCATGGTAGGAGCAGTATTAGCTTAGGGTATTTCATAGAAACCATTACTGAAAACGTCAGGTTAGTAACAGCAGTAAATGGATCAGAACAAGGCTTAGAAGGATCCAGAAACACTGCGGCCAAATTTATGATTTCCTGTCTTGCTTCTAGATCAGGGATCCCCAACCTTTTTTACCTGTGAGCTGCATTCAGATGAAAAAAGTTCTCTGGGGGTACCAAATAAGAGCTGTGATTGGCTGTTTGGTAGCCCCATGTGACTGCTGGCCTGCAGGAGGCTCTGATTGGAGTAAAACTGTGTCTCTGAGCTTCCACAACTTGTCTCCAAGCCAGAGATGTAATAATGAGCACCTACTTGGCCATTGGGAGCAACACCCAAGGGGTTAGTGAGCAACATGTTGCCCCCGAGCCACTGGTTGGGGATCACTGTTCTAGATGTTGGAGACAATAGTGTCTGCTTCTTGGGAGACTAATGCAGAGGATAGGGGTGGGAAAGTTCATTAGAGATCTCCTTTTAGTGAATGAATAGTTGAGTAGTTTAGGTACAAGAATCAAAAAAGTCCAAAACCCATTTAGACATGAAGAAAAAAAACAATTTCAAGACGGGGGTAAATCGCTCGATAGGAGACTCTGTACAACTCCAAGCTGGCTCCGTTGCCTTGGAAAAGCTGAAAGGAAAGCAGTTTGTTTTGTGAGAAAATATCTTTAAGAACAAATCTTATCATATTACTATATATAAATAATATCACGTGACATAAAGAATATTGTGATTTCTCACACACACAAGCCTATATGAGGTTTCCATATGTAGAATAAATATCAGGGGGGAAGATAGGAACCTTGGTGGGTTCCATTGGTTAAAGCAAGAGGATTAGACAAGTGACCTTGAGCACTAACACCAATGGATCTGAATACATTTTATATTTATGAAGTCCTGCTGTCGTGTAGATGCCTTAGCCACATCCAAAATAAGAGGCAAGGAAGGCATCTGATTGGACCTTGTTCTTTACATCCAGTCTATTGGTACCTGTCATGGGCTTGTATGCTATCACTGTGTATCTTATAACTTGATTTACTGTGTGCAATTTCGTGCCATGTGTTACAGGATATACAGGGTTAAATTATTCTGTAATTTGGATGGCAATCTTGTTATAGCCCTTCTGTCTGCTGAACCAAACCCCTTTCAATATGGGAGCTGTACCCCCTACTGTGTTTCCTCTCCATACTGTGTCTGGGTCGTATCACCTACAGCCCAGAAAGTTATCAGACAAAGGGATGAGCTTCTCCTTCTGAGGGGAGGGGTGAAGCAAGTCAATAGGTTATTTAGGAAGCATTTTACTAAGGGGGTTGTGAGTGACTGTGTAGTTTTTGGGAGATTTAGGAAGAAGAAGCAACAGGCACAATGAGCCGTGAAGCCCATGAAGGTTTCAAACCCCCCTGAAGGGGTGGAACCATCTTTCTCAAATGAAGGGAGGCCTAGAGACCAACATCCCTCCCACTAAGGCCCTTTGGACTCTTATGGAACCATCAGCCCCACTGGATCTGTGCAACCTGGAGGAACAATAACATCAAGCACCCCAGGATACCTGTGGCTTGTCTACACGTGGACTATCTGTGGGGCACTCTGGGTAAATCCTGCCAGTTGGTGGCACTTACTCTTTTGAACTTATGGCTTAAAATGGCACCAATATCTTGTGCTACTTACTGATTAAAATAACTAGAGAATTATATCCCTGACCCCTAAGTTCTTTTGCCTGATAAATATATGGTTATATGGCCGGTTACAAAACGTAGCATACAGGCCCATGACTGTACCATCTGTTGGTAACCCACCATCAACACGTCATGTTTTATATGGATTTATTTGCTTCTTTAATATATTTTGGAAGCAGGTAGCCAGACTGTTTCCATATATTTTATTATTGTTATTAAATTAGAAAATTACATAGTAATGACTACAAATTACTTTATGTAGAGACTTTTTCTAAATGATAGAAATTGCTATAGAACAGGGGTCCCTAACCTTTCTTACTCGTGAGCCACAGTCAAATGTAAAAAGACTTGGGGAGCAACACAAGCACCATAAAAGTTCATGGAGGAGCCAAATAAGGGCTGTGATTGGCTATTAGGGGCCTCTATGCACCCTATCAGCTTACAGGGGGCTTTATTTGGTAGGAAATCTTGTTTTTATTCAACCAAAGCTTGCCCCCAAGTCAGGAATTCAAAAATAACTCCCTGGTTTGGGGGCACTGAGAGCAACACCCAAGGGGTTGGGGAGCAACATTTATAATTATTTGACCTAAAATCCACTTACATTGCTGCATTTGAATGTTAGACATTTATTCTATGAAGGCAATGATGATTCCTAGAAAAAAGCAAATCCTCAGGAGATGCATACCTGAAACAGAAAGAGAAGAGAGTGAGGGATGTGTAGCCACAGCTTATATTCTCCTATCTTTATATTCTCCTATCTTTATATTCTCCTATCTTTATTCAGGAGTCAAATAGTTACAAAGGGAAAGTCTCTGTTAGCCACCTCCAAAAGGAAGTTTTGATAGATTAGCAAGGTTACCAGCCATGAATGGCACCAATAGTTTGACACAGTCTTCACCCAACTGTATTTTCAGACCCACCTGACTGGTATATAGTCATTACCCAATCAAATGTTGTTTATTTTGGCCCCATACGTGGGTCATAAAGTTCCCAAGTCATTCTGCAGTCCTGACAGATTAACACAGGACTCTCATTCAGATGTGGCCTCACTGTTGGGCCAAGGAATCGCACTGTTTCTTCCATAATAATCTGGGCTCCGCTGGATATAACTTATTATGGGGCACTTTTTATTTCTAAATTACATTGTTTATATAGCAAATAATTCCCTCTGCCATTTACAATTTTATTCTTTAAGCAACAAATGTATTTGTAGCTGTAATATTGGTGTGTAGGCGCCATCTCAGTGCATTGTGCCTGAGTCTGAGCTTTCAGCCAGCGCTACACATTAGAACTGCTTTCAGCTAACCTATTGTTTCTCCTACTCCCATGTAACTGGAGGAGTCCCAAGCCGGACTTGGATTTCTTACTATTGAGTGCTATTCTGATACCTACTGGGAGCTGCTATCTTGCTCCCTTCCCATTGTTCTGCTGATCGGCTGCTGGGAGGGGGGGGTATCACTCCAACTTGCAGCGCAGCAGTAAAGTGTGCCTGAGTCTGAGCTTCCAGAAGGAGCCAGCGCTACACATTAGAACTGCTTTCAGCTAACCTATTGTTTCTCCTACTCCCATGTAAATGGGGGAGTCTTATTAAATTGTCTTATGGACTACTTGGGTACAAAAGGCCACCTAGAAACTATAGCTTAGCTGGAGCAGAATACTGCCGTACCTCTGGGTTGCCTTTAGTGGCTAGCTTGGGTGGCAATATACATACAGTATATATGATATATTATTGTTAATAAAGTTCAACTTACAAGCATTTTCTGAAAGGGAATTAGTGCCTGACGTGGTTTCACCGTGGCCAGGCGACACCCCTCCTGGACCCACTGCCGTTGCCATTTGTTCTGAAGAACAAATATATATATGTATTAGAAGTAGCATTCACTAGTGTTCAAGCAAATAGTGGAATCAAAACCAGTTATTAACCAGTCACCGGCCATCATATTAAAGCAGAGCCCAGCAGCACTTGAATTAATTGTGTTACCACTGGAAATAAATCCCCTTATGCAGCAATTGTGCCCCCCATATAAACACATTATTTAGGTGCCGTAGTAATTTTAGTCATTCACCTGTTACCCCAGGTTGGTGCAACTCCTATTCAAAAACCCCATTTAGCATTTAGGTTTATCCTGTGATGGGATTACTTACCCCTGACAATCAGATGAATGCGGATCTGGCTTTGCTCCCCATTTATGGCTTGATGCAAAGTGTAAGTGTAATTGCCGCTGTCGCCTTCTGTTAGGTCTCTCAGCAAGAAGCTGCCATTAAGGAAGGTGAGGCGGTCCTTGTAATGATTAGCAAAAACAAGTCCATCGAGGTATGTAGCCAGCCACTGATCCCCATTGTACAGATCGGCCATCATTGATTTTCTATCAAAGTCAGGCCTTCCTCCAAGGGGAACAGAACCTCCTTCATCAGCCAGAATCTCCCGCACTCTCTCCCCACGTCCCACAGCTGCACAGAAACAGTGAGCAGAGGGTAATATCACTATATATATATTTCCCTGGTCGCTATGGCAGCCTTCACACCTATGGGTTTCCCCGCCCTCAAACCACTGATAGGACAGAAAACTCCAATTAACCCCTTACCCCTGCATATAACCTTCCCCCTCCCGTCAGGTCATGTCTTTTTTCTGTCCTCGCCAGGAGATAGGACATAGAGTAATTTTTATTTTTGTGACTCACCGGACCCATTTGGGATCCCATACCTGGGGAGTTCAGCCTCTCTCCCTAGAAAGATCTGGCGTAGTACTTCCTCGTAGAGGAGGTCGGCGGATCAGACCCCCGTTACTAGGCAGCCCGGGGATCATCTTGCTTCACCCTACTTTTCTGGATTATCCAGTTCTGGGTACAGAGAGGCAGCGTTTCGTCATAGACGATTGCAGAGGGCGGCACCTGAGTCCTCCGAATGCGTTCCAGGCTGGAACACATAGCTAGTACTGCGCATGCGCGAGAGCTTCCTCCTTCCGGGTAGCGTCGGCTATGGCGCGAAGGGAAGGGGAAGTGACGCCGGTGGAACGCATATATGCGTTCCAAACTTAGCGCCGGCGCTTCCGGACTTGGCAGCGTGGTGTTTGCAGCGTTTCTTAGCAGAGTGTCTCTATTTTCTTCTGTTCTGGTAAGTTTTTGCCTTATTTGGGGAAAAATTTTTTGATTTATATTTTCAGTCATTAAGTAGTTTTGGCATTATTTTGGTTAGGCAGGGATGGAAGACCAGGTGCCTAGTAGCCCAGATAATGCTGCCAATGATGATAGGAGGTGAGTCACAGTGCTGTAGTGTGTATAGGCAGGAAAAGAGTGCTTATGCTATAATGCGTGCTATTTATTTCTTTCAGTGTATCCCCCCCCAGGAAAAGAACTAGTAAAGAGAAGCATAAAGTATGTGTGGCATGTGAGAATCCAGCAATGAAGCATTCAAAATTGTGTCAAAGATGCACACGGAGATTGTCAGGAGATGCAGCTGCTGATACATCAAAAGTAATGAAGTGGATAAAGGAAGCTGTGGCAGAAGGTTTAAAATCAGCCAAACGCTCCAGAGAGGATGTGGTACAGAACCCAATACGTGAAGAAAGTATTGAATCCTCAAGGGAGGAAGACAGAGAAGATTCTGAAAGGGAAGACAAGATGGAGGAAGAAACTTATTCTTCATTTGATATGTCATTGGTAGAACCGCTAATCAAAGCCATCAGGTCCCAGTTGAGTTTACCAGAGAAGGTGGAGGCTCAACAATCATCCTCTAATCCATTTAAATTCCTCAAGAAGGAAAAATCTACTTTTCCATTACACGAGACAATTAAAGAAGTGATAGTGAAGGAGTGGGAGAAAACTGACGCAAAGTTTCCGATACCTTCAAAAGTCCAAAAGTTGTATCCATTTCCATCTGAAGAGGAACAGATTTGGGATAAAGCACCAAAAGTAGATGCGGCGGTTTCACGACTTTCAAGGAAAACTTTGTTGCCGGTAGAAGATGTGGTGTCTTTCCTAAATCCAATGGATAGAAAAATGGAAGCATCTCTGAAGAAATCCTATCTAGCATTGGGAGCGACTTGTAGGCCAGCGTTAGCACTTACATCAGTGTCAAGAGCAATGCAGATGTGGCTGCTAAATATCGATTCAGCATTAAGAGACGGAGTGGATAGAAGAGATATAATTGATGCGCTCGCAGAGATGAAATTGGCGACAGACTTCCTCACAGAATCTTCAGTGGATTTGGTAAGATCCTCTTCAAGAGCCATGGCTTTATCGGTGGCCGCAAGAAGAGCTTTGTGGCTACGAGCATGGAACGCAGACAAGGCCTCTAAGATGAATTTGTGTAATCTGCCATTCGAGGGTCAAATGCTGTTTGGGCCAAAATTGGATGACATCATCAAGAAGGTCACGGGCGGTAAAAGTGTTTTCCTCCCCCAGGAAAGAAGAACTGCAAGATTTTCAGAAACTGGGGAAGATCGTCGGTCCTTTCGGAACAAACCTGTTTTTAGAGCAGAGCAGAAGCCTAGAGTATCGGGGCAAGATAGGAGATCACAATGGAGAGGTGGTCAGTCAGCATTGTTCAGAATGCAGAAGCCAAAGGCAGAAAATGCAAGATTCTCAAGAAAGACAGTCTGAGGAATCGACAGCTCAAGCTTCACAAATACCCAGGAGACTTCAACACTTCATAGAGGTTTGGGCAAAGTCCATTTCCGATCACTGGGTTCTTCAGACGATAAGAGAAGGTTATTATTTGGAGTTCAAGAAAACTCCAAAACAAAGTTTGTTCGTGATTTCACAGATTCCTCTTCAAGTGGAAAGGAAAGAGATAATGATGTCATATGTGCAACAGCTCCTAATAGATGGAGCAATAAGTCCAGTACCACGGAAGTATTGGGGGAAAGGCATCTACTCCATTTTGTTTATGCTGAAAAAGAAGACAGGGGATTTTCGGCCAGTGTTGGATCTAAGGCCAATAAATTCATTTTTACAAATAAAAACGTTCAGGATGGAATCTATTTTTTCGATAGTAAAGGAAATACGGCCGAAAGATTGGCTGTTGTCAGTAGATCTGAAAGATGCGTATCTCCATGTACCCGTAGCAACCACACATCAGAGGTTCCTGAGATTTGCCATAGATCACGATCTACATTACCAATTCACATGTCTACCATTTGGACTAGCAACCTCCCCGAGAGTGTTTACGAAGGTCCTTCAGCCGCTAATAGCACTTTTAAGGAGACAAGGTTTATTAATTTACCATTACTTGGACGACATCCTGCTCAAGGCCAGAAAGGTAGAGGTCCTACTAGACCACAGAGAGGTGGTCATAAGGACATTGCAGCACCACGGCTGGGTGTTTAATCTGCAAAAGAGCCAGTTAGACCCAACACAGGATTTGGTCTACCTAGGAGCAAGATTCCAAACAGCTCGAGCGATAGTCACATTGCCACAAGAAAAGAAGGACAAGATAAAGATGGTGATATCCAAATTGTTGAAGAAAGACTCAATGTCAGCAAGAAAAGTCAGCAGTGTTTTAGGGTTGCTGAATTCAACAGCACCCATGGTAGTGTGGGCAAGGTGGCATACCAGGCCACTTCAAACAGCCTTTTTGAGGCAATGGAAGAGACGGAAGCAGGATTGGAATCAGATGATTCACATAGATCAACAAGTGAAAGTAGAGATGTTGTGGTGGTTAAAAGATTCCAATTTAGCCAGAGGCCAAACATTGAAGGATATTCAATGGAAGGTTTTGACGACAGACTCCAGCCCCAGAGGATGGGGAGCTCATGTGGAAGAAAAGGGCATACAAGGAAGATGGTCCAGAGAGGAACAAGTTCTTCCAGCAAACATCCTGGAATTGAGAGCGGTATGGAAGGCAGTCCAGATGCTGGCCAATCATCTAAAAGGGACATCGTTGCTGGTAAGATCAGACAATGTGGCAGCAGTAGCTTACCTGAAGAAACAAGGGGGTACACGCAGTCAAAGTCTAATGAAAGAGCTTCGGCCAATTATGCAATGGGCAGAGACATACCTGGAGAACATATCAGCAATACATGTTCCGGGAATGCAAAATATGGCAGCAGATTTTCTGAGCAGAGTGACAGTAAACAGTCACGAGTGGGAGTTGAATCAGCAGATATTTCTTCAAATAGTAGACAAGTGGGGTTGGCCAGAGAAAGACCTAATGGCATCCCCAACCAACTGCAAGGTGAGACAGTTCTTTTCCAGAACCAAGGATGCCTTGATACAGAATTGGAGCACAGGACTCTTGTACATATTCCCACCAATCCCGTTAATTTCAAGAGTCTTGAGAAAGATAAGGGCAGACAGAGCGGAGGTAATTGCAGTCCTTCCGGATTGGCCAAGGAGGCAATGGTATGCACTTCTCAGATCCATGCTAGTGGACAAACCTCTGAAACTGCAATCCAGAAAAGATTTATTGAGTCAAGGGCCAATCCTACATCCAGCTCCGCAAACATTAGCCCTGAAGGCTTGGAGATTGAGAGGCAAAGACTAGTCACGGAAGGGATGTCTGCTTCAGTAATAGACACCATGTTAGCAGCCAGAAAGACGTCTACAAATAAAACGTATGATAGAGTTTGGAAAGTATTTCTACCATGGCTGCAACAGAAAGACATAACAATAGAAAATTTGTCAGTTATACATATTCTGGATTTTCTCCAAGCTGGATTTGAGAAATCTTTAAGCTTAAGGACATTAAAATTACAGGTTTCAGCTATTTCAGCTTTAACAGAGACACAGTGGGCAAAGGACCCAAAAATAATTAAGTTTTTGACTGGAGTTATGCATTTGAGGCCTCCAAACAGAGCTTTGTCAGCAGTATGGGACTTACGGCTAGTGTTAGAAGCTTTAACTTCAAAACCCTTTGAACCTTTGGAGGAAACATCTGACATGTTCCTGACATTAAAAATTGTCTTTCTAACGGCATTAGTATCTGCTAGACGAGTGAGCGACCTACAAGCATTATCAGCGGTGCCACCATTCACTATTATCCAACAGGATAAAGTAATCATGAGAGCAGTAACTGAATATCTACCTAAGGTAGTTAAAACTTTTCATCTCAATCAGGAGACAGTTTTGCCTTCTTTCTTTTCGGATTATACATCGGAACAAGAAAAGAGGTGGCACACGTTAGACATGGTCAGAATGGTGACTGTCTACTTAAAGCGAACGAAGACTTGGAGAAAGTCAGATAGACTTTTTGTTATACCTAACGGTAACAGGAGAGGTCAAGCAGCCTCAGTTCCCACCATCAGTAGGTGGATAGTCAATTGTATAAGACTGGCATACCAGAACCAAGGAGAACAATTTCCTAAGGGGGTAAGGGCACACTCTACAAGAGCTCTAAGTACTTCTTGGGCGTTTCAGGCACAAGTGTCGGCAGACCAGATCTGTAAGACGGCATCATGGAGTTCGGCCAGAACATTCTTAAGGCACTATCGAGTGGATGTGCAGACCAAACCGCAGAAAGAGTTTGGAAAGAGAGTGTTGGAGGCTGTGTGTGGCAACAGCAATGCCTAAATAAATTTCTTTTGTGTTTTCTGCATATAAAGTGTTTACTCTGTTTTAACCCACCCTTTCTAACTGCTTGGGTATTGACCCATAGGTGTGTAGGCTGCCATAGCGACCAGGGAAAAGGGAAAATTTAAATCAATACTTACCGAAATTTTCCTTTCCTGGTTGCTATGGGCAGCCTTCACACCTATGGGTTTCCCCGCCCTCCAACCACTGATAGGACAGAAAACTCCAATTAACCCCTTACCCCTGCATATAACCTTCCCCCTCCCGTCAGGTCATGTCTTTGCGTCCGAGCCTGAACCTTGGGGGGGAGTCGGTGTGAAGGCTGCCCATAGCAACCAGGAAAGGAAAATTTCGGTAAGTATTGATTTAAATTTTCCCTTATATACTCAACAACACATTACAATTAAAGGACATATTATCATGAAATTTTCAGCATGTGTATGTTTTGAATGGAGCACGTTCATTAGGAATAAAATAGTTTTTTTGAGGCAATAAACATAAGATTTGTGCGTGTCAGGCCAGTGTGCTACCCCCACGTGGTGCCCCCCCCCCAAGGCCAGTTCTGTGCTAGGGAGCAGGGTGCTTTTACCTGTCTCTACAGGCTCCTGTTTTGTTACCCCTCCCCAACCAGCGGCTCAGGGGCAACATGTTGCTCCCCAACCCCTTGGATGTTACACCCAGTGCCCCCAAATCAGGTGCTTATTTTTCAGTTCCTGGCTTAGAGGCAAGTTTTGGTTGCATAAAAACCAGGGGTACTACCAAACAGAACCTCCTATAGGCTGCCAGTCTTTTTTATGCTCATGTTGCTCCCCAAACTTCTTAACATTTGAAAGTGGCTCACAGCTCAAAAAGATTGGGGACCCCTGCTTTATGTAAAGAACCAGCACAGGTCCAATAGGAACCCTTTATTCAGGATGTGATGCAAGTCTGTGCTGGCACCAATACCTATGGGCACCGCCATGTTCATTATCAGTAACTTTACTGCTGATCACTCTGCCAGTAGTAGGTGCTCCTCATTACCTTGTTTCTCATCAGATCCTGTTCCCGACCCCTCACTTCCTGCCCTGACCTTGGACTTTCCCTGCCGTGCCTGCTTTGAACATGTCAGTTCCTTCAGCCTTGCCTTATTGCCCTGCCAGTGCCAACACAGTATGCACCTTGTATTGCCTGACAGTAAACCCAGTGCCAACCTTCTGCCTTGCCTTGTACCTTCCTGTATGGTAATAAAGTTGTTCCTGTTTGCCCAGAACCTGTCCTGCCTGTTTCCAAATCACCTTCCTTCTTGGTCCCTCTTTAAAAAAAACCAAAGACCCCTGGGGGACTGTAGTATCCACTGGTTCCTTGACAATCTCTGACTGAATTTCGGACACAACTATTTGCTGCCCCCAACTCAAGGACTTGAACGTCAGCTGCCTGCCTTGGTCTGCTTCAGTTCTGCTGCCCTGCTTATTCTGATGCTCCAAGTGGGGTTGGATCTGCATGGTGCCACCATGGAAAGCCCAGGGTCCCCAAAAGGGAGTCACTCTGCAGCAGGGGTCCCCAACCTTTCTAACTTGTGAGCCACAGTCAAATGTAAAAAGACTTGGAGAGCAACACAAGCACCATAAAAGTTCATGGAGGTGCCAAATAAGGGCTGTGATTGGCTATTAGGGGCCTCTATGCACCCTATCAGCTTACAGGGGCTTTATTTGGTAGGAAATCTTGTTTTTATTCAACCAAAACTTGTCCCCAAGTCAGGAATTCAAAAATAACTCCCTGGTTTGGGGGCACTGAGAGCAACACCCAAGGGGTTGGGGAGCAACATGTTGCCCTGAGTCACTGGTTGGGGATCACTGCTCTGCAGCCTGGAGCTAGTTGGTGTGGGCAGAGATGGGGAAACATTATGGGATCAGTATAGGAAGATTATCTTGTAGGTGAGGGCTGTACTTATAGACATATATTTCATTCTATAAAGTGAGCTTCTCCCCGGAACCTCTGCTGGCCAGACACTTGGGAAATGGATGCCATGCATGGTCAGTTTTATTAAGCTTTTAGTAACCTGTTCCAGGCATGGGAGTATGGCTGTTTGCTCTGCAAAAAAAACATAAAACATAATACATTTCCTTCCGTGGGTTGGGTGTGATAGTTTAGATCTGACTGATAGTTAAAACATTACTTGAAACTGCAGTGCAACAGCAACTGGACTCTATAACCCCGAGAGCTAGAGGAGTATTGTTAGAGCAAAATGTGGGCACAAAGGTAAGTTATTTTGGCTTATTCTTTATCTTACATGATAAGAGATTGTTTTCTAACAGTGAAAAGAACTACAATAGATTCACATGTATTATCTCATAGGCTGCATGTTTACAATAGGGACCAAAAATCTGCCTAAAATAATATTATGGCTCAATGGGATACAGTTTGGCTCCACTAAGTAAATGTTTGAGTTTTTCTTTTCAGTTTATTTTTGGGAGAATCGTTTTCCAGCTGATATTTTGCTGCTATAACATTTATTTCCTGCACATTTTGCGCTGATACAATTCTGCAAAGTTTGAACATTTCCTCCCTGAGATGCAACTTTCTTTTTGACTAAGTTAGTGCAAAGGGACATGGGCGTTGATATGGTATTGTATTATTAGCTGTTTGCTATCATTGTGCAGCTATTTTACAAAGACTTGGGAGCATATTTATCGAAGGGTTAAAACAAGCTCACCAGTGTTCCTCTCGGATGAATTCTGCTTTAACCCTTTGATAAAGTCCAAGCTCTAGGGGTGAGTCCTTATTTGCATTGTATTTGATCCCAACTAAGATATAATTAATCCTTACTGGATGTACAATAATCCTATTGGGTTTAATTAATGTTTTATTGATTTCTTAGTAGACTTAAGGTATGGAGATCCAAATTACAGAAAGACCCCTTATCTTTAATACCCTTGGTCCCGAGCATTCTGGATAACAGGTCCTATACCTGTACCTGTACCTTGTTATGGGCTAAGGGGGCCCAGCCTGAAGGCCAGTTAGGGGGAGATTTGGGATGAGTGCTTATTTGTGCCCTGGGTACCCCTGGAACTATAGCAGGGTGACTGTTACCCCAATGTTTCTATATATCTGTAACCTTGTTATGGGCTAAGGGGGCCCAGCCTGAAGGCCAGTTAGGGGGGGATTTGGGGTGAGTGCTTATTTGTGCCCTGGGTACCCCTGGAACTATAGCAGGGTGACTGTTACCCCAATGTTTCTATATATCTGTAACCTTGTTATGGGCTAAGGGGGCCCAGCCTGAAGGTCAGTTAGGGGGAGATTTGGGGTGAGTGCTTATTTGTGCCCTGGGTACCCCTGGAACTATAGCGGGGTGACTGTTACCCCAATGTTTCTATATATCTGTAACCTTGTTATGGGCTAAGGGGGCCCAGCCTGAAGGCCAGTTAGGGGGGGATTTGGGGTGAGTGCTTATTTGTGCCCTGGGTACCCCTGGAACTATAGCAGGGTGACTGTTACCCCAATGTTTCTATATATCTGTAACCTTGTTATGGGCTAAGGGGGCCCAGCCTGAAGGTCAGTTAGGGGGAGATTTGGGGTGAGTGCTTATTTGTGCCCTGGGTACCCTGGAACTATAGCAGGGTGACTGTTACCCCAATGTTTCTATATATCTGTAACCTTGTTATGGGCTAAGGGGGCCCAGCCTAAAAGCCAGTTAGGGGGGGATTTGGGGTGAGTGCTTATTTGTGCCCTGGGTACCCCTGGAACTATAGCAGGGTGACTGTTACCCCAATGTTTCTATATATCTGTAAGCTTGTTATGGGCTAAGGGGGCCCAGCCTGAAAGCCAGTTAGGGGGGGATTTGGGGTGAGTGCTTATTTGTGCCCTGGGTACCCCTGGAACTATAGCAGGGTGACTGTTACCCCAATGTTTCTATATATCTGTAACCTTGTTATGAGCTAAGGGGGCCCAGCCTGAAGGCCAGTTAGGGGGGGATTTGGGGTGAGTGCTTATTTGTGCCCTGGGTACCCCTGGAACTATAGCAGGGTGACTGTTACCCCAATGTTTCTATATATCTGTAACCTTGTTATGGGCTAAGGGGGTCCAGCCTGAAGGCCAGTTAGGGGGGGATTTGGGGTGAGTGCTTATTTATGCCCTGGGTACCCCTGGAACTATAGCAGGGTGACTGTTACCCCAATGTTTCTATATATCTGTAACCTTGTTATGAGCTAAGGGGGCCCAGCCTGAAGGCCAGTTTTTTTCTACTGTTGGGGGTACCCAAAAAGGATGACAATAACATAATTGTAATTTCATTAGTAATGTTTCAAATAATTGAGACCTGGGGAGTACAATGATAGTGAAAGTATTTGGGGGCTTTAGAGTAAAGTGGCTGAGAATCCCTGATTTAAAGACCTCCTTGCCCAAAAGTGTGTGCCATGTTTCCAAGTAAATAAATGAGGTGGGACTAGATAATGCATGATCATAGCAATACAAAACATAAAGAGAAATGTATTTATCTACATGTATGCTGCCGCTTTGCAGAGCGATTTGACAAAATTAGATAACTGGGCAGCAAACTGGAAAATGAGGTTCAATGTTGATAAGTGCAAAGTTATACACTTTGGTAGAAATAATATAAACACGAACTATCTACTGAATGGGAGTGTGTTGGGGGTTTCCTTAATGGAGAAGGATCTAGGGGTTTTTGTTGATAACAAATTGTCTAATTCCAGGCAGTGTCATTCTGTGGCTACTAAAGCAAATAAAGTGCTGTCTTGTATAAAAAAGGGCATTGACTCAAGGGATGAGAACATAATTTTGCCCCTTTATAGGTCCCTGGTAAGGCCTCACCTTGAGTATGGGGGGCAGTTTTGGGCTCCAGTCCTTAAGAAGGATATTAATGAGCTGGAGAGAGTGCAGAGACTGCAACTAAACTGGTAAAGGGGATGGAAGGGTTAAACTATGAGGTGAGACTGTCGAGGTTGGGGTTATTTTCTCTGGAAAAGAGGCGCTTGCGAGGGGACATGATTACTCTGTACAAGTACATTAGGGGGGATTATAGGCAGTTGGGGGATGTTCTTTTTTCCCATAAAAACAATCAGCGCACCAGAGGCCCCCCCTATAGATTAGAGGAACGGAGCTTCCATTTGAAGCAGCGTAGGGGGTTCCTCACGGTGAGGGCAGTGAGGGGGTTGGGGAATGCCCTGCCGGGGGATGTTGGGTAGGGGGTTCCTCACGGTGAGGGCAGTGAGGTTGGGGAATGCCCTTCCTAGTGATGGGGTAATGGCAGATTCTGTTAGTGCCTATAAGATGGGCCTGGATGAGTTCTTGAACAATCAGAATATCCAAGGCTATTGTGATACTAATATATACAGTTAGTACTAGTGGTTGTATTTATAGTTTATGTATGTGAGTGTATAGATTGGTAGGTGTGGGTTGTGGGTGATGGGTTTACTTGGATGGGTTGAACTTGATGGACTCTGGTCTTTTTTCAACCCTATGTAACTATGTAACTATGTGAATTCCCATATATTATTCTTATTATCTGCATTCTAATAATTGCAGCACTAATGCTGTATATGGGGGGGGGGGGGCTCAGCACAGTGAGAGCTATGCTGACACTTTATTTACATTAACAGAAACACATTGGGGAGTCAATATTAGGGGGCACAGGGAAAGGTATAAGTAAGTGTACCGAAAGCTGAAGAAAAGATATTTAGTGTGGGGCCTCTATAAATAAGCGCATTTATATACAAGATTTTTGCGTTATTCGTGTAAAATTTTCTAACCTATCCGTTCTAAACGACCGATCGCCATAGTACGAAAATTATCGGGATGATCATTGGGAGCCCACACGGTCTGAAATCGTTCTAAATTATGTTTGTTGTGATTATATTAGTGCGTGTATGGCCAGCTTATGTGAGCTGACGGCCCGACCATCCCCAACCTACTACCTGACCAGTTATACAGAGTAGATTGACCAATTCATTACTATGTATCTCCTGTGACGTTCAGATCAATATCTGGTGATACTAAGGCACGAGCACTTACAGCCAGTACCACCTAATGTCCAAGTCCCCTAATATTTCTGACCTACTTTTCATACTAAGAATCTACCTCCCACCATTCCCATTATTAGAACCACCCCCCCCCCCCGCCCTCCATTTATTCCACCTTGAAATAGACAAAAGCCTTTGATGAAGCTCGTTAGGGTAAAGGAAGCTCCCGTCACTAAACGACTCCCTATCCCATTGCTTATGTGCTTACCGACTAGGAAGATCAGCAGGAAGATGGGGATGCATTTCTCCATTTCAGAAGATAAAGAGCCGCAATATTGTTTTGCGTTTTACAGGTTGCAACAATAAAATGGCGGCTCTCACTTTCATAACTAGAGAGGCCTCCTTCTGCCATGAATCACGTGGCGGAAGGGAGATAAATAAATAATAAATAAAGCCGATATGCAGGACTAATTGCAAGGGTGCATCTCTTCTTACTACAACATTTCTCGAACCCAATGTCTGTTTCGCATTTGGCACAGGAACCGTATGATGAACACTATATATATATATATAACAATATACAAACTAGAACCCACCACATTGTACAAAATGTCACCCCCCCGTGAATTTATTTACACAATAACTCCCCAGTATGACGTGACTGCGCAGATCTGAGTGGAGCATCAAGTGAGACTGCCCATAGTCTGTATGGCTTCTGCCTTCTACTCAGCCTCCCAAGTACAAGGCTCCAATGCAGTCACAGTCACAAACGATATATTAGAATAATATAAACAGGCCCGGTCACAGTAATAAGAGGAGAGACTTACCTGCCCCTGGGCTGGCACTGCTTGCAAAGCATCTAAATACGTTTAGAAGACCCAGTAACACAGAGACAGTCTCTCTGTTGTGACAGCTGTGACCTTTCTTTTCAGAAGTTTCCTGTCATTTTGATTCTTAGAATGGTTTCTGTAGTGGGAGGTTGGTGGTTACCTACATCTGACTTTCATCTGAACAAAAATTCATGTAAACATCTAGTCTGGCTGCCGTAAGCGAGGCCAAGTGCATACTTTATACCTCCTGTAGAATGACACCTATGCAATTCTTTTGTATGAGGTTTATTTCCCTTCAGTGGGTGTGAAACCTGCATCAGTCGGGCAGGTTTGATCTTCTCTTCAGACTGGGGATGCATCGGCTCGTTGTTGTAGTTGCCTGTCCAACGGCCCATAAACCCGACCCTAGGGGGAAACAATCGAATTAGCCCAATATCGCCCACCTTAAGTGCCTATATCAGGAGAAGATCCACTTAATGTGTATGGCCACCTTTACAGTGGGCACAATCATGGCTCATGATGGTCGAGTCCCAGAATCCATCACTTCATAATGGGACAAAGCGAGGGAGGGGGTTACATAGTTAGTTACATAGTTACATAGGGTTGAAAAAAGACCAGTGTCCATCAAGTTCAACCCATCCAAGTAAACCCAGCACACTTAACCCACACCTACCAATCTATACACTCACATACATAAACTATAAATACAACCACTAGTACTAACTGTAGGTATTAGTATCACAATAGCCTTGGATATTCTGATCGATCAAGAACTCATCCAGGCCCCTCTTAAAGGCATTAACAGAATCTGCCATTACCCCATCACTAGGAAGGGCATTCCCCAACCTCACTGCCCTCACCGTGAGGAACCCCCTACGCTGCTTCAAATGGAAGCTCCTTTCCTCTAATCTAAAGGGGTGACCTCTGGTGCGCTGATTGTTTTTATGGGAAAAAAGAACATCCCCCAACTGCCTATAATCCCCTCTAATGTACTTGTACAGAGTAATCATGTCCCCTCGCAAGCGCCTCTTTTCCAGAGAAAACAACCCCAACCCTGACAGTCTCACCCCATAATTTAACCCTTCCATCCCCTTAACCAGTTTAGTTGCAGTCTCTGCACTCTCTCCAGCTCATTAATATCCTTCTTAAGGACTGGAGCCCAAAACTGCCCCCCATACTCAAGGTGAGGCCTTACCAGGGGCCTATAAAGGGGCAAAATTATGTTCTCATCCCTTGAGTCAATGCCCTTTTTTATACAAGACAGCACTTTATTTGCTTTAGTAGCCACAGAATGACACTGCCTGGCATTAGACAACTTGTGATCTACAAAAACCCCTAGATCCTTCTCCATTAAGGACCCCCCCAACACACTACCATTCAGTAGATAGTTTGCGTTTATATTATTTCTACCAAAATGCATAACTTTGCACTTATCAACATTGAACCTCATTTTCCAGTTTGCTGCCCAGTTATCTAATTTTGTCAAATCGCTCTGCAAAGCGGCACATCCTGCATGGAACTTATAGTTTTGCACAATTTAGTGTCATCAGCAAAAATAGAAACAGTACTGTCTATGCCCACCTCCAGGTCATTAATAAACAAGTTAAAAAGCAAAGGACCAAGGACTGACCCCTGCGGTACCCACTAACCACACTGGCCCAATTAGGAAATGTTCCATTTACCACCACTCTTTGTACTCTATCCTTCAGCCAGTTGCATTACACTGTGAGCCTAAGGGGATGGGGAACTGGCCCCACGCAGTCCTTTCATTCTGTAGGATCAGGAATTTGTTTCTGGAAGTTCAGACAGTGTTTATGTATCTTTTTTATATAATCCCAACTGAGGGAGTTCATGTCCAAAGGGGGGTGTATTTTCCCTTCAATTATATTTACATCACCCTCCCCAGTAGCAAAGGATAGCCATTGTGATGTATTCAGAAGTGACACTGTACATTAAAACAACAGGAGCACATTAAAAGGTGTATATTTAAGTTTTCTTTTAAATAAATCTGTGCTTTAAAGATTCCGAACTCTCTGTGGAACATATTTACACAAAGTTACAGCTCAACCCTCTCCCTCAGAGTGACAGTTCACAGCACTCCAATCATTTCTCTGGGATTTCTAGAGAGTTAGTGATCAAAGTGTCAACTCTCACTTTCACCCACTGATAAAACAAAACCCCATAGAAAGTATTAGAGAGTGGTGGATATTTCCCCTTGGGGTAGGGTTGTCACCTTTTCTGGAAAAAAACACAGGCCTTTCTTTGTTTTTAACCTTTTTCCCTATTAATAACATTGGCCAGGCCAGGTGGCAGCCCTATCTAGGGGACAGTGGGGAGCTCTATTGCTCACAGTTTGATAAATATACCCCATGTACCTTTCCTTGCTCCCTTTCATCGTGTCCTTTAGATAAATCTTTCTACTCCCGATTCATTACCAACTAAAGGGGAAATACTCTATAAGTTGAGCTGTTCTGGAGACTCGGGCGCCCCTTCCCATCGGTGCTGCCTGCACTTTCCACACACCATATATGAGAATAATTGTGACTGCATAATTCTGGTTTCAAAAAGGCGAATGCCCATAAAGATAATAGTGTTCATGGGGGCCATATTAGTGACCATTAATCAGCCTCCTGTCTGCAAACAGTAACATAGTTTAAACAAATGTAATACTTTTGCTCGTACCTCGTCCTGATGGTATGGCCTAGATAGGAAGGGCCGTGTTCTGTGCCTTCATTGTGAGACAGAGGTGTAAAGTTCCCAGAGAAGCAGTCTTGGTCAGAATCCTTTTAATATACAATTCTGAATTAAAACAACATCAATAACACTTTTCTGGCACTTAATGGTACCACATGATACACTCTATCCCCGATTAAAACCTACAATATTATGATTTTATCATCCTCAGAGGGCCCCTGCATTAATAGTGTAGTAACCCTGCTTGAGTGGACATTTTGGTTAAGGGCATTCTTACTGTTTTGTCTATAATTCATTATCCTGTTCCTGTTTCCCACTTCCTGTCTATGCTGAGAGCCTGTATGGGGCAGGCCTGTCCTACCTGCCATGTTATAATCAATGTACCAGAAGCTGTAGTAACACCGCAGGATCACTTAACCCACTGCTATCCAAGTAGTTAATCACAAATAGCATTAGATCATATCCTTTGTTCAGACCGGGTCTGGCCAGTAGATGGCAGTGTTTGTTAATTAATGTATATTGAAATAGGTTACTTTTAAATGGATAACCTGATACATTACCATTTATTTATAAAGCGCCAACATATTCCACAGCGCTGATACCATTAGGGCCCCTGGCCACCAATGTGTGTTTTGGTTTGTAACCATTAGGCCCCTGGGGTGGCCCTGATAATTTTGTTGTAAGGGGCCCCGTGATTTCTGATGGCAGCTCTAATTATATCTGTTGTATATAGTGAACATAACGCCCAGCCCGCAGGTTACTTGTGTGTTTTTTTTTCTTTTTAATAATGTTTTCTTTGTTTATAGTTTATAGGAGGAGAAAATGGGGAATACACTAGAAATTACAAAGCAAGGATATATATAGGCATAGTAAGAGTTGGCTTGGGGGAAAGGCAAAACAAACTTTATTTATTAGTTTAATTATTAGAATACTCCCGGCCAATAAACTTTGGTCAGGTTACAATTATCCCAATATATGGGCAATATAACCTGGGTATTAATATTACATACAGTGGCTTGCAAAAGTATTCGGCCCCCTTGAACTTTTCCACATTTTGTCACATTACAGCCACAAACATGAATCAGTTTTATTGGAATTCCACGTGAAAGACCAATACAAAGTGGTGTACACGTGAGAAGTGGAAGGAAAATTATACATGATTCCAAACATTTTTTACAAATAAATAACTGCAAAGTGGGGTGTGCGTAATTATTCAGCCCCCTGAGTCAATACTTTGTAGAACCCCCCTTTGCTGCAATTCCAGCTGCCAGGCTTTTAGGGTATGTCTCTACCAGCTTTGTACATCTAGAGACTGAAATCCTTGCCCATTCTTCTTTGCAAAACAGCTCCAGCTCAGTCAGATTAGATGGACAGCGTTTGGGAACAGCAGTTTTCAGATCTTGCCACAGATTCTCCATTGGATTTAGATCTGGACTTTGACTGGGCCATTCTAACACATGGATATGTTTAAACCATTCCATTGTTGCCCTGGCTTTATGTTTAGGGTCGTTGTCCTGCTGGAAGGTGAACCTCCGCCCCAGTCTCAAGTCTTTTGCAGACTCCAAGAGGTTTTCTTCCAAGATTGCCCTGTATTTGGCTCCATCCATCTTCCCATCAACTCTGACCAGCTTCCCTGTCCCTGCTGAAGAGAAGCACCCCCAGAGCATGATGCTGCCCCCCCATATGTGACAGTGGGGATGGTGTGTTCAGTGTGATGTGCAGTGTTAGTTTTCCGCCACACATAGCGTTTTGCATTTTGGCCAAAAAGTTCCATTTTGGTCTCATCTGACCAGAGCACCTTCTTCCACATGTTTGCTGTGTCCCCCACATGGCTTGTGGCAAACTGCAAACGGGACTTCTTATGGTTTTCTGTTAACAATGGCTTTCTTCTTGCCACTCTTCCATAAAGGCCAACTTTGTGCAATGCACGACTAATAGTTGCCTATGGACAGATTCCCCCACCTGAGCTGTAGATCTCTGCAGCTCCCCCAGAGTCACCATGGGCCTCTTGGCTGCATTTCTGATCAGCGCTCTCCTTGTTCAGCCTGTGAGTTTAGGTGGGCGGCCGTGTCTTGGTAGGGTTACAGTTGTGCCATACTCCTTCCATTTCTGAATGATCGGTGGAACAGTGCTCCGTGGGATGTTCAAGGCTTTGGAAATCTTTTTGTAGCCTAAGCCTGCTTTAAATTTCTCAATAACTTTATCCCTGACCTGTCTGGTGTGTTCTTTGGACTTCATGGTGTTGTTGCTCCCAATATTCTATTAGACAACCTCTGAGGCCGTCACAGAGCAGCTGTATTTGTACTGACATTAGATTACACACAGGGGCACTCTATTTAGTCATTAGCACTCATCAGGCAATGTCTATGGGCAACTGACTGCACTCAGACCAAAGGGGGCTGAATAATTACGCACACCCCACTTTGCAGTTATTTATTTGTAAAAAATGTTTGGAATCATGTATGATTTTCGTTCCACTTCTCACATGTACACCACTTTGTATCGGTCTTTCACGTGGAATTCCAATAAAATTGATTCATGTTTGTGGCTGTAATGTGACAAAATGTGGAAAAGTTCAAGGGGGCCGAATACTTTTGCAAGCCACTGTATCTGGGTGACACCTCTCTGTACAAGGCTAATATTCCAGCTTGGGTATAATGCCAACTGGCACTGGGTTCTTCCTGCAGGCTAGTGGGAATATACTTTTGGGAATATTATGCCAGTTTGTGGTTGTAATTTCTGTATTTACTTTTGTCTCTCACAAGAGATGTTTCTTCTGGTTCCTGGTGGGACCCCAGCTGGGGGCATGTCCCATGTGGTTCTGGGGGAGGAATGGGGCGGCCCGATGAGCACCAGTCTTTAGCCCGTATGTACTTTAGTGGTGTTGGATCCCCTATCTCACTGTAGAGTTCATATAGGAAGCACTGCCTCCTGGCTGAATCTGGTGGTACTGCAACTAAAATCTATAAACTAATTTTATACATGCTCTACAGAAATATCATTTGAATGAAGCAGGGAGGGCCCTACAGCATTTGTTTGGGGGGTACAGCTGGTACAACTCTAGGGCCCCGCCATTGCCAGGACCTTTAAAATCGATATTAAATATTGTTCAGTATTTAATTTTTATGGGGACTTAGTGGAAAAAAGACAGTTCCGCTGGGGGCCAGTGTGACCTCTTTACCAGACTTATGTGTCACTTATCAAAGGTAAAGGTTCTTATTAGGGGATTGATGGTTTTGTGTAAGAATATGCCAGATGTGGTTCTACACTTTGTATAACAATTGTCTGACATTCTTAATGTCTATTCCTGGGGTGTCCAACCTGACACCCCCCAGCTGTTGATAAACTACAACTCTATGAATTCCTTTGCCAGCTGAAGACAATAAAGTTTTTACTGTTTATTTATTAAGCTGGAATCCCAACTTTCCGTTACTGACCAAGACAAAACCAAGACAAGAGCCAAGACATAGTTACTGGCGCAGTGGGATTACAGGGGCCTGGTCACTGACAGAGGCCAATGTCAGAGTACTAATATGGTAACAATATTCATTTTTTTGGTAATGGTCTATTGAATTGGGGTCCACAATATTCTTGAATTAAATAAGTCAGCTTTGTGCTATATCTGTGCCAGAGGGAGAGTTGAATATTCCATATAAATAGCCTTGAATAGTCGTGACACTAAGGGAGCTGCCTCTTTAACTTTGCTTCAAGTTTCACATAAAAATGGAACTTTGCACCGGGCAATGGCTGATTCACTTTCACTAGTTATTAATTATTACCTAGAGAATTCTCCCAGCATAATTTAACCCCTGCCTATATTTTGAAGTATGCTGGGAGTTGGCAAGTAGCCAAGTGACATTAGGGTAAGCCATGGTTGGGCAGCAGTGGCTAATCCCCTAAGCTACGGGCCAGGCTGCACCAATGGGCTTACATACAGCAACCAATTTTATACTCGCTTCCATTCTCTGACTTGTAGCAGAGTGATCAGAACTAATTGCTGATTGGTTGTCATTCTAAGCAACTTTCTCATATACATTTACTAAGAAATGTCAGTCATTGGTAATTGATATTTCTAACTGTATCTGTCTTTCGGCACTGCTGGTTTTGCCTCTTAAAACAATAGGACAGAATAACAATTTATTTTATTAGGAAAATATATATATATATATTCTTGGGCTTGCATCCCCTTTATTTGCATCTGCATAGGAAACCTTCCAGTTCTACAGTCTGTCCAGCCACACAAACCCACAGAAATACTGAGACAGACATCCCTGTGGGCTAAATACTGTGAGAATAAAAAAGCAGAAGCGCAAAGAATGACAGAAGGTTACAGAAAAAGTACAGTTGCACCTCACTGCCCTCCTCTTCCTCTGTCCCTCAGTGCTCCGGGGGCAGTAGCCGTCCCTCATTGCTCCGGGGACTGTAGCCGTCCCTCAGTGCTCTGGGGCAGTAGCTGTCCCTCAGTGCTCCGGGGGCTGTACCCGTCCCTCATTGCTCCGGGGGCAGTAGCCGTCCCTCATTGCTCCGGGGGCTGTAGCCGTCCCCTCATTGCTCCGGGGGCAGTAGCCGTCCCTCATTGCTCCGGGGGCAGTAGCCGTCCCTCATTGCTCCGGGGGCTGTAGCCGTCCCTCAGTGCTCTGGGGCAGTAGCTGTCCCTCAGTGCTCCGGGGGCTGTACCCGTCCCTCATTGCTCCGGGGGCAGTAGCCGTCCCTCATTGCTCCGGGGGCAGTAGCCGTCCCTCATTGCTCCGGGGGATGTAGCCGTCCCTCAATGCTCTGGGGCAGTAGCTGTCCCTCAGTGCTCCGGGGGCTGTACCCGTCCCTCATTGCTCCGGGGGCTGTAGCCGTCCCCTCAGTTCTCTGGGGGCAGTAGCCGTCCCTCATTGCTCCGGGGGCTGTAGCCGTCCCTCAGTGCTCTGGGGCAGTAGCTGTCCCTCAGTGCTCAGGGGGCTGTAGCCGTCCCTCAGTGCTCAGAGGCTGTAGAGGTCTCTCAGTGCTATGGGGCAGAAGCCGTCCCTGAGTGCTCTGGTGCTGTAGTTGTCCCTCAGTGCTCTGGTGCTGTAGCCGTCCCTCAGTGCTCTGGTGCTGTAGCCGTCCCTCAGTGCTCTGGTGCTGTAGCCGTTCCTCAGTGCTCTGGTGCTGTAGCCGTCCCTCAGTGCTCTGGGGGCTGTAGCCGTCCCTCGGTGCTCAGGGGGCAGTAGCTGTCCCTCAGTGCTCAGGGGGCTGTACCCGTCCCTCATTGCTCCGGGGGCAGTAGCCGTCCCTCATTGCTCCGGGGGCTGTACCCGTCCCTCATTGCTCCGGGGGCTGTAGCCGTCCCCTCATTGCTCCGGGGGCAGTAGCCGTCCCTCATTGCTCCGGGGGCTGTAGCCGTCCCTCAGTGCTCTGGGGCAGTAGCTGTCCCTCAGTGCTCCGGGGGCTGTACCCGTCCCTCATTGCTCCGGGGGCTGTAGCCGTCCCCTCAGTTCTCTGGGGGCAGTAGCCGTCCCTCATTGCTCCGGGGGCTGTAGCCGTCCCTCAGTGCTCTGGGGCAGTAGCTGTCCCTCAGTGCTCAGGGGGCTGTAGCCGTCCCTCAGTGCTCAGAGGCTGTAGAGGTCTCTCAGTGCTATGGGGCAGAAGCTGTCCCTGAGTGCTCTGGTGCTGTAGTTGTCCCTCAGTGCTCTGGTGCTGTAGCCGTCCCTCAGTGCTCTGGTGCTGTAGCCGTCCCTCAGTGCTCTGGTGCTGTAGCCGTCCCTCAGTGCTCTGGTGCTGTAGCCATCCCTCAGTTTTCTGGGTGCTGTAGCCGTCCCTCAGTGCTCTGGTGCTGTAGCCATCCCTCACTTCTCTGGGGGCTGTAGCCGTCCCTCAGTGCGCCCCCTAGTGCTCATGCACTTTTATTTGAGGTCAGGTTGCAATCTACACAAAAAATATCCAACACATGGCACAAAGTGCATCAATATACCCAGGCTGGCCCTGTCTCTATTGCCTTCCCGTTGTGCCCCTTGTCCACTGCCCCCCCCTGGGCAACAAGAGGAGCAGTACCCAGATACCCTGTACTGACAGCTCAGACTTGTACAAGCCCTGCCAGGGAGCTGCCAAGCCAGCATACCCGCTACAGCCAGCACTCACTGCTACTTGGCACAATAGTCTCAGCAAAGTAAATCCTGCTGCAGGTTCTGTGATACTTTTAGGGTTAAATTTCCTCCTGTTGTGGCTAAAATTATGTATGTATAAAGACTGACCTGAGCTTTTATAAGGATGGCCGATTGTGTATGGGGGCAATTGGGGGCACTGTGTATGGGGGGGGGTACTGTGTATGGGAGCTATTGGGGGCACTTTCTATGGGGGCACTGTGTATGGGGAGTACTGCGTGTGGGGGCCATTGGGGGCACTGTGTATGGGGGGTACTGACTATTGGGCCATTGGGGGCACTGTGTATGGGGGGGCAAAACTGGTACATAGTTATAACTCACTTATAACTGACTGCCTTCTCTCTATATTTGTATTTATATGTAGGAGTTGCTATATTGTTTTCCTTAGGTAGTACAGTATGAGGGTATAGCACATTTGCATCTGATCCCGCCATTTCAACTATATAAAAGGACTATTTTTGGAAAAAAATGGGGTGTGGCAATGGGGGCGTGGCCACAAAGGTGGGCGTGGTCAAAAAATTCTCCCTCTTTTCATTTTTCAAATGTTGTGAGTAGTAGTGCCAAGAGCAGGGATGTGTTACAGATTAACTGTAATCTAAGAAATCCAAATTCAAAGAACCAGTTCTGCAACCCAAATATTGGTTCAGAGCCAGGCGTCCCGCTGGGGGGGCAGCCCTATTACACTGTCCCAGCGGCACAACAGCCTAATAGGAAATTTCTCTCCCTTATCCTACACTGACTCTCCGCACATAACGCAATGAAACAGTACGGGGGGCGGCTAGGGACACACTTCCCTGGAAGCAAAGAGATTGTGACAGTCAGGAGTTGAGCGCAACTTCCCATTGGGTAACAATCCAACTAGCGCTCTGTGGGAGGGGCGGCGTGGATGGACACATGATATTTCCTACTCATACTATAGGCCGGTACTCCTGCAGCTTTACATTGGTCGCTCAGGGGGGGGGCGCGGTCAGTGGGGGCGTGGCTAGGGCGGCCAATATGGCTAGAGCGGGCAGAGCCATGGGCGGGCACTAGAATGATGGCAGCGACAGGAGCGCTGGGCTCGGTACTATGTGTCCTGACAGGGGCTTCCCGGGGCTTCGGCCGCACTCTGGCCCATCTGCTGTGTCCCCGGCTCCTGCCCGGCTCAACCCTGCTGCTGGTGTCCCGCACGGAGGAGGCGCTGAAGGGACTGGCGGGGGAGCTGGCACACAAGTACCCCGGGGTGAGGGTGCGCTGGGAAGCGGCCGATCTGGGCACCTCTGAGGGTGTGAGCGCCGCTGTGCGGGCAGCCGGGGAACTGCAAGTGGGGGCAGCGCAAAAGCTTCTCATTATCAACAACGCAGGTACCCACCCCCGCCGGGCACATGGGGGCGGGGCACATAGGGGCGGGGCATTGAGTTAGAGAGGGGGCCTTTGGGGCAGATGTGGGGGCATTGAGTTAGAGAGGGGGCCTTTGGGGCAGATGTGGGGGCACTGAGTTAGAGAGGGGGCCTTTGGGGCACATGGGGGCGGGGCATTGAGTTAGAGAGGGGGCCTTTGGGGCACATGGGGGCGGGGCATTGAGTTAGAGAGGGAGCCTTTGGGGCAGATGTGGGGGCAGTGAGTTAGAGATGGAGCCTTTGGGGCAGATGTGGGGGCAGTGAGTTAGAGAGGGGGCCTTTGGGGCAGATGTGGGGGCAGTGAGTTAGAGAGGGAGCCTTTGGGGCAGATGTGGGGGCAGTGAGTTAGAGAGGGGGCCTTTGGGGCACATGGGGGCGGGGCAGTGAGTTAGAGAGGGAGCCTTTGGGGCAGATGTGGGGGCATTGAGTTAGAGAGGGAGCCTTTGGGGCAGATGTGGGGGCATTGAGTTAGAGAGGGAGCCTTTGGGGCAGATGTGGGGGCAGTGAGTTAGAGAGGGGGCCTTTGGGGCACATGGGGGCGGGGCATTGAGTTAGAGAGGGGGCCTTTGGGGCACATGGGGGCGGGGCATTGAGTTAGAGAGGGAGCCTTTGGGGCAGATGTGGGGGCATTGAGTTAGAGATGGAGCCTTTGGGGCAGATGTGGGGGCAGTGAGTTAGAGAGGGGGCCTTTGGGGCAGATGTGGGGGCATTGAGTTAGAGAGGGGGCCTTTGGGGCAGATGTGGGGGCATTGAGTTAGAGAGGGAGCCTTTGGGGCAGATGTGGGGGCAGTGAGTTAGAGATGGAGCCTTTGGGGCAGATGTGGGGGCATTGAGTTAGAGAGGGGGCCTTTGGGGCAGATGTGGGGGCAGTGAGTTAGAGATGGAGCCTTTGGGGCAGATGTGGGGGCAGTGAGTTAGAGAGGGGGCCTTTGGGGCAGATGTGGGGGCAGTGAGTTAGAGAGGGAGCCTTTGGGGCAGATGTGGGGGCATTGAGTTAGAGAGGGGGCCTTTGGGGCAGATGTGGGGGCAGTGAGTTAGAGAGAATGCCCCCACATCTGCCCCAAAGGCACTGAGTTAGAGAGGGGGCCTTTGGGGCAGATGTGGGGGCATTGAGTTAGAGAGGGGGCCTTTGGGGCAGATGTGGGGGCAGTGAGTTAGAGAGGGAGCCTTTGGGGCAGATGTGGGGGCATTGAGTTAGAGAGGGGGCCTTTGGGGCAGATGTGGGGGCAGTGAGTTAGAGAGAATGCCCCCACATCTGCCCCAAAGGCTCTGAGTTAGAGAGGGGGCCTTTGGGGCAGATGTGGGGGCATTGAGTTAGAGAGGGGGCCTTTGGGGCAGATGGTGGGGGCACTGAGTTAGAGAGGGGGCCTTTGGGGCAGATGTGGGGGCATTGAGTTAGAGAGGGGGCCTTTGGGGCAGATGTGGGGGCATTGAGTTAGAGAGGGAGCCTTTGGGGCAGATGTGGGGGCAGTGAGTTAGAGATGGAGCCTTTGGGGCAGATGTGGGGGCATTGAGTTAGAGAGGGGGCCTTTGGGGCAGATGTGGGGGCAGTGAGTTAGAGATGGAGCCTTTGGGGCAGATGTGGGGGCAGTGAGTTAGAGAGGGGGCCTTTGGGGCAGATGTGGGGGCAGTGAGTTAGAGAGGGAGCCTTTGGGGCAGATGTGGGGGCATTGAGTTAGAGAGGGGGCCTTTGGGGCAGATGTGGGGGCAGTGAGTTAGAGAGAATGCCCCCACATCTGCCCCAAAGGCACTGAGTTAGAGAGGGGGCCTTTGGGGCAGATGTGGGGGCATTGAGTTAGAGAGGGGGCCTTTGGGGCAGATGTGGGGGCAGTGAGTTAGAGAGGGAGCCTTTGGGGCAGATGTGGGGGCATTGAGTTAGAGAGGGGGCCTTTGGGGCAGATGTGGGGGCAGTGAGTTAGAGAGAATGCCCCCACATCTGCCCCAAAGGCTCTGAGTTAGAGAGGGGGCCTTTGGGGCAGATGTGGGGGCATTGAGTTAGAGAGGGGGCCTTTGGGGCAGATGGTGGGGGCACTGAGTTAGAGAGGGGGCCTTTGGGGCAGATGTGGGGGCATTGAGTTAGAGAGGGGGCCTTTGGGGCAGATGTGGGGGCACTGAGTTAGAGAGGGGGCCTTTGGGGCAGATGTGGGGGCATTGAGTTAGAGAGGGGGCCTTTGGGGCAGATGGTGGGGGCACTGAGTTAGAGAGGGGGCCTTTGGGGCAGATGTGGGGGCATTGAGTTAGAGAGGGGGCCTTTGGGGCAGATGTGGGGGCACTGAGTTAGAGAGGGAGCCTTTGGGGCAGATGTGGGGGCATTGAGTTAGAGAGGGAGCCTTTGGGGCAGATGTGGGGGCATTGAGTTAGAGAGGGAGCCTTTGGGGCAGATGTGGGGGCATTGAGTTAGAGAGGGAGCCTTTGGGGCAGATGTGGGGGCAGTGAGTTAGAGAGGGAGCCTTTGGGGCAGATGTGGGGGCATTGAGTTAGAGAGGGAGCCTTTGGGGCAGATGTGGGGGCATTGAGTTAGAGAGGGAGCCGTTGGGGCATTGAGTTAAGAGGGGCAGATATGGGGAGAATAGCTTTTAGTGGGCTGTGCTCGGGGGAAATGGGGCTGATATGTACTATGGGGGCTTATGGTCTCTATAAATAGCGGCAGGGCTCTCGCTAGTGTCTCACGGGGATGGTTATACACAGAATATATATATATATATATGATATTATCCCCCGTGTCTGGTTTAGCACATGCCCCTGCTTGGCAAGTTGAGTCGGGCGCATGGGAAATGGGCCGGTGATTGGGCCAAAGGAAATTACAGAATTGGCTTTAACACCCAAAAAGTTTGCGGATTTTGTACCTTTCTAATAATTATAAAATGTTCCTGTATAAAGGGGCACTGCTGTGTATTACCCTAATCAGCAGGGGCCCCCCATTGCCAGAGCAGTCGGTGTATAAGGAATAAATGTCCCAAGGTGACACAGATAATAACATTTATTCCACCCCATGTTTCAGTGCCATGGGATATATATATATATATATTGTGGGTTAGAAGCTTACAAGGCACTTTGGTAGAGCAGATAAGCAGGTAGATAAAGGCTGCAAGGAGGAAGGCAGTAGTTGAAGGAGACATTGCTTGGGGCATGAGGGGTGAAGGCTGAGGGAGTGGCACTAAGAGGGTAGAGAGTGGGGGGGCGTGGCTTGGGGCATGAGGGGTGAAGACTGAAGGAGTGGCACTAAGAGGGCAGAGAGTGGGGGGGGGGGCGTGGCTTGGGGCATGAGGGGTGAAGACTGAAGGAGTGGCACTAAGAGGGCAGAGAGTGGGGGGGCATGAGGGGTGAAGACTGAAGGAGTGGCACTAAGAGGGCAGAGAGAGGGGGGGCATGAGGGGTGAAGACTGAAGGAGTGGCACTAAGAGGGCAGAGAGTGGGGGGGCATGGCTTGGGGCATGGGGGGTGCAGGCTGAAGGAGTGGCGCTAAGAGTGGGTGACAAGAGAAGGGGTGTCTCTGTTGTATTCAGCAGTGTACAACATGGGGCCAGTTACAGGCTACATAGGGGAGGAAATCTCAGGGTTGTTCCTCAGGGGCGGAGCCAAGAGAAGGGCTATGTTAGAAGGTTAGAGAACACTCTCAGACCAGTGCTGGAACAAGCCAATGGCAGCACATTCCTTGCCGAAATACCAGATCTGTACCTTTAATCTGCCCTGTGTCCCTTCATTTCCCAGGATCCATCGGAGATGTCAGCAAGATGTTTGTGGACTTCTCTGACCCAAAAGAGGTGACCGACTACATGATGTTCAACGTCTCCTCCCCTCTGTGCCTTACTGCATCGCTGCTAAAGACTTTCCCACGGAGGCCGGACCTGCAGCGGGTTGTAGTCAACGTCTCCTCTCTAGCGGCCCTCCAGCCATTCAAATCCTGGGCTCTGTACTGCTCGGGGAAGGCTGCGAGGGACATGATTTTCCGGGTACTGGCAGAGGAAGAGAAGGATGTCCGGGTCCTCAACTACGCCCCAGGTAACATTGGGCAGCCTCGATTCTTTGTGCTGCAGTTAGGGGGTTGTGATTACTACTAGGAGCCAATACTACTAGGAGCCAATACTACTAGGAGCAAATCAGCATTTAGCTTTCACCAGGACCGCCATCAGAAATCACGGGCCCCTCACAACAAAATTTTCAGGGCCCCTCCCATCAGTACAAAGGACACACAGACATAAGAAGTATCAGGGCCCCCTAACGCCCCGATACACAGGGCGACCCATTTGCCCCCCATACACAGTGCCCCCCTAACGCTATGCTGGCCAGGGCCCCCCATACACAGGACCCCCAATTGCCCCCATACACATGGCCCCCAATTGCCCCCCGAAGACAGTGTCCCCATACACAGTGCCCCCTTAACGCTATGCTAGCCAGGGCCCCCCATTGCCCCCATACACAGGGCCCCCAATTTCCCCCCATACACAGTGCCCCCCGAAGATGGTCTTCTTTGGCTTCTTAATCCGCTGCCACCAATGAAATTTAAGATGCCCAGTGTTAAGGTGGACTGGGCCCATATTTGATTAAAGGAGGCCCCAGCTAATGAGAAAAGTTTAGCATGGCCGGGCCCCCCTTAAAAGTGGAAATTCTCTGGGCCCGGGACGACTGTCCCCCCTGTGCCCCCCTTATGGCGGCCCTGGCCAATGCAAATGATTGGTTGAGTGGTCTACTATTATATTCCTTTGGCCCGCCCACTTAGATGTGGGGGGGGGGGGGGCAGCTGCAGAGATCGGCCTGTAGGGTAAATCATGTGATGCTGTGTGTGAGCCCTAACTTGAATGAATTTGTTTAGTTTTATTAATTTCTGTGGCAGCCCCCCCCCCCCCCCGCCGGCACTGAGACAACTGACAGACGCTTTGCTTCAGGCACTCAGTGTTACAGGGCTGCGCAACCTACCAGCGTGTAATTCAGCCCCTCAGCCCCATAGCACATGTATTGCGGAAGGACTTAAGTTGCCCTTGAAATGACCAAGCATTTAATTCTATTTAGTTTTCCTTCCCTTTGCAGCGATCTGATTGGTGCTGTGTACAATTGGCTTACAGGGGGGCACAGGGGAGGGGACAGGGAGTTGGACTTTGGCTCTGCCCGTGTAGCAGCATCACATGTCGGCAGGAAGGGGGGGGGGGAGGAAATGTATGTAACAGGATTTGCCCTTTTGATAGTTCAGTAGCTGGAAATTCAGTTTTAAATGGGAGCCTCAAGCTGAGCAGGACGGGACTTGGAAATGCCCTTTTTGCCCATTTCTAAAACTGTTCCTATATAAAAGCTATATATATAACATAGAGCGGGAGGAGGGCCCCAATGCCAGAGTAATAGGCACACAGTAATACACACAGCCCCCGCTTTGGTTCTACCCACCTCTCTCTGTGCCAGTCTTCTGGGCGTGAGGGTCCCACTCTTGTATCCCCTCCCCCCGGAAATGGAGCCCCGCCTCTGGTGCCGCCTACTTTTGTGCATGTGATGTTGCCATCGGGGGGGGGCAGCAGAGGTGGCGCTGGGCAGGGCCTCAGACCAACATTGGGCTCCTGGTTTATATACAGAATTATACACAGATCCAGTCGTACTCATTCAGTATTTGCCTCTCTGCTTCCCCACTTGTTATATTTGTGTTACACAGATGATTGGAGGCTGGGGACCAGGTACGTTCAGCTGTTGTGCAACTGCATCTCCCAGCATTCCCCCCATAGGGAAAAAACTCAGCCCCCCCCCCCCATACTGTATACAAATGCCGTTCCTTTATGTGACTTTCATTCTGGATGGAAACCCATATAATTATCCCTTATTAAAGCAACACACTTTAAAAACCAGCACAGTCTGCAGCATGTATGTACGGGGGTAATTAATCTCCAGCCCCAGGCACAATCTGCCCTGCAATAAGGGTACTACCCACGCATGGAAATGGCAGCTCATTCCCTATACTGCATGGATAATAATAACCTTTCTGCATGGCATAATAGCAGGTAATGGGGATGTGTATAAGGGCCACTGCAGTCTGCGGCATTCTTGCCAGATAGCCATGCACAGAGCAGCATGGGGAGCTTGCGTAATGGGGCAGCACCTTTATAAAAGTGCCTAGTGTGGGGGGTAATATTGTTACTTCACCTTTAAATTTTTTGTCTGATGTAGAAATTGATATTCTGAGAGAATTTGCAATTGGTCTTCATTGCCTATTTTTTATGGTTTTTCAGTTATTTAGCTTTTTGTTCAGCATCTCTCCAGTTTGGTATTTCAGCATCTGGTTGCTAGGGTCTGATTTACCTTAGCAACCAAGCCGTGGCTTGAACAAGAGACAGGAATATGTATAGGAGAGGGCCTGCGTAGAAAGGTAAGTAATAAAAAGTACCAATAATAATAAAATTGTAGCCGCGCAGGGCAATGGGTATTTACTTCTGGGGTCAGCGACCCCCGTTTCAAAGCAGGGGAAAGGCAGAAGAAGAAGGAAAATAATTCACAAACCATAAAGAAGAAATGCTGGAAACCAATTGCAAACTTGCTAGGAATAGGGAATTGTATAACATACTGACAGTTAACATAAAGGTGAACCTCCCCTTTGAGATGCTCAGCAACTGTCAGTTGTACTGTGTGGGGCCCATTGGGTCTTCCCATCAGATCAGTGTTTTCTGCCAGTGACTTTAATCTGTTCTTATGGATGGGCATCAGCTGCCCCCGAGCAATGGCCTCTCACCCCTCCCTCCTGTTATTTTAATTGTGGATTGGCATCTCCACCTATAGCCTGTAGCTTCCTGCTCCTATAGGGGATCAGCCAATCAGAGCTTTGTATCTGGGTCACTACTAGGAAGAGATTGGATTCATTTACCCATGGTAAGAGAGCAACCAGGGAACAGGAAGTGCATAGAACCAGAGCTCTGTACCAGGGTAATTGCTTAGGGGTGATTGGATTCACTTACCCAGGGGAGGTTCCTGTCTGGCCACGGGAAAGAGAGCAGCCCAGGAGCAGGAAGTGCATAGAACCAGAGCCCTGTACCAGGGTAATTGCTTAGGGGTGATTGGATTCACTTACCCAGGGGAGGTTCCTGTCTGGCCATGGGAAAGAGAGCAACCCGGGAACAGGAAGTGCATAGAACCAGAGCCCTGTACCAGGGTAATTGCTTAGGGGTGATTGGATTCACTTACCCAGGGGAGGTTCCTGTCTGGCCACGGGAAAGAGAGCAGCCCAGGAGCAGGAAGTGCATAGAACCAGAGCCCTGTACCAGGGTAATTGCTTAGGGGTGATTGGATTCACTTACCCAGGGGAGGTTCCTGTCTGGCCATGGGAAAGAGAGCAGCCCAGGAGCAGGAAGTGCATAGAACCAGAGCTCTGTACCAGGGTAATTGCTTAGGGGTGATTGGATTCACTTACCCAGGGGAGGTTCCTGTCTGGCCATGGGAAAGAGAGCAGCCCAGGAGCAGGAAGTGCATAGAACCAGAGCTCTGTACCAGGGTAATTGCTTAGGGGTGATTGGATTCACTTACCCAGGGGAGGTTCCTGTCTGGCCATGGGAAAGAGAGCAGCCCAGGAGCAGGAAGTGCATAGAACCAGAGCTCTGTACCAGGGTAATTGCTTAGGGGTGATTGGATTCACTTACCCAGGGGAGGTTCCTGTCTGGCCATGGGAAAGAGAGCAGCCCAGGAGCAGGAAGTACAGAGAATCAGAGCTCTGTACCTGGGTAAGTACTGGGGGGAGATTGGATTCACTTACCCAGGGGGAGGTTCCTGCGTGACCATGGGAAAGAGAGCACTGGGGGTGAGTGTTGAGGGTAAGTACTGGGGGTTCCCAGGGCTGAATGCACTAACCTGTGTATCCGGCAGGGCCCCTGGACACTGACATGCACGTAGTGGCTCGTACCCAGACGGCCGACCAGGAGCTGCGGCGCTTCTTAATGGACCGGAAGGAAAAGGGCAAGATGGTCGACATCCAGGTTTCTGCTAAAAAGATGTTGGATCTTCTGGAGGCCGACGCCTATAAATCTGGCGACCATATTGATTTCTTCGACTAGCGCCAATGGGAGCCATGCCAGGCTGTGCCAACTGGATATCTCACTGCCACAGGCAACACTACATTTCTACTGGATGTAACTGTCATTGGTCATTTCTCTCCCCGTGTAACACTGTCATTGGTCATTTCTCTCCCCGTGTAACACTGTCATTGGTCATTTCTCTCCCCGTGTAACACTGTCATTGGTCATTTCTCTCCCCGTGTAACACTGTCATTGGTCATTTCTCTCCCCGTGTAACACTGTCATTGGTCATTTCTCTCCCCGTGTAACACTGTCATTGGTCATTTCTCTCCCCATGTAACACTGCCATTGGTCATTTCTCTCCCCATGTAACACTGCCATTGGTCATTTCTCTCCCCGTGTGTATAACTGTCATTGGTCATTTCTCTCCCCGTGTAACACTGCCATTGGTCATTTCTCTCCCCGTGTGTATAACTGTCATTGGTCATTTCTCTCCCCATGTAACACTGCCATTGGTCATTTCTCTCCCCGTGTGTATAACTGTCATTCAGGCCCAGACTGGCATTCAAAATTGACCCAGAGGCCCTAACAGCCCCCCCCAGCAGCCCAATAAATAGTGAGTGACTATGGCACCTTACAGCAGCCCCTCTGGCATTTGCCGGAACCCACAGATTGCCAGTCCGGGCCTGACTGTGATTGGTCATCTCATAATGTTTCCTTTTACACTCACTGTAAGTTGTTAATTACTCAGTCACTGCCAGCAAGGAGATATAATGAGCTAATTACACACTGGTGCCAAATCCAATGAAGGCAGAGCATAAAGTTTAATAAATGGGAGATTTTATTTCTTGTAATTAAATCCCTTTCCTTGTAACCCGGCTGCTCTGTGTTTGTTCCTCAGTCCCAGCAGCAGGGGGCAGTGTTGCAGAACAGTAAAGACAATACGTCCCTTCCATCCAAATATCCTCATCTTTCTAACCGATCAGTGGGAAGCTTCTGTCCCTTTATAAAGATCCCATAACCATCTGATAAGTGTGTGTGGGATGCAGTGTATTTGTACAGCTCCCCTGGACCCCCCCGACTGGCTTTATCTACAGAAACACCACCCCCCCCCCAAATGATCTAACACAGAATGACCCCCCAACACTACAATGAAAGGATGGGGCTGGTAACTGCAGGGTCTTTACCTCTTGGTCTCACATCTTTTCCCCACAATCGGCTCCTTGTGCCACACGACTGGGGGGGCAGATCTGTCAGACTGGGGTCTGTGTGTCTGTGGCACATACACGTTCCTTTCTGTTCATTGTCCCAGTTCTCATTTGAAACCAGGTTGAAATTTGCCTGAACCCCAGAATCCTGACCCAGAGTCTCATTTGTTCCCGTCTCTAAAGGATCTCACTGAATCCCCAGAACCTTCCTCAGCCTCCATCTTACTTTTCCTCCCTTTATCTCTCTCCTCCTCTTCCTCATTATCCTCTCCAGTTCTCATTTACCCAGCGCTTCCCAAGACCCCTCTGTCTCTCACATCTGTTCTTCTCAAAATGTATTTTGCCCACAATATTTTGGCTTTTTTCATTCAATGTCCCTACTGCCCTGTATTGCTCTATCCTATGGCTTCTAACTGGTTCTGATATAGCAAAACAATCTTCCTTCCCAGCCTGTCGCTCCTCCCTCCCCTGACCCCAGCCTGTTGCTCCTCCCTCCCCTGACCCCAGCCTGTTGCTCCTCCCTCCCCTGACCCCAGCCTGTTGCTCCTCCCTCCCCTGACCCCAGCCTGTTGCTCCTCCCTCCCCTGACCCCAGCCTGTTGCACCTCCCTCCCCTGACCCCAGCCTGTTGCTCCTCCCTCCCCTGACCCCAGCCTGTTGCACCTCCCTCCCCTGACCCCAGCCTGTTGCTCCTCCCTCCCCTGACCCCCAACATGTTGCTCCTCCCTCCCCTGACCCCAGCCTGTTGCTCCTCCCTCCCCTGACCCCCCCGCCTATGGTCAGTACCCCAAACTCATTATCTGGGCTCAAACCCAAAGCCTCTTTTCATCAGGTTCGTTGCCTCAAAGCACCATTCTGGGATCCCCCAACACCCAGACAGCCCAGAGAGAATAAAGTACCAATGTACCCTCACTTTCCTATTTGGGTTTTATACCAGCCAATCCCCTTTCATTGCCCTCTTTCCTCTGACCCCGACATTATTTGGGCAGGTTTGGGATCCAGTCTGTGGGCTCTGGGTGCCTTTCCCATACTGACTCCCCATCCCTTGGGGCTGCAGAGAACCTGGAAAAGTATCAGGATGAAGTAGATCCAATTGCTGATGTTCCTAATGATAATGAAATGGATGTGATTGGTTATTGTCTCCCTCTTCTACAGCCAATGACTGCAGTAGGTGACATGAAGTGACACTAAGCAGCCAGCAGAGGGCAGTCACATTCTATAGGCAGAAGCTGCCTCACCCTGAGGGGCACCCAAGGATACACAGAAGGTTTGTGGGTACAAGTGGTTGAGTTGGAGGATGGGGGGTACGTGCATAGCAATAGGGGTGGCAGTATTGGGGTACATAATGGCTGGAATACATTTGGGTCAAGAAGGTTTGTAATTTCTCAGCCTTTGATTCCAGAACAGAGTGAGAGTTGCAGGGAAATGATTCTGCCATAGGGGCCCGGGGTTTGTGTAACTGCCCTTGTGATATAAACCTTATGACTAAGTGTCAGACACACACAAAACACGTAAGGCTGTGTGAGATGAATATTTAATAAAGGTTATTTTTTAATTTTTTGTCAGCCTGTTTGTGGTATTATTATCTGCCCATTCTGGGGTTATCTCCCTGCTTTGGGGTTATATCTGCCGACTCTGGGGTTATTACCTTCTTGCTCAGGGGTTATATCTGCCCCCTATGGGGTTATTGCCTCCATGCTCAGGGGTTAAATCTGCCCCCTCTGAGGTTATTACCTCCTTGCTCAGGGGTTATATCTGCCCCCTCTGGGGTTATTACCTCCTTGCTCAGGGGTTATATCGGCCCTCTCTGGGGTTATTACCTCCATGCTCAGGGGTTATATCTGCCCCCTCTGGGGTTATTGCCTCCATGCTCAGGGGTTAAATCTGCCCCCTCTGGGGTTATTACCTCCATGCTCAGGGGTTATATCTGCCCCCTCTGGGGTTATTACCTCCATGATCAGGGGTTATTACTGCCTGCTGTGGGATTATTATCTCCCTGCTCTGGGGTTATATCTGCCCTCTCTGGGGTTATCTCCCTGCTCAGGGGTTATATCTGCCCGCTCTGGGGTTATCATCTCCCTCCTCAGGACTTATATCTGCCCTCTCTGCGGTTATTACCTCCCTGCTCAGGGGTTATATCTGCCCCCTCTGGGGTTATTACCTCCCTGCTCAGGGGTTATATCTGCCCCCTCTGGGGTTATTACCTCCTTGCTCAGGGGTTATATCTGCCCCCTCTGGGGTTATTACCTCCATGCTCAGGGGTTATATCTGCCCTCTCTGCGGTTATTACCTCCCTGCTCAGGGGTTATATCTGCCCCCTCTGGGGTTATTACCTCCCTGCTCAGGGGTTATATCTGCCCCCTCTGGGGTTATTACCTCCTTGCTCAGGGGTTATATCTGCCCCCTCTGGGGTTATTACCTCCATGCTCAGGGGTTATATCTGCTCACTGTGGGGTTATTACCTCCCTGCTCAGGGGTTATATCTGCCCATTCTGGGGTTATTACCTCCATGCTCAGGGGTTATATCTGCCCATTCTGGGGTTATTACCTCCTTGCTCAGGGGTTATATCTGCCCCCTCTGGGGTTATTACCTCCATGCTCAGGGGTTATATCTGCCCGCTCTGCGGGGGGGGGGGGGATAATGTGACACAAGTTATTGGGTGAGGTCAGACAGGCTCAGGACAGTAATGATATAGTTATAGGGTGCAGTGACAGAGAGAGGCCAGCAGATGGCAGCCAAGCTCCATGGATTGTACCTACATACCTTATCTGGGCATTTAAAGGAGATCGGTAGTTTGTCGCTCACTGAAGAGACATTAATTACACAAATTGCTTCTCTGGACATCTTGTCCCCAATCTGTGCAACTTGTATGTACAACTAGCTCCTCAGGGGCAAATCAGTTGGGATCTGAGCAGCCAATGGGAAAGAAGGAGAACGTAAAGCTTTCCAAACATGTTAACTTAAAGATCCCTTTGTATCATAGGAACCAAGCGATCTGGTTGATTTAGAGAAACCTACTAGCTTGGTCCTGCAAACAATTAGACAAAGAGGAATTTTCAAACCTGCTCGATCGATTTTCTGAATGAATAATCGATAGATGTGGAATCGTTACTAAACTTATGATAATTTGACGGATTTGTCGGATTGGACTGAAATTGGTCAGTAGGGAGAGAAAAATCTGAATGTGTATGGCCGGATTTACACAGGGATTTCTGTATCACAGTCAGTGAGTAAATAAGTGCCTGTCGCTTGGATTCACATAGTCCCTGCCTCAGACTATATACAGCTATAAATAAATACTCTGGGGGCTGTTGGAGTATTACTGTAGTACAGATTGGGTTCTGGGGGGGAATTAGTGTATCTATAGGTTACACTGGCCAATTTCTGACTTTCTGCTTACCAGAGACGCTTACACAGAGTGACCAGCAGAGGGCGACATAACCCAACAAATACAGAGACTCCCAGCAAAGTCCTTGCACTTTCATGTACTGTAGGGTCAGAGACCAGCTGAGGCCGATGGGGGCCTGTGGGGGCTGCAATATATTAATATAGTGACACCAAGTTACAATAATATAAACAAACGGTTGTACAGGAATTAATGATGGTTACAATATTAAGCAGGAGGATTAGGGGATACATTTTCGCAAGAGCTTACAATCTAAAAGATGAGGGTCTGGGGGTCATTGTTGCACAAGACCATGTGACTAAAGAGACCCAAGGGGGTCACAGGATGGCAAGAAGGCACAGAGTCAGGGTGTAGGTGCCACTGACTGTATAACCTCCATCCTTTTGTCTCATTGATTCTTAACTTATTGCAACTGTACCTTGTATTTATTTGTATTTATTGTTATACTGTGTATTTATCTATTATTATCTTAATCACCCCCTGTTTGTATTAATGTATTCTACTGTACAGCGCTGGGTACATAAGTAGCACTTTATAAATAAACATATACATACATACATGAGTGCAACATATGACAATTTACCCCCTGCTATACTTGTATAAGGATTGGAGCTACGGTGTGCAGCATGGCTCATTGCAATTAAAGTGGTACATCCCTCCCTGTCAGTGCAGTAGGGGGTGAGTGGGACTGATCCTGTGTCAGAGGGACCCCCCCCAGGCTGGGACACTGGGGGCAGAGACAAGTTTATTATTTCAGAGGCTGGAGAGGATCTACTCGGGGTCAGGGGGGTCCCAATACTCGGTGTCTCAGGGCCAATCAAGATGTTATCGAGAAGCTAAGATGCTAAATGGCCTGACACTGTCAATCACCAGCTTGTGGGGCGGGGGGGGGGGCACTCTGTTACTGGGTTTAGGGTCTTTACTCGTGGCCATTAAATCAATAAGATCAATTTCAGCCTCCGTCATCTGCTGTGGGACCCTAATACTCTGCAGCCCCCACTCTCCTGTCCTTATCCTTAACCCTTTCAGCTAGGGCACGCTTGGAATGAGCCCACCCAGTTCATGTGCCTGGGGCTTCATAGGTTGCAAATGATCCCCCTGGCCCTGCCTTTATTCTGCTTCTAGATGGTCAGCTCTTGTGCCAGGACCAATTATTTGAATTTAGTAATGTTCCCATTTCCCCTTGAACTCCCCCAGGGAGGCCCAACCTGATTTCCCCTCAGCTGTTACTGTATGTAGCCCCCCCCCCCCCTTCCCCAGAGTGACGTATGGCAGCACCGCCCTGCGCTTTACTGTTCCTTTCCTATTCTGCTGCCATGGAAAGTGATAGAGAGGGGCAGCCGGTGCCTGGGGGGGTGTTCTGGGGATAAAGGGGATATATTTATCTCATCTGCATTTCTTATCCTCATGTCCCCCCGCTCCATAAAGAGAATGTCTGTGAGTATAAACAGCCCCCCCCCCCCAAGTACCATCCCTCAGTTATTATTATGTTATTTCTGTGCCAAGAATCCATTATCTGCCACCCAGGGCCAAGAGCCCAGTTAAACAGCATCAAAATCATATTAGACCACACCCCCATGTCCATCAGGCCACACCCCTTTTTAGCTTCTTTAGGATGAATATAGACCAATAGGAAATCTAAATGGGATGATCATCCATGGAGTCGTTAGGCAAGGCTGAAACTGCAAGTTGAACCAATAAGATCACTTATACAACCATAACTTCCAAACCCACTAACCAGTCAGTGGCAGCTATAGACAATGCCTCAACAAAGGCAACCAGTATGGCAGCCCCCACCCATACAGTATGTATAAACGCAGATGTACACAGACGTGTGTGTGGTATATTGTATTGTGTTATTGAATGGAATAAATGTAGATGCTCATGTTTCAGCCAGAGGCTGTTGTGGGAGGGGCAGAATAATAAGTGGGCGTGGCAGAATAATAAGTGGGCGGGGCAGAAAGCCAAATATCAGCTGATGCAATAGAAGTGCAGGTGTGTACGGCGCAGATCACACAACCCTTCACATAGTGGCGCTCTATAATATTTAACTGCGGTTGTCTCATTAGGATGAACAGGAATGACTGATTAACCCAGATTAGTGTCGCCGGCAATCACTTCCCTGGTAAACTGTCCTGTCCGGGGCCACTTGGGACT